>NC_141542.1:40514062-40825625 GCF_021556685.1 Rattus norvegicus | reverse complement strand
GGAACAAAGTGTTTAATATTAAGTGGCTTCATATTCATCGTTTCAGCAATCATAGCTTTAGTTTTGATAATTAGCATATAAAAGAGGAACGTATTTTTATATTGACTGCGAAAGTGCAGAAATGTACAGAAATGTATTGCCAGTCTATTCACGACTGCCTACATATAATCCCCAGAAGCTTCAGAAAAGTGCTTTATTTCTAAGTTTGATAGTATACAAAGGTTGCAAACCCGTGACGTACTTTTCAGTATGAATTCAGATAGTGATGTTTGACAAGGGAGATAGTGGGATCGCCCATAACAGAAATACCTGGGGTGCATTGAGAATTTAGTATTAGTCACTGAGGTGAACATGTAACATGCTGTCTCATTTAACCTCCTGCTAATGACTCTGTAAATATTGGTTCTATCATCATCCTTGACCTTTATATGAAGAATGGAAGCTCAGAGAGATAAGTAAGTTCTTAATTAGGCTCAGTCAGTCCAGTAAGGGGTTAACATTCAAAAGCTATGGCTTTTCCTCTCAGGCTGCATAGCTGGTAGGTATCTGCAAAGAGAATGCCTTTGACATAAACTGGTTTGAAAGGGCTAAAGAGGAAGGGAAGGGCTCCACCCCTTCCTTCCCCAGAAAGTACATATGCACAACTCTTGAGTGATTCTTTTGAACCACCAGAGGTAGATAATATAGTTCTCTGGAGAGGGCGGGGGTTATCCCAGCCTTAATCATTCAGGAAAGGGGGGAGGCTTCCGCCAGAAAAAAAAAAGGAACATTTGCGAGCCACAGTAGGTGAGGATTGAGGTCTTGACTAGGATATCTTGAATGCAGTTGTAAAACAAAACAAAACAAAACAAAACAAAACAAAACAAAACACCAACCTGTCTTCTAGCATCCAACTATCCTTGCCTCCTAGAGACAGACTAGAATTTAAAAAGACTCGGTGGTCATCCAACTTGAAGAAGGGGTTTGTCTTGTTGAAGGAGGAAACTGATTCCTCATATCTTCAGTAAAGTAATACTTAGTGAAATCAAAAACACGTTCCAAAGATACCAAGGGAAGGTTCACATGGCCATGTTTGAACTATTAGCTACATTTGAGATTCCCCTAACTTTTTCATTTTTGAACTGAAGGGTAAAAGTCTTGCTAATGGGGAGGGCAAATCAAGTGGGAAACCACGAAAACCCTGAGGGCCAATCCCCATCTCTCCCTGTCAAATCAAGAGAAACAGCTTTCCTCCCTCTCTTCCTCCTCTTCCTCTCATTTTGTTGTGTGGTGTATATGCATGTGCACATTCATGTGTGTGCACATGTACACACGTGTATAGAGGACAGAGGGTGGTTGACTATGGGTGCTTTCCCCAAACACACCCCACCTTCGGTTTTTTGAGATGCGGTTTCTCATTGACCTTGGAGGTCATTGATTGGCTAGAATACAAGCATACTCCAGGGATCCTCCTGTCTCAGGTCCACACCCTGCCAGTGGGCCACCATAACTAGATTCTTGTGTGTTCTGGTCATCTGGCTTTTAAACCAGCATTTAAACCATGCCATCTCCTCAGACAGATTTTTGTTTATCTGTTTTCAAGAGAAGAAAAATTTAATCCCACAATGTCTTAGCATGTCTCCCTCTAGATATATATTTCCCCAAGGACTCATAGTTCTAGCTTAAGACATTAAAGTCGTAATTAAGAGCAAATGTCATCAACACACCCTAGTTGACATCTTGCCCAGCTGTGTTAAAGAAAACCAACTTCCACCCAGTTTCTAAAGCCCGTAATCGTAGAGTGATTCCTCACCTCTTCATCCCTAAGTTCAATTACCGTTAGGATGTGGCAACGTTGCCTTTAAGGGACCTGAGTTGGCGACTCTTCTGTTATCATGGCCTCTCATCTGAGTGACGGCAGCACCTTCCTAGCCGTCCAGTTGTTTCTACATGTGCCTTCTTTCAGCTCATTTTCTGTCTATCCGTCATGGGGCAGCTTTTCCTAATTCAGTGTTTATCTAAATGTCTTGAAAAGTATACAGTTCAGGATAAATTTCATGCTCCCTTTACTCATAATGGTTGGTGTCATCCAGGCTGGCTTGTCACTCTCTACTCCTCTCTTCAACCTCCACACTCCAGTCCTAGGTGATTGGATTAGTTATTTTTCTTGTTGCAGTGACAAAACCGCTGATTAACGGAAGGGCTCGTTTTTATTCCCAGTACCACTGTGTGGAAGGCATGGCTGTAGGGGCTGGAGGCAGCTGGTTTCCAGACTGAGAAAGCAAAGCGGGATGAATACTGGGGTCTGCTCACTTTCTCACTGTCTCAGGGTTCCTCACCTGGGATCTTTAACCCATGGAATGATACAATCCACCCATGGGTCTTTACTGCTTAGTAGGGTCAAACTCCCAGAGTCTCCTAGTCAATTCTGTATATATGAAGCCAAGCATCTACCTTCGCTAATTTGACACTTGACATTACTTTTAAGTCATAACATTTCACCTCTGATACGTACAGGCCCATGGCTGTCTCACGACGTAAGATGTATTCAGGGCATATTCAAAAGCCCCAAGTCTTTAGCAGTTGCAAAGTTGTTCAGAAGCACAAGCGTAGTGTGTCTCTTCTGAGATTCAGGCAATTTCCTGACAGTAAGCTATTTCTTATAAAACTCAAAACCAAGTTACACAGCTCTAATATATGAGAGAGAAGTGATTGGGCATGGGGTGAATAGGGACCAGAAAGGACTAGACTGCTTTCTCTCAGTTACCACAGATGAGCCTGAGGAGCAACTGTGGAGGAGTTGAAAGTGAAGATTCCAAAGTTACTGTGTCCTCTTCAGCAGTTAGTGCTAAAGGAACTATGTGATGTCTATGCTTAACCAGTCAAGATGGGGTAGGGAGGGCCCTCTAAACGCCCAGTGACTTCAAGCAACTGAATTCTCTCCTTGTTCATGGTCTATTTCCATCACTTCTGAGTATTGTAGACCCTGCGGTGACCCAATCACAAGCTGACAGGTCACGTGCCAAAAAGGGAAGGAGAAAAAGAGAGAGGGCAATAAATTTCAGACAGATACCGGCTGCATTTTATTTGTTAAAGCAAGCCATGCTACTGGCTAAATTCAATCGGGTGGGAAAATAAAAGAACAAGAACATGTCTGATGTCTGCTACCTGCCAATTATCTGGTTAGTAAACATTCTGTTCTTTTTTTTCTTCCCACACAACATGTTCTCTCGCTGCCCCTGTGAAGAAAAAGGAAAAAAAAATCACTCAAATGCTATCTAGTCACAACCATGGAAGTTCAGTGTGGTTTCTTATAAGCCACAGAATCTATATCTCCCCTATTCTGCCGACAGAAGACAGAAGAGCCATGACAGTTTGATGATGAACACCCGCTCCAAAGGGAAAAGAGAGGAAGTCACAGGTGACCACTGACCCGGGGAAACTGTATGAACCTTCAGGATTAAAGAGACAGTCATTGGGATAGGTGAAGTGTTGCTTGATTAGGCTCAAATTCTTCATGTAGAAGCCCTGAGAAGTTTCTTTGACTTTGATGCCTGGAGCCTCAGGGACATCTCTTTGATCAATTTATTGGCTTATTTACCAATATAACCTTTTAAAGATTTAGTAACTTTATGTCTATGAAGACTATTCTTTTCCCACCTTACTAAGTGCTTTCTAGTTTTTGGGTTTTTTTTTTTCTATGATAAAATTATGACTAAAAGCAACTTGGAGAGGAAATGGTTTAACTCTCACAGGTTAGAGTCCCTCACCAAGAGACTTGAAGACAAGACCTCAAGTAGTAACCCAGAGGCAGGCACTGAACCATAGATGGACATTGGTTTCTTTTTTTTTTCTTTTCTTTTCTTTTTTTTTTTTTTTTTATTAACTTGAGTATTTCTTATATATATTTCGAGTGTTATTCCCTTTCCCGGTTTCCGGGCAAACATCCCCCTCCCCCCTCCCCTTCCTTATGGGTGTTCCCCTCCCAACCCTCCCCCCATTGCCACCCTCCCCCCATAGACTAGTTCACTGGGGGTTCAGTCTTAGCAGGACCCAGGGCTTCCCCTTCCACTGGTGCTCTTACTAGGATATTCATTGCTACCTATGGGGTCAGAGTCCAGGGTCAGTCCATGTATAGTCTTTAGGTAGTGGCTTAGTCCCTGGAAGCTCTGGTTGCTTGGCATTGTTGTACTTTTGGGGTCTCGAGCCCCTTCAAGCTCTTCCAGTTCTTTCTCTGATTCCTTCAATAGGGGACCTATTCTCAGTTCAGTGGTTTGCTGCTGGCATTCGTCTCTGTATTTGCTGTATTCTGGCTGTGTCTCTCAGGAGAGATCTACATCCGGCTCCTGTCGGTCTGCACTTCTTTGCTTCATCCATCTTGTCTAATTGGGTGGCTGTATATGTATGGGCCACATGTGGGGCAGACTCTGAATGGGTGTTCCTTCAGTCTCTGTTTTAATCTTTGCCTCTCCCTTCCCTGCCAAGGGTATTCTTTTTCCTCATTTAAAGAAGGAGTGAAGCATTCACATTTTGATCATCCGTCTTGAGTTTAGTTTGTTCTAGGGATCTAGGGTAATTCAAGCATTTGGGCTAATAGCCACTTATCAATGAGTGCATACCATGTATGTCTTTTTGTGATTGGGTTAGCTCACTCAGGATGATATTTTCCAGTCCCAACCATTTGCCTACGAATTTCATAGACTCGTTGTTTTTGATAGCTGAGTAATATTCCATTGTGTAGATGTACCACATTTTCTGTATCCATTCCTCTGTTGAAGGGCATCTGGGTTCTTTCCAGCTTCTGGCTATTATAAATAAGGCTGCAATGAACATAGTGGAGCACGTGTCTCTTTTATATGTTGAGGCATCTTTTGGGTATATGCCCAAGAGAGGTATAGCTGGATCCTCAGGCAGTTCAATGTCCAATCTTCTGAGGAACCTCCAGACTGATTTCCAGAATGGTTTTACCAGTCTGCAATCCCACCAACAATGGAGGAGTGTTCCTCTTTCTCCACATCCTCGCCGGCACCTGAGTTTTTGATCTTAACCATTCTCACTGGTGTGAGGTGAAATCTCAGGGTTGTTTTGATTTGCATTTCCCTTATGACTAAAGATGTTGAACATTTCTTTAGGTGTTTCTCAGCCATTCGGCATTCCTCAGCTGTGAATTCTTTGTTTAGCTCTGAACCCCATTTTTTAATAGGGTTATTTGTTTCCCTGCGGTCTAACTTCTTGAGTTCTTTGTATATTTTGGATATAAGGCCTCTATCTGTTGTAGGATTGGTAAAGATCTTTTCCCAATCTGTTGGTTGCCGTTTTGTCCTAACCACAGTGTCCTTTGCCTTACAGAAGCTTTGCAGTTTTATGAGATCCCATTTGTCAATTCTTGATCTTAGAGCATAAGCCATTGGTGTTTTGTTCAGGGAATTTTTTCCAGTGCCCATGTGTTCCAGATGCTTCCCTAGTTTTTCTTCTATTAGTTTGAGTGTGTCTGGTTTGATGTGGAGGTCCTTGATCCACTTGGACTTAAGCTTTGTACAGGGTGATAAGCATGGATCGATCTGCATTCTTCTACATGTTGACCTCCAGTTGAACCAGCACCATTTGCTGAAAATGCTATCTTTTTTCCATTGGATGGTTTTGGCTCCTTTGTCAAAAATCAAGTGACCATAGGTGTGTGGGTTCATTTCTGGGTCTTCAATTCTATTCCATTGGTCTATCTGTCTGTCTCTGTACCAATACCATGCAGTTTTTATCACTATTGCTCTGTAATACTGCTTGAGTTCAGGGATAGTGATTCCCCCTGAAGTCCTTTTATTGTTGAGGATAGCTTTAGCTATCCTGGGTTTCTTGTTATTCCAGATGAATTTGCAAATTGTTCTGTCTAACTCTTTGAAGAATTGGATTGGTATTTTAATGGGGATTGCATTGAATCTGTAGATCGCTTTTGGTAAAATGGCCATTTTTACTATTTTAATCCTGCCAATCCATGAGCATGGGAGATCTTTCCATCTTCTGAGGTCTTCTTCAATTTCTTTCCTCAGTGTCTTGAAGTTCTTATTGTACAGATCTTTTACTTGCTTGGTTAAAGTCACACCGAGGTACTTTATATTATTTGGGTCTAATATGAAGGGTGTCATTTCCCTAATTTCTTTCTCGGCTTGTTTCTCTTTTGTATAGAGGAAGGCAACTGATTTATTTGAGTTAATTTTATACCCAGCCACTTTGCTGAAGTTGTTTATCAGCTTTAGTAGTTCTCTGGTGGAACTTTTGGGATCACTTAAATATACTATCATGTCATCTGCAAATAGTGATATTTTGACCTCTTCTTTTCCGATCTGTATCCCCTTGATCTCCTTTTGTTGTCTGATTGCTCTGGCTAGAACTTCAAGAACTATATTGAATAAGTAGGGAGAGAGTGGGCAGCCTTGTCTAGTCCCTGATTTTAGTGGGATTGCTTCAAGTTTCTCTCCATTTAGTTTACTGTTAGCAACTGGTGTGCTGTATATGGCTTTTACTATGTTTAGGTATGGGCCTTGAATTCCTATTCTTTCCAGGACTTTTATCATAAAGGGGTGTTGAATTTTGTCAAATGCTTTCTCAGCATCTAATGAAATGATCATGTGGTTCTGTTCTTTCAGTTTGTTTATATAATGGATCACGTTGATGGTTTTCCGTATATTAAACCATCCCTGCATGCCTGGGATGAAGCCTACTTGATCATGGTGGATGATTGTTTTGATGTGCTCTTGAATTCGGTTTGCCAGAATTTTATTGAGTATTTTTGCGTCGATATTCATAAGGGAAATTGGTCTGAAGTTCTCTTTCTTTGTTGTGTCTTTGTGTGGTTTAGGTATAAGAGTAATTGTGGCTTCGTAGAAGGAATTCGGTAGTGCTCCATCTGTTTCAATTTTGTGGAATAGTTTGGATAATATTGGTATGAGGTCTTCTATGAAGGTTTGATAGAATTCTGCACTAAACCCGTCTGGACCTGGGCTCTTTTTGTTTGGGAGACCTTTAATGACTGCTTCTATTTCCTTAGGAGTTATGGGGTTGTTTAACTGGTTTATCTGTTCCTGATTTAACTTCGATACCTGGTATCTGTCTAGGAAATTGTCCATTTCCTGAAGATTTTCAAATTTTGTTGAATATAGGTTTTTATAGTAAGATCTGGTGATTTTTTGAATTTCCTCTGAATCTGTAGTTATGTCTCCCTTTTCATTTCTGATTTTGTTAATTTGGACGCACTCTCTGTGTCCTCTCATTAGTCTGGCTAAGGGTTTATCTATCTTGTTGATTTTCTCAAAGAACCAACTTTTGGTTCTGTTGATTCTTTCTATGGTCCTTTTTCTTTCTACTTGGTTGATTTCAGCTCTGAGTTTGATTATTTCCTGCCTTCTACTCCTCCTGGGTGTATTTGCTTCTTTTTGTTCTAGAGCTTTTAGGTGTGCTGTCAAGCTGCTGACATATGCTCTTTCCTGTTTCTTTCTGCAGGCACTCAGCGCTATGAGTTTTCCTCTCAGCACGGCTTTCATTGTGTCCCATAAGTTTGAGTATGTTGTATCTTCATTTTCATTAAATTCTAAAAAGTTTTTAATTTCTTTCTTTATTTCTTCCTTGACCAGGTTATCATTGAGTAGAGCATTGTTCAATTTCCACGTATATGTGGGCATTCTTCCCTTATTGTTATTGAAGACCAGTTTTAGGCCGTGGTGGTCCGATAGCACGCATGGGATTATTTCTATCTTTCTGTACCTGTTGAGGCCCGTTTTTTGACCAATTATATGGTCAATTTTGGAGAAAGTACCATGAGGAGCTGAGAAGAAGGTATATCCTTTTGCTTTAGGATAGAATGTTCTATAAATATCCGTTAAGTCCATTTGGCTCATGACTTCTCTTAGTCTGTCGACATCACTGTTTAATTTCTGTTTCCATGATCTGTCCATTGATGAGAGTGGGATGTTGAAATCTCCCACTATTATTGTGTGAGGTGCAATGTGTGTTTTGAGCTTTAGTAAGGTTTCTTTTACGTATGTAGGTGCCCTTGTATTTGGGGCATAGATATTTAGGATTGAGAGTTCATCTTGGTGGATTTTTCCTTTGATGAATATGAAGTGGCCTTCCTTATCTTTTTTGATGACTTTTAGTTGGAAATTGATTTTATTTGATATTAGAATGGCTACTCCAGCTTGCTTCTTCTGACCATTTGCTTGGAAAGTTGTTTTCCAGCCTTTCACTCTGAGGTAGTGTCTGTCTTTGTCTCTGAGGTGTGTTTCCTGTAGGCAGTAGAATGCAGGCTCCTCGTTGCGTATCCAGTTTGTTAATCTATGTCTTTTTATTGGGGAGTTGAGGCCATTGATATTGAGAGATATTAAGGAATAGTGATTATTGTTTCCCTTTATATTCATATTTAGATGTGAGGTTATGTTTGTGTGCTTTCATTCTCTTTGTTTTGTTGCCAAGACGATTAGTTTCTTGCTTCTTCTAGGGTATAGCTTGCTTCCTTATGTTGGGCTTTACCATTTATTATCCTTTGTAGTGCTGGATTTGTGGAAAGATATTGTGTAAATTTGGTTTTGTCATGGAATATCTTGGTTTCTCCATCTATGTTAATTGAGAGTTTTGCTGGATACAGTAACCTGGGCTGGCATTTGTGTTCTCTTAGGGTCTGTATGACATCAGTCCAGGATCTTCTGGCCTTCATAGTTTCTGGCGAGAAGTCTGGTGTGATTCTGATACGTCTGCCTTTATATGTTACTTGACCTTTTTCCCTTACTGCTTTTAATATTCTTTCTTTATTTTGTGCGTTTGGTGTTTTGACAATTATGTGACGGGAGGTGTTTCTTTTCTGGTCCAATCTATTTGGAGTTCTGTAGGCTTCTTGTATGTCTATGGGTATCTCTTTTTTTAGGTTAGGGAAGTTTTCTTCTATGATTTTGTTGAAGATATTTACTGGTCCTTTGAGCTGGGAGTCTTCACTCTCTTCTATACCTATTATCCTTAGGTTTGATCTTCTCATTGAGTCCTGTATTTCCTGTATGTTTTGGACCAGTAGCTTTTTCCGCTTTACATTTTCTTTGACAGTTGAGTCAATGATTTCTATGGAATCTTCTGCTCCTGAGAGTCTCTCTTCCATCTCTTGTATTCTGTTGGTGAAGCTTGTATCTACAGCTCCTTGTCTCTTCTTTTGGTTTTCTATATCCAGGGTTGTTTCCATGTGTTCTTTCTTGATTGCTTCTATTTCCATTTTTAATTCCTTCAACTGTTTGATTGTGTTTTCCTGGAATTCTTTCAGGGATTTTTGTGTCTCCTCTCTATGGGCTTCTACTTGTTTATTTATGTTTTCCTGGAATTCTTTCAGGGATTTTTGTGTCTCCTCTCTATGGGCTTCTACTTGTTTATTTATGTTTTCCTGGAATACTTTCAGGGATTTTTGCGATTCTTTCAGGCATTTTTGCGATTCCTCTCTGTGGGCTTCTACTTGTTCTCTAAGGGAGTTCTTCATGTCTTTCTTGTAGTCCTCCAGCATCATGATCAAATATGATTTTGAAACTAGATCTTGCTTTTCTGGTGTGTTTGGATATTCCGTGTTTGCTTTGGTGGGAGAATTGGCCTCCGATGATGCCATGTAGTCTTGGTTTCTGTTGCTTGTGTTCCTGAGCTTGCCTCTCGCCATCAGATTATCTCTAGTGTTACTTTGTTCTGCTATTTCTGACAGTGGATAGACTGTCCTATAAGCCTGTGTGTCAGGAGTGCTGTAGACCTGTTTTCCTCTCTTTCAGTCAGTTATGGGGACAGAGTGTTCTGCTTTCGGGCGTGTAGTTTTTCCTCTCTACAGGTCTTCAGCTGTTCCTGTGGGCCTGTGTCTTGAGTTCACCAGGCAGCTTTCTTGCAGCAGAAAATTTGGTCTTACCTGTGGTCCCGAGGCTCAGGTTCGCTCGTGGGGTGCTGCCCAGGGGCTCTCTGCAGCGGCAGCAACCAGGAAGACCTGTGCGGCCCCTTCCGGGAGCTTCAGTGCACCAGGGTTCCAGATGGTCTTTGGCTTTTTCCTCTGGCGTCCGAGATGTGTGTGCAGGGAGCAGTCTCTTCTGGTTTCCCAGGCTTGTCTGCCTCTCTGAAGGTTTAGCTCTCCCTCCCACGGGATTTCGGTGCAGAGAACTGTTTATCCGGTTTGTTTCTTTCAGGTTCTGGCGGTGTCTCAGGCACAGGGGTCCTGCCGCTCCTGGGCCCTTCCCCACGGGAGCCCAGAGGCCTTATACAGTTTCCTCTTGGGCCAGGGATGTGGGCAGGGGTGAGCAGTGTTGGTGGTCTCTTCTGCTCTGCAGCCTCAGGAGTGCCCACCTGACCAGGCGGTTGGGTCTCTCTCTCACCGGGTCTGGGAGCAGAGAGCTGCTGCGGGCCGGGATCCGCGGGTGTGGGACTTCCGGTAAACACAGAACGTGCCTGGTCCTAGAGAAATTCTGCTTCCGTGTGTCCCAAGCTCACCAGGCAGCTTTCTTGCGGCAGAAAATTTGGTCTTACCTGTGGTCCCGAGGCTCAGGTTCGCTCGTGGGGTGCTGCCCAGGGGCTCTCTGCAGCGGCAGCAACCAGAAAGACCTGTGCCGCCCCTTCCGGGAGCTTCAGTGCACCAGGGTTCCTGATGGTCTTTGGCTTTTTCCTCTGGCGTCCGAGATGTGTGTGCAGTGACTGGACATTGGTTTCTTATACCATCCAAGATGGCCTCCCCAGATCTGGTGTCACCTACAGTGTGCTAGGCTGCCCACCCCAATTATTAACCAAGAAATTTCCCCTCTGTCATTTCCATAGACCAACCCCCAAGGGCTGTTCTCTGTGATGATCCACATTATTCAAGCTTTATCTGTATTTTGTTGGTTGGTGACTGGAAATCAGAGGTGATTAAAAATTCAAAACCAAACCAAACCAAACCAAACAAGGGTAGGATTGAAGGGAACTCCCTTCCCAGCCTTGTAGCAGTCTTTGCAATGGCTGCCTTGTTGTTTCTAGTTCCTGCTTGGCACCTTTCTTGCCTGGCTCCAGACTTAGCCCAGATCCACCACTCAGTACCATACCTTGGCCACTGAGTCCTGGAATGTGAAGCTCTCTGGCTGCTGGTTCCTGAGAGACTCATTGTCCCTTATTAGCACCTTAACACTGACATACCTCTGTAAACTGCATCTTTAGTGAATTCTCTTCAGTTAAATGGCTGTATACCCAGCTGCTTCCTGCTAAGCTGTTAAACACAGCTGTCTGCCAATCCCATTCAAACAGCTAGACGTGTCATTGTAAAGATCTTTTCTTGATACATTACTTGGGTCTCTCTCTCTCTCTCTCTCTCTCTCTCTCTCTCTCTCTCTCTCTCTCTCCCTCCCTCCCTCCCTCTCTCATAATTTTGGAAGCTCTTAGTTCAGTGCATTAAGTACTGGTACGGCCATTCTCTTTAAATTAATTATTAAGATGGCCATGACAGTGAACCACACACGGGTGGTGAGAGTGAGAGAAGTCTGAGTTCTCACAGCTCTGAAGCATGAAAGGCAAAAATGAAAAGCTCTAGGAAGCGATGTCCTCTATCCTCTCTCTCTGTAGTTTGCAGATGTTTGTGTTCTTGCTATGTTTCTCACATGACCTCCTCTACGGGTATAGATCCTGGTGTCTGACTGAATTGATGTGAGATCTACAGCTATGTATCTACCATCAATTATTTAATATCTACTTACCTCTGATTTGTGTATCTACCTCTCTATTATCTATCTTTCTCTCTATCTGTCTGTCTGTATGTCTGACTATTATTTACCTATAATCTATCTATGGATCTATCTATCATCTATCTATCATCTGTTTATCTACCTGTCACCCACTTATCTGTAATCTATGTTCTATCTATAATCTATCCATCTTCTATTTATCAACCCATTGTCCATCTATCATCTATCAGTCTATCTATCTATCTATCTATCTATCTATCTATCTATCTATCTATCTATCTGAATTAGCTAACACAAAACAGAAGATAAAGGGTCTTATTTTCTGCCATGGAAAGCTGCAGTTTCAGGAACAAGGTGGTCCATTGGAATCTTCAATGAAGTCTGTACCTGGAGAGCTGAGAACCAGGCGATCTGTAAAACGCCATTCCCAGAATAAATGACAGATATCCCTGACTCTGCAGAAAGACTAAGAATAAAGGTGTAAACTCCTTTTTCCTCTGTGTTTTGTTCTATTCAGGTCCTCAGTTGATTGAGTTGATTCAACTACCTTGGGGGGCGGGGGGATAGTCAACTTTTTATATTGGGTTAGGGCTTCATCTTGACTTAGTCACATCAACAGAGGCAGAATTTCCAAGAAGAGATGTATTTTGAGACATTGGAAGTTAGCACTTCAGAACGTGCATTCAAGGGAGACACAATGCAGACTATAACTCAATGGTATGCCCTTAGGACAGTACTATTAGGATTTTGCCTCAATGACTTTAATTGAATCTGTTTTCTATTAGAGAGATGAAGTTGCCTCTGGTATCTCAATAGGTAAGATTTTAGGGTAGTCATTATTTTCTTTCCTTATATGCCATTGTTTGTAAACTTTCTGACTGTGTCCAAGGTCGTGTATTTCTGAGGTGCCCTATCACTCCCCACACACTCTACCTGTTCTGCCTCCCATGTTATCAAAAGAAATAGTTATAATAAGTGTTCACTATCATGTTACCAGTGCCACCATAATTCTAGTCTCCAGGGACATTCGCTCTCTATTACTTAGTCCTTAACCACCATCTCAGAATTATTCTCTGATGGCACTTACATCTAGCTTCTTATTTTCCTTTATCTAAGTCCTATTGGCTTTACTGTAAAACAGGATACATTGTCTGCACTCTGTCTCTACCCATCTGTCGATGGTTCTAGTAGGCTGGTGGAGATCGGTTTGAACCAGCACCAGCCTCCACAGGGAAGGAAGCCATTGCCCCTAAGAGCTCTCCTCAACTGAAATTGGTGGAGGACTAGGGAGATAGAGGCAGAAGCATCAGGAATTCAAGGCTAGCCTGTGAGACTATCTCAAAAATAAGATCTTTCCTTGGATACTTTCTTGACCAAAATGAGTTATAGGCTCTTTCTGACTAATAAGGACAGGAATCTTCTTGAATGCTTGAGGAGAGAACCCAAAATTTGTGAACAGCACTGACCATTATCCTATAGGATCAACCTTTAGTAATTTGTAGTTTGTTATAGAAATTAAGAAAAAAATGGAAGGAAAAGAGGCTTTGATCATCTTGGGTCTTCTGAATGCTATAGCATCATTTCCTTCCCCCCATCCCCTGCCCTAAGACACTGCCATTCCCCAAAGCCATGGACTTACACATTGAGCTCTGCTGTTGTCAGCTGCCTGTAGCATGACATTTGGTAATTTCCATTACTTCTCCTTTCTCCCTACTAAAGTGGTTCAAAAGCTATGTCAAGAGAGTCGGGTGACACTTTCTTATGTATATTGTATATGTGATATGTATTCTGTGCATCTTATTCTTACCCAGATACATTTTGAAAAGTGATGTCTTATTTAAATTTGTCATTTCTAAACACGAAAGGTATTTATTGTTATGCACTGCCAAGCAGACTGGCAGATTTCAGCAGCAAAATGATTTAAAAAAAATTCTTCGAGGGCTCATTATTTCTATAAATTGACTATTTTTCAGCTGTTATATTTGATTTGGATAAAGCCAAGTGCAAATGGCAAAACAATCCAGTGGCCATCCAACCCTGAGTGCAGTGAGACACCTTAGTTTAGGATAAGTGAAGTTAATTACACCATCTCACATTCTGAAAGGACACAGAATTCAGGGGTGCCAATTAGACTGGTCCAGTCTAAAATAGATGTCTGTAGTGGGAATCACTAACTGCAAGTTAAAAATGGAACCAGGTATAATGTACACGGTGCATAAAATTAGATTGTTTTGATTAGTGCAGACTTTTCCTCCAAACCTTCTCCAGGAATTAATTATTTTGCTTAAC
The DNA here is from genome assembly GCF_021556685.1 of Rattus norvegicus. Lineage (NCBI taxonomy): Eukaryota > Metazoa > Chordata > Mammalia > Rodentia > Muridae > Rattus > Rattus norvegicus. The sequence continues at coordinate 40,811,655 of NC_141542.1, read as the reverse complement.
TCTCCCCGCCCCCCATTATTTCATCTTTGTCTCCGCTTCTAAGTGATTTTTAAAAATATAATTCAAATCTTGTCGTGTTCCTACTTAAAATGATTGTACATGGAACCAAATTGTCATTGGGAAAGAGTCCTAATTCCTGGGCTCAGAAGAATGTAATGCCACCTCTCTATGCAGGTCCGTTAATGGCAGTCCTGGTCTGAGTGTCCCTGTCCTTCCAGATTCATATGATGGTATTTTAATCCTGATGTGATGCTATTAAATGAAGGGTCTCTGAGACGCTCATATGTCAGGAAGGAGACATATAATGGAATATATAACATATAACCGTCTTAGTTAGGGTTTCCACTGTGGTGAAAAGGCACCATGACCAAGGCAACTCTTATAAAGGACAACATTTAATCAAGGATGGCTTGCAGGTTCAGAGTTCCAAGACATTAACACCAAGTCAGCAAGTGTGGCAGTGTCTGGGCAGGCATGGTACTAGGGAGACTGGAAGCTCTACATCTTCCTCTGAACACAGCTACAAGACTGGCTCCCATTGCCTACCCCCACAGTGATACAGCTCCTCAGATAAGGCCACACCTACTCTAGTGAGACCACACCTAATTGTGCCACTCCCTTGCCCAAGCATATTCAAACCAGTTCCTGTATAAGACTTTGCTTCTCTTTATTGCCACATGAGGACATAGAGTGTTGGTGCCATCCACCAAGCAAATACTGGTCATTGCTATCCATCAAGTCTTCCATTGTATGCCTCTTGGACCTCTAAGCTTCTGTAACTGGGAAAATAAGCTGCAGCTGTGTCTGACCAGTCCAGTTTGTGGTATTTTCTTACAGCAGTCTGCCAGACTGATACTCTCTATGCTGAAGTTCTGTTCCCAGTCCTTCTTGTGGCCTTTGCCAGCTTGTTAGAGCCCACCTTGAATTGCCCCTTTGCTCAGAAGTTCGCTTTGTCTTTAATGACTCCTCTAGGTCACTGTTCAGGCATTCACCATTCGTTGCAGGTACTTACCTTTTTTTCTTTTCCTAGATTTGGCGCAGTAATCAAGTCTTGTAAAGGAACCATCTGTCTCAGATTGTGACACCAAGACCTTGTGAATTGGCACACGATTATCATTTTTACAAAGGCTCCAAGAAGAACACGAGCTTCTTCTTCGTTTCTCTCAGTTGTGTGCTAAGAGAACTCCATGTGCTTCTTTCTCCATACAATTGAAGTTATGGCCTTAAATAACATCATTTGTCAATCTTACAGACACATGGTTGGTTATTTTACTAATTTAAACAGTTTTACAAAGACTTTCTAAATTATACTTGATGTGACACAGTGTTGCGAAAACACGAAGTCTTCAATTTGTTCTATGGGCCAGTGATACCTTATTTCCCAAATGAATATCTCAAGGTAAGCATTCCAAGAAAATACTCCTGAAACACACAGTGTGGGGAAGCTACTCTCTTTTTCTGTCAAAGTGAATGCTGGGTAGTCTGAGAATGTCTGCTAGGTCCCAGCTTGAGTATATTATGTGATTCCCCTTTTCTAGTCATGACAGTGGCAATGGTGGAGGTAGAGGTTCGAAGTCCACAGAAAATGGAGATGTCATCACAGATAGCAGGGACATCATCAAGGCAGCCAGTCAGAATTTGCAGTGGGCTTACTCAGTGCCATTCTTAGTTCTTAGTACGTGCTCAGAGTTCTGGTCTGGACAAGCTCTGACTGCTACTTGCCTTTCTGGCTGCTGGCTCAGGAGTCTGCTCCTTCCTTTTGAGTGTGGAAGTCTTTGGATTCCGGAGCAAGCGGCCCCCATCATCACTAGCACTATCTCAATTGGTTTGGTGTTGGCCCCATGCACACCAAAACAGGCGTGTCTAGTCTCTTCTGTGCCTTCTCGGAGTTCTTCCACCCGAGACACTAACTCATATCTTCTAAAGTAGAGACCTTGGGATCTTTTTGCACATATAAGATTATAAATATTTCACACATTTTGTGGTACAGAGTTTTGATAACAGAGTCTTGTGTGTGTGTGTGTGTGTGTGTGTGTGTGTGTGTGTGTGTTTTAAGCAAATGTTTAAAACGTTTTTGCTTTCTTAGTTCAGAGGCCAACACAAAGAGCTTATGAATAGCTCTGGCCCAGCAATCCTGCCTGACTGAATTCCAGGTAGTTCTGAGGGGCTCTGGGTTAACCAGAGAATAGGTCTCTATGAAATGCCAAGAGGTGATTACACCTCGTTGTACTAAGGCATCCATTGTACGTGATTTCAGTCCTTCTCTTTTGGCTCCAAGTTGGTATTTTCTATGTGCATACTTGAAATAGTTGAGTAAGCAATCAAATACATTTGGTGGTTTGGATGACAACTCCTGGCTGGGGAAAGCTTTCGTCTACATACATTTTTATCCACTCAACAACCATTAAGCCAGCAGTCACTGTGTACTCAAGGGTTGCATTACCCATTTTGAAACCAGTAAATAAATGAATGTGGGCTGTTGTTCAGCCCCCAAAGAGCACACCCATTGGACTGTAAGAAATGGTGAAAATAACCATTTCTCAAGTCGTGCTCTAGAAGAAACAATGTTAAGACTGTAAGGACGCTTTCTTTTCCACCCCTGGAATAGCTCTGCTGTGGAAGAAGTTCTCTCTTCACAGGGCGGGGTCTTTGCTATGCAGACCTGTGGAGATTTGCCCGAGGCACACTAGCACACTCCTCGGCATACCTGTCCAAAGGTTCAAGGAGTTACGACGCCTAATCTCTGCCTCCTATTGGCTATGCAACTTTCAACAAGAGCTATTGCTATGTGAACTTTAGAGAGTTGAGATAAACCAAACATCCAAAGTAAGGTCTAGTGAGTAGCAAATGCTCAACAGAAGCTTGCTTCGAAGCTAGATCTCTGTCAGGGGAATTAGGGGTGCCTGCTTTTGCTTTTCGACTTCAATGCCGGCCATTTCTTTTAACTAAAAGCTACCCATGGAAAGGACAACATAGTTTTCTGATTGCCTTGGCCTGTTTGGAAAACTGGGGTCAGCTAGGAAGGTTAAAAAGAGAGTTTTATTCAATAGGTTATCTACAGATCTTCAAGATATGTCATTCTAAAAATGTGGCTTGATTTCATCTCAGTGTGATAAACCAGCTGCAGCAAGTGGGGTAGCGAGAAAGGGGGAAGCTCCACTCCTGTAAATTCCTGATTTAAACTTATTCTCTGTTTCTCACACAGAGCGGAATTAAAAAGACCCCTCCAGTCCCTGGATTCCGAAATATTATTCAGAATAATTCAAGCACCTTTCTCTGAATTTCTTCTTTGTGCTGGGCTCTACAGAGTTCACATAACCTGTGATACAGGGTTCTCAATTTATAAATAAATTGATAACACAGATGGCCTGAGACTCGACCAAGGTCTCCTAGCTGGTGTGACAGCAGCAGCAGCAACAGACTTTGAACCTAGGTGAATTTACTTCAGAGCCTGGCTTTTGATTCTTGTGCTCTATCACACCATGGAGAAAAGATCTTGGGACTTGGGTATGTGATTAAAGTTTGTCTTGTGTCACATTTTAAAAGGAACCATAATGCCTGGTGAGATGGACGACTGGTAAGCTGGATGCCTGGTGAGCTGACCCATACTTTTAATTACTGCATGGGGAGGCAGAGGTAGGCTGACCTCTCCATGAGTCTGTGGCCCACTAGGCTGCATAGTGAGATCCCATTTCAAAACAGAGCAAAAGAAAGGACACCAAAAATATAATTGATAAATAAAATTCAAGAAAATGAACAGGTGCAAGTTAACAATACGTTTGATTTAACCCATTATTTCTAAACGTTACCATTTCGATAATTAATTTTATTCATTATATCGATTTATTTTATGGTCTTTTTCACGCTTAGCCTTAAAACGGATGTGTAATTAATGCTGCTCATGTCTCAAATGCTGAATAGTCCTCGTGGCTGGGGGCCTTCATGCCAGAAAGCATGTTAGCATTGATTAGCTTAAATTACTAGCTTTTGTATTTCTTAAAAGTAATTTCTAATCTTCAGAAAATGTACAGCCCACAAGTATTCAAAGTGAAAGTAAGTATGGAGAAAAAAGGAAAAGAGAAAGCCAAGCAAACAGAAGTAATATCGTCATTGTTTGGGGCTCTGTAATAAACCTGATTTTTCTCAAGGGCCTCCTGTCAGACTTCTAAAATATTTTGAGTCCAGCTGCATGCCCATGTAAGAACATAAGGTTCATTTACCATACTTTACCCCTTGGCCAAACAGAGACCTAAAAATAAACTCTTAAGCTCTTAGGTCTGACCTAAGGCTATATAAATATCCATTTGCAGTTGTTATTGAAGCAAACGAAAAATCCAGTGCCCTAAGTCATTTCATTGTAAAAACTTAAAAAAAAAAAAAACTTCTGCACCCCCTCCCCCAACACTTCCTTCCTCCAAATCAAACACAAACCTAGGAGTGGGGACAGGAGGAAGCAGAGTTAGAGATTTCTAATGTTTCCCCACAAGAGGACAAGGAGAGAAGCTTTCCGTGGAGAATTCCTTCACCCTTTTTTATTCTCGTTGCTAATTGAAATAATGATTAGTGTGTGAAAAATTAGTCCCCTACTATAAAGTTTCTATCTATAAACTCTGGAGAGCTTGGGTCTGCGAAGTACTCTCCCTGCATTTGGAAACGCCCTGTGGGAGACTCCTCCTCCGTGCTGTAACCAGTAACCAGTGCCCCTATTGGAGGTTAGCCAATGTCTGCTCAACAGGGGCACCGAGTGTGGGTTCCGTGGGGGGGCGGGGGAGGGCAGCGACAGACAGGGCGTGCTGTGGCAATGCATTTCATTTATTCCGTTAGAGTAAGGGTAGAATTTATACTCACAGTTTTATAGGGAAATGATGCATTATTTTCTAATATGATGAAAATATTTAGGGCAGATGTTCCGATGAAAGAAAAAAAAAATCTTCCAAGGAAGGCGTGGCTGTGGAACATGGCTAATGCTCTCAAACTTAAAAAGTTGCTTGGCTTGGTGTCTACAGTTCCCTTCTAGCACCCATCCTTAAATGATCTTTTAATATGAATAGAGGGAGAAAATAAAATATCAAAATAGAACCTACACAAGAATGTTCGTATACTTTCGCTCAGAAAAGAGACATTAAAATACGGCAGAGGCTTAGAAAATATCATCTTTAACTATGTATATATTCTTTTCACAAAGGCATGGATAGAGACCAACATATGCAATAACAATGCTATCAGAGGGTTGATAAAGACGGACAGCACAATTCAGTGGTAGATAACTTGTTTAGCATGCACGGGGCTCTGGGTTCAATTCCCAGCATCACAAAAAAAGATATAGAGAAAAAGTCTGATAATGTCATATTCCAAATATCCATACTGTTAGCAAAAAATAGACTATGTTGAAAAAAAGAAAATAAAAATGGATAACAAATATTTTTCCCCCATGGGTGAGTCAGGGAAATGCAAACTACAAACTATGAATTCCAACTTCGCATCTTTATGCACCAGTCCATAAACACGCGTCCTATACTATTGTTCACTAACATTTAAAGGCCGCAAGAACTTGGAGCGGGAGGTTGAATGAGTTGTGGTGTGGCCACGGGTTACAACATATCTATTGGAATTAAGATTTGTATGCCTCATCCAGGAAGTCAGGGCTCTGAGTCTGTCCTGAATTTCCTCAAATACAAATTGGGGAAGGAAAGGGTGAAGCTTCCTCTTGCTGCTTCACCAAATGCAAAGGCTTTCTCAGTATCTTGTGACTGTGATCAGACACTTCAGTTGAGTTGCGGCAGTAGCAAGGGAGAAGCTAAAGGGCTTCTCAGGGGCGGGAGGGTTGCAGGACCTGATTTTGTGGTAGATTTGAGAGAGAATCCGCAAGACATGCAGGAGGACCGTCCCAGTCTGAACGAGAAGGGCCCCGATGACTCATGGGAAAGGACCATATAGGGACATTCAGCCGGGCTTTTCCATCTGTTTCGGTTTCAGTGTAGGCTGAGTGCTTGATTTTGGTTAGGATTCTGTTGTTTCTCTCCTCCACTTCCTGCACTTTCAAACCACTACCAACATTATACCAATTATTATATATTTCCAAGTATCTTTTAGTGCTAATTGCATAGAAAATTGAGATGGTGTTTTATCTAGCTATTTAGTTTACATGTGAGACAGAAGAAACACAAATTAACATGATTTTTTAACAGTGGAAGATTTGAGAAATGTAATATAATATATGTTATATGATTAGAATGCCCAAACAGAACATTTGTTGTGATAAAAAAGTGTAATTTTTAAAATGGAATTAGAAGTAAATATAGCATCTTTTATGGGATATCTACTGACTGGTATCTATAAATAGTATTCTTGCCAACTCTCTTTGATCAAAACAGTTGGATGAAGTGCCTTTAATAACTGTGTGAAAGGAAAATAAAATTGCATTCATTGAACATAACGAGATATAATTTATGTATACTTTAAGATCCAAAGTAACATTATCTCAGTAACTTGCTTTGGGCAACAAACGTAACTTTGAATCACATTTGGTGACTTCAATTAAATTCTTCCCTTTGGGCCATTGATTTGTCCTCACTCCAAAGAATATGAATATATACGTGTGTGTGTGTGTGTGTTTGTGTGTGTGTGTGTGTTTGTGTGTGTGTGTGTGTTTGTGTGTGTGTGTGTGTGTGTGTGTGTGTGTATGCACGCGTGCTGTTATTATTGGTGAAATTAACAGATAACCTCTAAAGATGTCTGTTCCAGTTGATGCTCCAGTTGAAACACTTTATCTGAATGTATAAATTCTAACTTGTTTTTAAAATTAGGGATGCTATTTCCTCACAGAGTGGAGAAAGTAAAGTGTAGTTGAGAAGTCAGAGTCTGGAGGAGGCCTTCATACTCTGGTTCCTCCTGTGGTGAGACATCAGCAGTTCCTAATGGTTCTGTGCTATTAAAATCCCCTCCCCTGGCCTTGCGTGTCCCTCTCTTCTCCCAAACTTCTGCACATTTTCGGGTCAGCAACTAAGCCCTTCTATTAGCTCGTTTTCACCTCCTCTCAAACAGAATGCTCCAGACAAAAGCCCGCTCTAACTCACTCCCCAGTTATTTTCTTCTTGCGTGTCCGTCACGTCACTTTTGAAGCGGATAATGGTTTCCAATAAAGAGTACAATGGACATTTTGAGGCTGGGAGATGACTCTGTGGTTAAGAGCACTTGCAGCTCTTCCAGAGGAGCCAGATTTGTCTCCTAGCACCGACGCAGAGCAGCTCACAAACGCCTGTAATGCCAGCTCCGGTGCCTTCTTCTGGCCCCCACGGCAGCCCATACTTAGGTGACACAGAAAAGCAGACACTCATGTGTGCATAAACAAACCAACCATCTAAAGATACTTACAAAAAAATTACTATCTTCTTCTTCTTTTTTTTTTTTTTTTTTTTTTTTTTTTCAGATTGTTCAGTTCCGGCCACCGTGTCTATACTAGGGAAGGCTTTGCTTGACTCTTCAAATGGCTCCGCGCCAGGCTTGCTCAGCCCACTGGAAATACCCTCCATCCTGGGGCCATGGAAACTCTCTCCACCTTGCTATTCTTTGCTGTGATTTATATCCAAACTTTAGAGGTTGAGGTCGAAGGGGAAGCTCATTCATAGCTGCAACTAACTTCACACTATTTCAGTAGTAACTTGTGCACGAGGAAAGTATTAAGTAAACTCTTTAATTTATTAAAGAAAATGCCACTTTCTTTCCAAAAGAAGAATCAAGGAGAGAAAATACCGAAGAAGAGATGTCAATCGTGGTGCAGTTGTTTGCCCCTGATGCGAGCGTGTGTGAGAACAGATGGTGTGCAGATGGATTGTCATCTGCATGAAGCCTTCCCACTATTCCTATAGCAGCAAAGCTGTCCCAAAGTATCCATTCTGACTGAGGACAGTATCTGCCCTCCTTTGCAGGCCTTTGGCCTAGGTAAGTTAGTGAACAGGATAGACGGGTTTAACTTCAGGCTGAGGCTGCTTCATCGACCTCCTTTAGCTTTCTTATTTGTTGCAGCAGCTGGAAATCTGGGGACTTCAGATGATGTAGCCCCAAGAAGACTTCCCAGAAGGCACCAGATTGCTGTGCTCTCAAAAGGAAACCACTTTGTGTTCCTGCTCTGTTTGAACTGATTCGGAACCCATGGAGGGATGATGCTTGCTGGCTTGCTTCCCATGGCTTTCTCAGCCTGTTCTCTTATAGAGCTCAGAACCAATAAGCCCAGGGATAGAACCAAGCACAGTGGTCTGGGCCCTCCTCCATTGATCACTAGTTAAGGAAATACCCCACAGCCAGATGTTACGGAGGCATTTTCTCAATTTAGATTCTCTTCTTTCTGATAACCCTAGCTTGTTTTGGGTTGTCATAAAACCAGCCAGCACACCATGATCAACCTGGCTTCATTTCAGAAATGTGGAGATAATCCAATACACATAAATTGGTAAATATATTTCATCATATAAATAGTATCAAAGATAGAAATCACAAATTATTTCAATAGATATAGACCATCTTTGCCAGAAGGTGACATCCCTTTATAAAAAACAAACGCCAAAGAGATAAGAGATGGATGGAACATGTCTTAATAAAGGCTAAGATAACTCTATAGCCAACATAATGTCAAACAAAGAAAACCAGAATATTCTACAAGAACTAGGAACAAGGAAAGAACGCCTACCCTCCCCATTCAGTGTACTGCTTGAAGTCTTAGCTAAATCAATACATCAAGAAAATGAATACTAACTAGTAAGGAAAAAAAGTTGAAGGCACTGGAAAATGGAAAGACCTCATGTGTTCATGGACTGGTAGGATTTCTAATATGAAAAAGACCATCCTACCAAAATAAATCTACAAATTCAATGCACTCCTCATCAAAATTTCAACTCAATTCTTCCCCGAAATAATTTCTGATTTAAAGCTATACTACGGAGCCATAGTAATAAAAACAGTATGGTACTGGTTAAAACAGACTCAAATGAAACAAAATAGTGGACTCGGGTGCATATCCATGCTATTACCGTCACTTAACTTGTGATTTAGAAGCAAAATGAATACATTCAAGGTAAGAGAGCATCTTCAACAAATGGAACTGGGAAAATCTGTATGTATATATGTATAACGATGTAACTAGATCTTTTTTTCCCATTTGTTAAAAAAAAAAACCAAAATGGACCTAAGATCTCAATGTTAGACTTGAAACTACTAGAAGATCACACACACACACACACACACACACACACACACACACACTCGCATAGTTAAGGACTTTCTCAATAGAAGTCTGATTATAGAAGACAAGGGCCAATAGTCAACAGATGAGGCCTTATGAAGTTGATTCTGTACTGCAAAGGAAACTGATAATTGAACAGAGAGGTAGCCTACAGAATAGGAGAAGATCTTTGCCAGCTGTACATCTGACCAAGAAATTGTGCCTAGAACATACAAGGAGCTTCAAGAAAGCAAACATCTAAGAGCAAACACGGTCCATAAAACAGAACGGATAGTTCTCTAGAGAAGAGACACGAGTGGGTAACAAGCACTTTTAAAAGTGTTTAGCGTCTGTAGCTATTGTGAAAATACAAATAAAAAACTACTTTGAGATGCCAACTCCTTGTAGTCAGAATGGTTATTATCAAGAAAACAGAATTAAAAGTGCTGGAAAGGATGTGGGAGAAGGGCAACTCTTATTCACTGTTGGTGAGAGTCTAAACTAGCACGGCCACTTTGAAAGTCAGTGTGGGGTTCTTCAAAAATCTAAGACTAGAACTGCTACATGATACAGCTATACTACTCATGGGCATATACCCAAAAGAACACACATACGCCTATAACACATGCGTCTATGATTTCATGTTCACTGTGGCTCTGTTTACAACAGTGTGAGATGGACCAGCCCAGACGACCATCAACTGGTGAATGAATGGATAGTGAAACTTGTAACACGAACACACATTGCGATTTTATCCATTGGTAAAGAAGAATGAAATTATGAAATTTACAGAAAGATAGATACGTATGAAAAACATACTGATTGAGAGAGGCACACATTGCAAGATTTTCTTCATTTAAGGACATTAGGTATGAGTTTATAGGACAATGTGCTGAACACTGAATTCTGGTAAAGGCCAGAAAGGTTGAAAATGGATTATTATAGGGAGATGAGAAGAGGAGAAAAGAGATTTTAAGATAGGGGGGTAGTAAAATATGATAGATATGGAAGTAGAGGGAATACGTGAGGGGATGGCACTGATAGGTCTAAGCAGGGAGGGGAGGTGGAAAGATAGGGAAGAGAGAGAAGTAAGCAAAAGTAAGGATATATTTAAAAAACATTCTATCTTACAATTTTATGAGCATATATTAATTATATAAGTATGTATAATATATGTATATGAGTTTGGACACACTTATGGGTGGACAATGCTCTTCCCAGAAGCCATGACTTATTAAACAAAGCTTCCAATGGTAGGTGTGTGGTACCTCCTTAGGAGTTGTTGGCTATGGAGACCTCAGAGGCCCAAAATAATATAGGATACTGCCATCACTCTTGGTCGTCCACCAGAACTTAACGATAAGGCCCTCTTGTTGAATATACCCTGTTCGTTGGTCACAGGGAAATGACCACAGAGAACTGAAGGAGGGACTAATCAAGAAGCTTCTGCTAGCTCTCTCACCCGTCCATGATTCAGCAAACATCACGGGAGAGGGAATCGAATAAATGTGAAGAGCCAGAGGATGGAGAAACGTGCCGCAAAAATGTGTCCTGTGCCAGATCCTAGCTGTGTTACTTGTGAACTCACTGCCTATGAACGAACACACACAGTTCTCTGTACAAGATTGGGTTGGTCAACATTTCATCATGGATGGGGGGAATGGCTCATCAGGCCCCACTCCTCCCTTCCTGATGGCCTGAAAAACTAAGAAAATAAAACCACTACGATTTGAAATGTATTAATTGCATGGCTGGACAATTAGCTGGGGTAGAGGTGCCGTTTTCTTCAGTGGTGTCTCAATTGCTAAGTTACTCTTCATCTAGTAAGTGGCTTCCCCCACACTTGGGCGAGAGACTCTAATTAGAAGACATGCAAATAGGAAGGGGCTTCTTGAGAGGAAAGGCTGTGGTGGGAGTGGAAGAGAGGAATTGAATTACATGAAAATGGCTAAGATTCATTATGTAGATGTATTAATCTGTCAAACCGTAAAAGATTAATTTGTTCTATGGAAAAATTCATCTTCCTGTCCCTTCTCTAGTGACTCGGGATTCTAGATTCTAGGTTTTTCCCAGGAGCCAAGCTCCCTTGTACTCAGTAATCTTCTTGCTGTCTCCTGTAGTGTGTGCTAATCGTCACTGTCGGTCAGCATGGAAATTCAGCTGGCAAGGGTTGAAGGTGGTAATATTAATACAGACTAAAACACACCATCTACTTAGCCAGAGTCAAAGTTAACGATCATACATTGTGACGTACTGAACATTCTGGAAAAACCTACATTTTTGAGCATTTTCCAGAAATGTTGTCATTATCAGTGTCTAGAGTTCCCAAGTAAACATTTTTGAAAGGTCTTCTTTAGAAGTTTGTTATTAAATATGGTATTTAATAAAGTAACAATAACAATGGGAACATTTAAATCAATCACACACACACACAACACACACATGTTAGATGGCAGATAGATGTGCAATTAGTAAATAAAAGTAGGTGATATATAGATGATAGATAGATCATAGAAGTTAGACTGATATTTTCTCACCTAGAAATGGGATCAAAATTGTATTTCCAAGAAACCGATAGTCTTAATTCTTTTACCACTAATCAAGGAAGATAGGCAATCTACTTCTTCCAAATTTAAAACAGGGAGCTAATATACAAGAGAATTAGAAATCTAAAAGCACCCAATTTGTTAATTTACAGGAGAGAATAAATAAACCCAATTTATTGGAAACTAAAGAACAATATACTAAAAAGAAGTTTGTTATTAATAAGCATAATTTATTGTGCATATTAATATGCATATATTAATAAAAACCAGTCATTCTGAGATTCTATAGATGCTTTATAAGAGTAAACTTTCCCTTTGAAGAAATAGGATTAATTATATTTCAATAATTTGTATTATGAAGAAATCATGATAGTATCTATTTTCATCATTGAAAATAAAGTGAAGCCCAGGAGCGGCAGGACCCCTGCCTGAGACACCGCCGGAACCTGAAGGAAATAGACCGGATAAACAGTTCTCTGCACCCAAATCCCGTGGGAGGGAGACCTAAACCTTCAGAGAGGCAGACAAGCCTGGGAAACCAGAAGAGACTGCTCTCTGCACACACATCTCGGACGCCAGAGGAAAAAGCCAAAGACCATCTGGAACCCTGGTGCACTGAAGCTCCCGGAAGGAGCGGCACAGGTCTTCCTGGTTGCTGCCGCTGCAGAGAGCCCCTGGGCAGCACCCCACGAGTGAACTTGATCCTCGGGACCACAGGTAAGACGAAATTTTCTGCTGCAAGAAAGCTGCCTGGTGAACTCAAGACACAGGCCCACAGGAACAGCTGAAGACCTGTAGAGAGGAAAAACTACACGCCCGAAAGCAGAACACTCTGTCCCCATAACTGACTGAAAGAGAGGAAAACAGGTCTACAGCACTCCTGACACACAGGCTTATAGGACAGTCTAGCCACTGTCAGAAATAGCAGAACAAAGTAACACTAGAGATAATCTGATGGCGAGAGGCAAGCGCAGGAACCCAAACAACAGAAACCAAGACTACATGGCATCATCGGAGCCCAATTCTCCCATCAAAACAAACATGGAATATCCAAACACACCAGAAAAGCAAGATCTAGTTTCAAAATCATTTTTGATCATGATGCTGGAGGACTTCAAGAAAGACGTGAAGAACTCCCTTGGAGAACAAGTAGAAGCCTACAGAGAGGAATCGCAAAAATGCCTGAAAGAATTCCAGGAAAACATAAATAAACAAGTAGAAGCCCATAGAGAGGAGACACAAAAATCCCTGAAAGAATTCCAGGAAAACATAAATAAACAAGTAGAAGCCCATAGAGAGGAGACACAAAAATCCCTGAAAGAATTCCAGGAAAACACAATCAAACAGTTGAAGGAATTAAAAATGGAAATAGAAGCAATCAAGAAAGAACACATGGAAACAACCCTGGATATAGAAAACCAAAAGAAGAGACAAGGAGCTGTAGATACAAGCTTCACCAACAGAATACAAGAGATGGAAGAGAGAATCTCAGGAGCAGAAGATTCCATAGAAATCATTGACTCAACTGTCAAAGATAATGTAAAGCGGAAAAAGCTACTGGTCCAAAACATACAGGAAATACAGGACTCAATGAGAAGATCAAACCTAAGGATAATAGGTATAGAAGAGAGTGAAGACTCCCAGCTCAAAGGACCAGTAAATATCTTCAACAAAATCATAGAAGAAAACTTCCCTAACCTAAAAAAAGAGATACCCATAGACATACAAGAAGCCTACAGAACTCCAAATAGATTGGACCAGAAAAGAAACACCTCCCTTCACATAATTGTCAAAACACCAAACGCACAAAATAAAGAAAGAATATTAAAAGCAGTAAGGGAAAAAGGTCAAGTAACATATAAAGGCAGACCCATCAGAATCACACCAGACTTCTCGCCAGAAACTATGAAGGCCAGAAGATCCTGGACTGATGTCATACAGACCCTAAGAGAACACAAATGCCAGCCCAGGTTACTGTATCCAGCAAAACTCTCAATTAACATTGATGGAGAAACCAAGATATTCCATGACAAAACCAAATTTACACAATATCTTTCTACAAATCCAGTACTACAAAGGATAATAAATGGTAAAGCCCAACATAAGGAGGCAAGCTATACCCTAGAAGAAGCAAGAAACTAATCGTCTTGGCAACAAAACAAAGAGAATGAAAGCACACAAACATAACCTCACATCCAAATATGAATATAACAGGAAGCAATAATCACTATTCCTTAATATCTCTCAATATCAATGGCCTCAACTCTCCAATAAAAAGACATAGATTAACACACTGGATACGCAACGAGGACCCTGCATTCTGCTGCCTACAGGAAACACACCTCAGAGACAAAGACAGACACTACCTCAGAGTGAAAGGCTGGAAAACAACTTTCCAAGCAAATGGTCAGAAGAAGCAAGCTGGAGTAGCCATTCTAATATCAAATAAAACAATTTCCAACTAAAAGTCATCAAAAAAGATAAGGAAGGCCACTTCATATTCATCAAAGGAAAAATCCACCAAGATGAACTCTCCATCCTAAATATCTATGCCCCAAATACAAGGGCACCTACATACGTAAAAGAAACCTTACTAAAGCTCAAAACACACATTGCACCTCACACAATAATAGTGGGAGATTTCAACACCCCACTCTCATCAATGGACAGATCATGGAAACAGAAATTAAACAGTGATGTCGACAGACTAAGAGAAGTCATGAGCCAAATGGACTTAACGGATATTTATGGAACATTCTATCCTAAAGCAAAAGGATATACCTTCTTCTCAGCTCCTCATGGTACTTTCTCCAAAACTGACCATATAATTGGTCAAAAAACGGGCCTCAACAGGTACAGAAAGATAGAAATAATCCCATGCATGCTATCGGACCACCACGGCCTAAAACTGGTCTTCAATAACAATAAGGGAAGAATGCCCACATATATGTGGAAATTGAACAATGCTCTACTCAATGATAACCTGGTCAAGGAAGAAATAAAGAAAGAAATTAAAAACTTTTTAGAATTTAATGAAAATGAAGGTACAACATACCCAAACTTATGGGACACAATGAAAGCTGTGCTAAGAGGAAAACTCATAGCGCTGAGGGCCTGCAGAAAGAAACAGGAAAGAGCATATGTCAGCAGCTTGACAGCACACCTAAAAGCTCTAGAACAAAAAAAGCAAATACACCCAGGAGGAGTAGAAGGCAGGAAATAATCAAACTCAGAGCTGAAATCAACCAAGTAGAAACAAAAAGGACCATAGAAAGAATCAACAGAACCAAAAGTTGGTTCTTTGAGAAAATCAACAAGATAGATAAACCCTTAGCCAGACTAACGAGAGGACACAGAGAGTGCGTCCAAATTAACAAAATCAGAAATGAAAAGGGAGACATAACTACAGATTCAGAGGAAATTCAAAAAATCATCAGATCTTACTATAAAAACCTATATTCAACAAAACTTGAAAATCTTCAGGAAATGGACAATTTCCTAGACAGATACCAGGTATCGAAGTTAAATCAGGAACAGATAAACCAGTTAAACAACCCCATAACTCCTAAGGAAATAGAAGCAGTCATTAAAGGTCTCCCAACCAAAAAGAGCCCAGGTCCAGACGGGTTTAGTGCAGAATTCTATCAAACCTTCATAGAAGACTTCATACCAATATTATCCAAACTATTCCACAAAATTGAAACAGATGGAGCCCTACCGAATTCCTTCTACGAAGCCACAATTACTCTTATACCTAAACCACACAAAGACACAACAAAGAAAGAGAACTTCAGACCAATTTCCCTTATGAATATCGACGCAAAAATACTCAATAAAATTCTGGCAAACCGAATCCAAGAGCACATCAAAACAATCATCCACCATGATCAAGTAGGCTTCATCCCAGGCGTGCAGGGATGGTTTAATATATGGAAAACCATCAACGTGATCCATTATATAAACAAACTGAAAGAACAGAACCACATGATCATTTCATTAGATGCTGAGAAAGCATTTGACAAAATTCATCACCCCTTCATGATAAAAGTCCTGGAAAGAATAGGAATTCAAGGCCCATACCTAAACATAGTAAAAGCCATATACAGCACACCAGTTGCTAACATTAAACTAAATGGAGAGAAACTTGAAGCAATCCCACTAAAATCAGGGACTAGACAAGGCTGCCCACTCTCTCCCTACTTATTCAATATAGTTCTTGAAGTTCTAGCCAGAGCAATCAGACAACAAAAGGAGATCAAGGGGATACAGATCGGAAAAGAAGAGGTCAAAATATCACTATTTGCAGATGACATGATAGTATATTTAAGTGATCCCAAAAGTTCCACCAGAGAACTACTAAAGCTGATAAACAACTTCAGCAAAGTGGCTGGGTATAAAATTAACTCAAATAAATCAGTTGCCTTCCTCTATACAAAAGAGAAACAAGCCGAGAAAGAAATTAGGGAAATGACACCCTTCATATTAGACCCAAATAATATAAAGTACCTCGGTGTGACTTTAACCAAGCAAGTAAAAGATCTGTACAATAAGAACTTCAAGACACTGAGGAAAGAAATTGAAGAAGACCTCAGAAGATGGAAAGATCTCCCATGCTCATGGATTGGCAGGATTAAAATAGTAAAAATGGCCATTTTACCAAAAGCGATCTACAGATTCAATGCAATCCCCATTAAAATACCAATCCAATTCTTCAAAGAGTTAGACAGAACAATTTGCAAATTCATCTGGAATAACAAGAAACCCAGGATAGCTAAAGCTATCCTCAACAATAAAAGGACTTCAGGGGGAATCACTATCCCTGAACTCAAGCAGTATTACAGAGCAATAGTGATAAAAACTGCATGGTATTGGTACAGAGACAGACAGATAGACCAATGGAATAGAATTGAAGACCCAGAAATGAACCCACACACCTATGGTCACTTGATTTTTGACAAAGGAGCCAAAACCATCCAATGGAAAAAAGATAGCATTTTCAGCAAATGGTGCTGGTTCAACTGGAGGGCAACATGTAGAAGAATGCAGATCGATCCATCCTTATCACCCTGTACAAAGCTTAAGTCCAAGTGGATCAAGGACCTCCACATCAAACCAGACACACTCAAACTAATAGAAGAAAAACTAGGGAAGCATCTGGAACACATGGGCACTGGAAAAAATTTCCTGAACAAAACACCAATGGCTTATGCTCTAAGATCAAGAATCGACAAATGGGATCTCATAAAACTGCAAAGCTTCTGTAAGGCAAAGGACACTGTGGTTAGGACAAAACGGCAACCAACAGATTGGGAAAAGATCTTTACCAATCCTACAACAGATAGAGGCCTTATATCCAAAATATACAAAGAACTCAAGAAGTTAGACCGCAGGGAAACAAATAACCCTATTAAAAAATGGGGTTCAGAGCTAAACAAAGAATTCACAGCTGAGGAATGCCGAATGGCTGAGAAACACCTAAAGAAATGTTCAACATCTTTAGTCATAAGGGAAATGCAAATCAAAACAACCCTGAGATTTCACCTCACACCAGTGAGAATGGCTAAGATCAAAAACTCAGGTGACAGCAGATGCTGGCGAGGATGTGGAGAAAGAGGAACACTCCTCCATTGTTGGTGGGATTGCAGACTGGTAAAACCATTCTGCAAATCAGTCTGGAGGTTCCTCAGAAAATTGGACATTGAACTGCCTGAGGATCCAGCTATACCTCTCTTGGGCATATACCCAAAAGATGCCTCAACATATAAAAGAGACACATGCTCCACTATGTTCATCGCAGCCTTATTTATAATAGCCAGAAACTGGAAAGAATCCAGATGCCCTTCAACAGAGGAATGGATACAGAAAATGTGGTACATCTACACAATGGAATATTATTACTCAGCTATCAAAAACAACGAGTTTATGAAATTCGTAGGCAAATGGTTGGAACTGGAAAATATCATCCTAAGTGAGCTAACCCAATCACAGAAAGACATACATGGTATGCACTCATTGATAAGTGGCTATTAGCCCAAATGCTTGAATTACCCTAGATCCCTAGAACAAACGAAACTCAAGACGGATGATCAAAATGTGAATGCTTCACTCCTTCTTTAAATGAGGAAAAAGAATACCCTTGGCAGGGAAGGGAGAGGCAAAGATTAAAACAGAGACTGAAGGAACACCCATTCAGAGCCTGCCCCACATGTGGCCCATACATATACAGCCACCCAATTAGACAAGATGGATGAAGCAAAGAAGTGCAGATCGACAGGAGCCCGATGTAGATCGCTCCTGAGAGACACAGCCAGAATACAGCAAATACAGAGGCGAATGCCAGCAGCAAACCACTGAACTGAGAATAGGTCCCCCGTTGAAAGAATCGGAGAAAGAACTGGAAGAGCTTGAAGGGGCTCGAGACCCCAAAAGTACAACAATGTCAAGCAACCAGAGCTTCCAGGGACTAAGCCACTACCTAAAGACTATACATGGACTGACCCTGGACTCTGACCCCATAGGTAGCAATGAATATCCTAGTAAGAGCACCAGTGGAAGGGGAAGCCCTGGGTCCTGCTAAGACTGAACCCCCAGTGAACTAGACTATGGGGGGAGGGCGGCAATGGGGGGAGGGTTGGGAGGGAAACACCCAAAAGGAAGGGGAGGGGGGAGGGGGATGTTTGCCCCGAAACTGGGAAAGGGAATAACACTTGAAATGTATATAAGAAATACTCAAGTTAATAAAAAAAAAAAAAAGAAAATAAAGTGAAGCTAGACTCTTCTAAATCACAACACACACACAATGTATATGTATATCATACATACTGTGTATGTATGTATACACACATAAGTGTATAGATATCAATATTAATAAAATAATAGGGAATACATCTTTGTACTCTTTGGGCTGATTTTTTTAATCTAAGTGATGCAATCTCATGAAACCATTACAATAAAAACTAGAAAGACAAGCCAGGCATGGTGGTGCACACCTTTAATCCCAGAACTCTGCAGGCAGAGTCAGGTGGATCTCAATGAATTCAAGGCCAGTATGATCTACATAGAGAATTCTAGGCCAGCCAGGTTTACACAGTTATACCCCATATAGACA
Source organism: Rattus norvegicus (assembly GCF_021556685.1). Taxonomy (NCBI): domain Eukaryota; kingdom Metazoa; phylum Chordata; class Mammalia; order Rodentia; family Muridae; genus Rattus; species Rattus norvegicus. Next base: position 40,792,784 of record NC_141542.1, on the reverse strand, counting down.
ATGATGACAATAATTTTCTGTATCTAATGGTTCAAAATAAGAATGCAACAGTAGCCAGAGTCTGCACCTGCTTTAAAGTGGTGTTGATAGGAATATTTTCATTTTAGCAGGCTGGCTAGGGAAGGAGTGCTTACAGAGGTTCTATTTCTGTGCACACTTAGTTGCAACTCAGAGTATTTGAACATGGTAGAGGTCAAGGTTAGTACTAATCATTGATACAGTGAACCCAGGGCCAACAAGAGTTGGTGAGGACACAAGGAACTCATGGTATCACCAAGGAGTTCACCAAGTAATCAAGACAGAGCACTTTGAGCCATGAGCTCTTTGCAGACACCCCCACACACTGGGGGTGGGGAGAAGGAGAAGCGGTCAGTTTGAGTACAGTACTTAGTAAATGAATATCATTTGGATTGTTTTCTTTTTCAGATTTATTTATTTATTATATACATCGTAGCTGTCTTCAGCACACCCGAAGAGAGCATCGGATCTCATAATGGCTGAGAGCCACCGTGTGGTTTCTGGGATTTGAACTCAGGACCTCTGGAAGAGCAGTCAGTGCTCTTTACCACTGAACCACCTCTCCAGCCTTTGGATTGTTTTCAAATCCAGCCTCTTAACAGGCTTTTGTATTATTTACAAGCAAGTGTGCCAAGCTTGGACTGAAGCTGAGAGAGGAGAGCCCCCACACACAAACAGCGTGTGTGTATGATATAAAGAGAGTGGGAATTTCCTGTGTTGTGTTCTGAAAAAGAGTTTAAACAGCCTTAAGTACAAAGTAAGGCTAGAATCCTCTCTACGTGTGCCACATATTCAAGCTGTGGTCAAGCAGATGCGGTTGGACAGTAACAAGCGACACAACGGGTGGCTGACAGCACATGACTTCTGAACGAAGTGGGAGAATGTCTGACGCTCCCCTGCAGGGTTAGAGAGATGCCTTACTACATGTGGGCTACAGAAACATGTGCTACATGGAAAGCATATGCAGCTGAACTCAGGTCCTGAAGAGGACAACTTCCTGCAACCCTGGGGACCTGTAAGAGCACTTTGATGTTGAAGGTCATATGCCTGTTCTTGAGCTGGAATTTGCTACTGCCTGCCTCTGATGGGTAATCTTCCCCAGATTCCGAGATCTTCTCTGATAAGTCGTCTTTACCTGTAAACAGCTGTGAGGGCTGCCGGAGACAGCATACAAGGGCACTCCAAGTTTAGTCATAGGTGCGGTAGACTATGATGGTAACAATGAGTTGGGCTCAAAGCTGTGGAAATAGTGGGAGATTCATCACACACACCTCCAAACACACTCACATGCATGCACACACATATTCATATGCACACTAATAAATACATAGATTACTTACTAAGCAAATAAATACATCTACTCATGATATTTGTGGAAGCTGTTTAAAATATTTCTTTTTTTGCAACCAGGACTGATTTCCTCAGTACAAAGACATAAAGGCCTGAATTGGGGACAGAGCTCACTGACTTCTCTGTGGTATCTGCCTGAGCATCTCACTCACCCGAGGCTGGCCTGTTGATTCAGATCTGCTAACACATTGCAGGGGAAAGGACTGTGTGCCTGCTATGCTTTCAAACACGTTTGAAGTCCAATGTGGTATTTCAGTGGGACGCTCCTAACTGACTGTATCAAACTGAGGAGGGAGGAAACTCGAGATGAAGAAAAACCTATTTTTCTTCTATGTATGTGGCTCTGGAACCTTGTTGGTGATATGATGGATAGAAAGTTGCTCATTGAAACAGCAGGCACCCGGGGGACATTCTGAGAATTTAGACACTGGGCCACAATCTTGTAAGGACCCAACTCTATCGTTGCTATTTCTATTTCAATATTTTAAAAGTTGTTGTTTGTAACTACAAACTGGTGAGACCCAAGATCAGGCAGATTCCAAGAATAATTAGACATTTACATGCTGTGTCATTTTTATTTGAAAATACACTTAAAGCCTACTTTGTATCATAGTCGGTTCTAGATGCTGGATGTAAAATCAAGACTCAAATGGCCATTTTGTGGGGGACGACACCTGTCAAAACAATGCAGGGCACTGTGGCACTGTGCGTGACTGATCTGCTCTGAGGGAGGTAGGTGATGGCTCAGAGAAGGGACAGTGACACGCTGAGGAACAGAAAATAGTATTCTGAAAGTTCTTCAATATTTTAATACCTCTTTAAAAATAAGTAGTTAAATTTTCTTCCCATAAATAAGTGGAAATCTTGGCAAAGAGAACCTAGTGAATAGCTGTCATGAAGGGATTGCATGTTTTTTCCTTCTACTCCACGTAAATTAGAAATCACTTACTTTTCTGATGAAAAGTCCCTATGACTCCATTTCTATAACCACTGCTCAGCCCAGCCAGCAGCCTCCATTTGGTCACACACACCCCCTCCCCCACCGCCCTTTTCACCCCAGTTCATGATGGATTCATTTTCCTTTGAAATAAGTCACTTTAACATTTTCTTCTCCATCTACATGGTACTTTCAAAAGCATCAAGTTGTTTTAGGGGGAAAGTTTTTTTTTTTAAAGATTTACTTATTTTATATATGTGAGTACACTGTCACTATCTGCAGACACACCAGAAGAGGACATCTGATCCCGTGACGGATGGTTGTGAGCCACCATGTGGTTGCTAGGAATTGAACTGAGGACTTCTGGAAGAGGAGTCAGTGGAATTAACCGCTGAGTCATCTCTCTAGCCCTGGGGAAAGTAATTTTTAAAAAGTTGTAGATCTGTCTCTCCTCAATGTTTTTTCTTGAAAATATAAGGAAATGAAAACCACCATGGCTTGTAAGGAGTGAGTCAAGTTCCTACCTGAGGAACCCAAAAGGAAATGGAGATGTCTGTCACGGCCTCAGATAAACCCAGAGAAAGCTGATTGAGCTATTGAGGTCCATTGCAGGGGAAGAGGAGCTAAAACCTCACTTCAGTGCATGCATACATGCACGCGCAAGCACACACACACATGTACACACACATACAACACACACATGTACACACACATACAACACACATACATATATAACACAAACACAACACACACACTTACAACACACACATATACACCACATACACCACATACCACACACATACACACACATATATACAACACACACATATACTCACAGATATATACAACATACATATACAACACACATATAACACACACACTACACACACATATACAACATACATGCACACATATACACCACACACATATACACACATACACACCACACACATATACCCACATACACAGCACACACACAATATACACACATATACAACACACACACACATACACAGACAATACACACCACACACACACATACACACACACACATACTGTGCACAAGGATTCAAGACAATGGACATCAAGCCTCACAATTAGCTCTATGGACTGACTAAAATGTGAAATTATTAGTAAATCCAGACCATGTCAATGAGCCCAAAGACTCAGTTAGTGATATCGAATTTCCCTCAGGGAAAGACTATTTTCTATTCATATCAATGCAATCTCAGTGAGCATCATATGTATCAACGAAATGTATGTGATTCTCCTGACTTCATGATAGGCAATCAATTCAGAGTTGCAAGCTGAATCAAGAGTGTAGCCTCACACGCTCACTTGTAGCTTCGAACTGAGGAAGTTCTTAGTGATTGACACGATTCCAGACCAAGTTCTGTCTAACCCAGACTGGAGGCCCCAACCGTGGTTGTTACTAGGGAAGTGGCACTTGTGATTACAAAGTGGAGACTGAAGTGAAAGGAGACAAGGGGGAAAATGATGGCCAGCGACTGGGTCAAATGAATGCATCGTTGTGCATATTGCTTTTGCTGTTTATAAAAATATGTTTTGTTTTTACCCCCCCTCCCACATTAGCTATTGGATAAAAAAACAATTACCTCACTCGGAAAGTCTCAATTAATAATCTAATTTTAATTAATTATAAAAAAGTACAGTATATTTTAAATAACAGTCACCGTGTTTGTCAAGAGATCTCTGCTAAGGACATGTATTTGTGTGGAAATGTTATTAAACATTTCAGCATGGAGAGAATTAATTAAAATATGAAGAATTGTTTTAGTGATGGTAAAATGAAATGCTTATGAATTTGTGAGAAATAGTGACCTTCCTGGCTGTATGAGGCACAGTGTTTAAAATATAGATTATTTTCTATACTCTTTCGGCTTAACATGTTATTAACAGTAACTCTTAACCTTAACCACCCTCTTAGAAGGTATAATTTGTCAAACTTGGTATCTGGCTGAAAGCATATTAGTTTGAGAACTATGAAGGTGCATGGGAACCAGACCAAATGTCCTGTTAATTGGGTTGCTGGACACTGTTGGTTGGGGTCTTGACAAGTAACATTAAAGTTTGATAGAGGGAAACTCGAAATACTTTCGAAGTTATAATTTGTACTTAATTGAACAAAAAATTATTCTGCTAACTGACCCTGAGAAAACCATTCTATTTATAATTCTGGAGCCAGAAAAGTCTTCCTGGCTCAGGGCGTGGGGGGCTGATAGGGCTTAAAGAAGGACCAGAGGAGTGCTCCCCAGAAGGAGGGAGGGCACAACTGAGCTGACTATACCCACTTTCATCCCGAATTCCCCATATGGTGAAACAGCCTATGTCCCTGGGGAAAGGGAGTAAAGAGACATAAATGGCTGGAAAGAGGGTGAAGTGTTTAAGGGAAAAAAAAATCCCTCCTCACAGAGACTAGAACAGCTGAGAAAATGTGTTTCTCTGGACCAGAAATAACTCCCTAATCCCGTAGGATTTGTTCTTTCAATGTTCTTGGTGGCTTTAGCACGCGGTTTCGAGGTGGCTTTGTGGGATTAAGCATCAAACATGTAGGATGTGCGGGGCTTTGAAATTGGTTGTGCGGCTCCCTTCTGCTGTTTTCGTTTGGGTCCTACATCCGGAGCTGTGTTAACGTGCCGCAGTGTTTTTAGCTCCTTGCAGCCATCTACAACTGGTAAGAACCTTGACAAATAAGTCTCCAAGAGCCAGTCTCTTCAAACAGTCTATTTCCACAAACAAATCAGTGACGCTTCTCGCTCTGCAAATGTTTGTTCAAATACGCCTCTTACATCATGGTCTAGAACTTCACATCCAAGATTTCACTCTAAACACAGCGGAGGATGTTTCCGATCTCCCAAAAGCATAGGAAGTGGGGTATTCCTACGAGATTAAAAACACTTGAACATCTATTAAGTGTTAAGTTTTCTGTTTGTCTCCCTGTTTCTGTCTGTCTTGCCCTGTGCCTCTCCTGTCGGTGTGCATTTCCTAACTGTGTTGACTGCTGCGATGATCAGATGAGTTTCAAAGGCCCCAGATGAAGCTTGTTTCTCAATAACCCAGAAGAACCCGTAAGAAACCTCAAGTTTTAATTGTTTTGACAAGAGCTACACATTTTTGTTTTCAAGATGACCCGGAAGAAGCATCTGTAGATGGCTCACTAATGGGGCTGGTATTGCTGCCTCCGTCCCCACCACGGATTTCCAACAGGTTTTAAAAGAAAAGCTGAGAGAACAGAGCCTGGTAAGAGTCCTTGGTTTTTAGTGATTTGGTGGCCTCTGAAGGTTTCTTACAGTTTGTGGGGAGGAGACTGTTCTTGGCTGAGGTCCCTGAGTAAACACAGGGCCTGAGGGAAACTGAGCAGAATTCCAAAACAAGCCAATATTTATAGTATCCACAAAACATGGGCGACCTGTAGGCTGGTCTCCTTTTCTTTGCCCTCCTCAGGCCCTGGTTTTAAAAAAAAAAGTCTCACACATTCTTGAGTCTTCTGGCCCTTCAAGACAGAAACCACCAAGGTCGTTGGCAATGTTTTAATTAGCTGAAGTAAGCGCCACTGGGGAAGTGACAGAAACTGGGGTGGTTGACTGAAGTCATTGGCTTTTAATGTTATTCCCACCCTCAATCGTCCTTTGGGCCTTTTTTTCCCCAGCAGCGTGTGATGTCACCGTGGACTTTCCCCACCTCTCTATCCCACCTGGCTGATGCCAGGCAGATTTGTGTGGTGAGTTTGTCAGTCATATAATATTCTTATATACGTGGCATAATCTTGCTATTCCATATTTTATTTTAATTGCCTATAAAATTATAAAATTTATTTATTTATAAATAAAATTGCCATGTTATTTTTTTTTTTTGCTGAAACTATAGAGACTCCAATTTCTGACACTAAGAAGGATGTTAGTTTAAGCTATTTTTTTTTTCTCTCTGAAAGATCAACGGCAGATTAGAATCAATATACTATACTTTCAGAAGCCCAAGTTTTGGATCTAGAACCTGCTGCTATCTTGAGGCCAAGCTGAATTGAGCTGCCATTCCACGTTCATATTCTTGCAATACATATATGAATGAGTCGTGACAGATGTTACTACTACTAATAGATAAAATATTAAAATCATGGATAATAAGTGACTTATAAGGGGCACCTATGACTGAGGTGGGTCAAAACCGGGAAGGGACCCTATTCCTTTAATTTCGCAAGGGCATACGGGAACACAACTCAGAAAACTAGACCCAAAGGACCCATCAATGTGGCAGTCACAGGCCAATGATATGTTCAGGTTTGTTTTCTAGGTTAGGGGGGATCTTTTTGAACAGAGTGGAGTCAGTGATCTCCAGGATGTGGTGGCATCTAACGTGGCGCCTTCAGTGGTTGCTAACCAGCGAGACTCGAGTCTTCTAGTCTCTTCTCTCCCTGAGTAGGGACATTGCTAGGATGATTATGTGTTACAGGGTAAGGCTGGAACATAAAACACATTGTGGTGCTTGCCTCACTTCCTCCTGCAGCACGTGCCCTTTAAGAACCTAGGCGCCATATTGTGTGGTTCTTCTAGCAACTATGGAGTTAGCCGGTGTGGTAAGGAACTGAGGCCTGTATCCGATGACCAGTGTCAACCTGACAAAACCTGGGCTGAAGCCTTCAAAGGACTGCAGGCTTGGATGATCTACAGACACAGGCTCAAAAAGGCCTCCGAGCCACAGTAACCTTGTTACTCATCCCAAGTTCCTAACACAAGAGTTCCACCGGGTAAAAAATTCTCGATGTTGCTTTAAGTCAGGCGAGCCGGTCACGACAATGATGAAGTAAGACGAGTGTGTCAGAGAGACGAGGAAGGAACTGTTGGGCAGATTGAAGCAGAGGATTCCCCAGGATGTACATTGGAGTCCAGGCGTGGCTATGAAGAGGCGACTATGGACAGACAGTGGGAGAAGACACTCGGACTGAAGCAGGAGGTACAGAGGCTCCTGAGGTAAGGAAAAAGACCGGCACGTCTGGAGTTAAAAAGAGAGCAAATTTGATGACCAAGGGAGAAAGTTGAAGAAAGCAGAAGTAAGATCCAGACAGGACCCCATTCTAAAAAGCTTTGGAGGTCATGAAAAACCCTCTGGAGAATGTTTGGGTACGGGAGACACACGACCTGGCTTAGAGCTTTCTGAAGGGCTCCTCTGCTTGTTGGATGAACCTGGCTTGCTGTAGGGTAGGCACGAACCTAGGAAATCAGTCGGAAACCATTGCCCTTGCTTAATTAGCAGAGAGACAGCAGCTGTGGAAGTGCTGAGGGTTGACCGGCGTTTGGTATATTTTAAAGAAAGGTCTGAGAAAACATCTTATGGAATGAACGTGGTGTGAGAGGAGATAGCCCAGCTGTGAGACCTGGAGCTGAGAAACAGCCTCAGTCTTAGCTTGTTATTTTCTTGTTGTTTATTTTTATGATTTTTTTGGGGGGGGGCAGTATCTCAACATGTACCACGAAGTGGTTCCTAATTTACAATCCTCCTGCCTCATCCACCGAGGTCCAAGCTTGTGTCACTGTATCTGGCTACCTCCAGATTTTTATAAAGGGGAGGGGCAATGAGGTAACAGTCGGATGCACCATCACAGTCTAACATAGTCTATAGGTTTTTTTTTTTTTGAACCATTCAATATTCTATAGCTTCAAGGAATTCTTGCTATTAGTGACCTTTCTCGAGTTCATAAAAGCTGGTCTACTTGGGAGGATCAGCAAATCTCGGTGCGGTTTTAGCTGGTGTGATGGATTCATGAATCAGAAGGACTCTCTGCCCGGGAGAGAGCTTTGTTAACTGCTGCACAGAATACCTCGCTCCCAGGGGCAAAAGGCTAGTGGAGCCTGGTCCAGCATTAGGACTATACTCCTTAAAGAGGAATTTTCAGAAAACAAATTTCTTTCCTACAGAAGAACAATTAGGTGTAGTATTACAATGTACGAGGGAGTTCTTTTATTTACTTTTTGAGTTATGTAAACCTAAAGTTTTCTGGGACTAGCAGGATGTTCAGTGGGTAACAGTGCTTGCTGCCAAGGCTGAAGACCTGAGTTCGATTCCCGTGACCCATTTGGGGGAAGGAGAGATCAAGGTCCAGAAAGTTGTCATTTGGTTGAAACACATGTACCCTGTGGTGTGTGCACCCTTCCCATAAATAAATAAATAAATAAATAAACAAACAAACAAACAAATAAATAAATAAACAAATAAAGTAATTACAAATGATTTGTGGATATTTGTGCTGGAGAAATTGCTCAGTGGTTAAGAGCACTGACTGCTCTGAGTCCAATTCCCAGCAACCACATGGTGGCTCACAACCATCTGTAATGGGATCAGACAGCTACAGTGCACCTATATAAATAAAATAAATAAATCCTTAAAAAAGAAAATTGTCATTTGATTAAAGCACATGTAGTCTGTGGTGTGTGCACCCTTCCCATAAATAAATAAATAAATAATAAATAAATAAATAAAATAATTAAAATGATTTGTGCATATTAGCTGTAATTCCTAATTGATAACAACGAACAAGCTATTTAACAGTTACGTTCTTTTCACAAGAAATACAGTTAATACTGTAATACTGAAATCAAATTTGATAATACTGAAATCAAAACCTGGCTGACAGTATAATGCAATCTGCAAAGAACCTTAATGATTCAGACAGGAAAGATAGCTCATTGGATAAAGATTGTCCCTGCCGAGCCTGAAATCCTTATTGAAACCCAGGGACCCACATGATGGAAGGTGAAAACCAACTTCTGAAAGTTGTCCTCTGACTAAGGCAAGTGCACACGCTACCCACAAACCCAACACATCCATGCACAGACAGAAGTGAGCAAGTCAGAGGGGTCAAGGACATGAGACCCATGGAGTCAACTGACCTGAGACCACGGGGGCTCACAAAACCTAGACCTTCAACCCGGGAACATGCAGGAGCTATAACTCAACCTCCACACATTTGTAGCAAATGTGCAGCTTGGTCTTCATGTGGGTCCTCTAACAAGTGGACAGGGACTGTCTTGGTCTGTGCTCCTGCCATTGGATCCCCTTCCCCCTATCAGGACTGCCTGGTTGGGTCTCAGTGAAAGAGGATGGGACAAGACCTGCTGGGACTAGATGTCCCAGAGTTGGGTGGTAGAATGGAGATCCTCTTCTCTGAGGAGAAGGGGAAGAGGCACTGAGAGGGGGGGTTTGTAAGGGTAGGAGGGGTTTGTAAGGATGGGAGGGGTTTGTAAGGGCAGGAGGGGTTTGTAAGGGTAGGGAGGGTTGTAAGGGTAGGAGGGGTTTGTAAGGGTAGGAGGGGTTTGTAAGGATGGGAGGGGTTTGTAAGGGTAGGAGGGGTTTGTAAGGGTAGGGAGGGTTGTAAGGGTAGGAGGGGTTTGTAAGGGTAGGAGGGGTTTGTAAGGGTAGGAGCGGAAAGAGATGAGGGAGGGGGGCTGTGATCCAGATGTAAAGTGAATTTAAAAAGAACCTAAAATTGAAACGAGGATAAGTAAGTTATGTAAAGAAAAAAAAATAAACACGATAAAATGTTTTAGAAAAGAAAATTTTAATACTAGTCGTGACTTCATGTATAATACATGATGATTTGAAAAATATCTAGCATATGCCTCTCTGTGATGTTTATGTTTGGGGTCTATTGAGTAAAGAATTCCACTGTGCCTCTCCCTGCAGAAGAGGGTCAGCACAGGACACTGTGGTCCTTCGTTCAGGCCCATGATGGGCCCTCTATCAGTTGCTCCCTTACCATCCACACGCAGCCCCTGCTGCCTAACACGCCGTCTAGCACATTTTGTAAAGCAAAATGAAAATTCATTCAAACACCAAACAGATGTGAATAAAAAGAAGAGGGTAGTTTAGAAATATTTCTGTTGCTATCAGCAATCATTATGTCCCATGAATGGCGTTGGCTCTTGGCACAGAATGTGAATAAAGCTGTCTGGTTACTGGGGATTTAGAACAATAGCAAGATTCCACTTTCAGTTCATGAGGTTTTTCTACTGGAGATTCATTTTGCTCTCTACACTCCTTTTTAAAGAAAACAGAAAGTTAAATTTTATATAAATCATGATTTTTCCCCCCTGTAGGCTTCCACAGATAATGGCTACAAACAAAACATTGCAAAGGCTGTTTCCTAATCTATTTTAAAAATATTTGTTAGCGTTGGAGAGATGGCCCAGCAGTTAAGGGTACCTTCTGTTCTTTCAGGGGACCGGAGATAGATTCCCAGAACCATTGACAAGTGACTTGCAACAACCTGTAACTCTAGCTCCAGGGGTTTTGATGCCCTCTTCTGGCCCCTGCCGGCATTGCATCCATGTTCACAAATAATATAATTAAAAATGAAAATAAAATCTTAAAAAATGTTTCTTAAATCTTAAAAAAAACTACATTCCTATTTTGTTGATGTAAAAATCCCCACTCAAACAGACACTTCCAATAAAGTAATTATAAATTTTTTTCTTTCCTATGATATGATATTTTACAGGAAAACCAGGACTCATAAATATATACAGCAAGTTGATTGCATGTTTGAGGTAATATGAAGAAAATTTACGGGTGGAAACAAGGTTTTTTTTTTTCTCTTTTCTTGAAGATAGATTGCAGTTAAATCCCTAAGGCAACCAATGATGTGGGTAGATTTGACAGGAGTCTCACAACTCTGAACCTGTCATTAGGACTCTGGGGTAACAGTTGTGACCCAGGATTCTGCTAGAGTCGATTCAAGGATGCTGCATTAACGAGTTATTGGTAGCAGCTTTACCGACTCAAGTTTGGACCCAAAATGATACCATAAAACAAGTAATTAAAAAAAAAGACAAACATCTAAAGGAGTCTAACAGTGATCAGGTTGAGTGTGGTGGCACACATCTGAATCATAAGGATCCGAAGTTTAAGGCCAGCCTGAACTTTGGCGTTTTTTGTCAAATAAAAAAAGAAAAAAATTAAGAATAAAACTAAGTAGAAATATCACTTAAAATCTGGAAGTTACTTATGACAATATTTATAAATAAAAATCCATCAAAAATTTTCAGCATGTCTTAGATGTCAGGCTTTATATTCTAGGCATTTACCACTGAGTCTGACCTCCAATTTTACCCTTCCCCCTCCCACAAGGCCACACTCACTCTTACAATGCCACACCCACTCTCACAAAGCCACACCCACTCCAATAAGGCCACACCCTCTCCAACAAGGCCACACCTCCTTATAGTGCCACTCCCTGGGGCCAAGCATATTCAAACAGCCACTGGGATACTTTGATGAACCTTTAAAAATGGATGATAGATAACAGCGATTTGGGTGACAGATGATAGTAATAATGGCGATGAGAGTGTGCTTTCAGTTCTGGGAAGGGCTGAGAGACAGGACCTTACACAAGATTTGTAACCGAGAGAATGGTGCATTCCTTTGCATGTGCACAGGTGTCAATATACACTCTGAAGTACCAAACTGTCCTGCAGAATAATCATATATGACCCGGCCACCTATCTTTAAAAAAACAAAAAAAACAAAAAAACAAAAAAAAAAAAAAACAAAACCAAAAAACAAAAAACAAAAAACAAAAAACCAAATCCCAAATCCCTCTGAATTTAGCTTAAAGAGAGAGCCAGGCTGATGGAATGTGAAGCTATTGATGATGTATACCTTGTGCGGTATTGGAAAGTAACCCCTTCTTTGTTCGTTTGTTGGTTAGTTTAATAAAACTATCTGATGAGCATGTATTTAACGTAGTGTTTTATATACTGAAATAATCTATTTTGCAAGGTTGTTTCCAGTCCTTTGGAAGCCGTCATTGGTTCTCCTTGGCTTCAGTGGAGGGGAAACTTAACCTGGGTTAATGGAAAATCTTTGTACATATTTGCACCGACTTGTCTCATGGATTGAGGTAGCTGCCACTCAGGAAGGCAGGGTTCGGGAATGTGTGAGGACAAAGTACATGCTCCCCACAATCCCGTGCGAGTTTCTGTTTTACATGCATGCAGATTTTTTTCTTTGTAAAAGTTCTCCCCCCTCTTCCGGTATTCCACACAGTAATAACCTTTTCCATTTTATAAGGCTTTTAGCCTTATAAAAATTGACTTTGTAAAAAATTATAGTGGTCATTACTACAATGAAATATAAGCAACATAAGAAGGTAATTAAAAAAATAAACAAGAGAACCCTGGTCTAATCTTTTCACGTCAAACCTCTAATGAGGTTTGAATGTTCTTGAATACCATTGAGGTTCTTGAGGTTTGAATACCATTGAAAGTTCTTCATCAAATGTTTAACGCGCATCAAAATGTTCATTTGGCGTACTGCTCAATTAGTTGAGATTGTTACAGACACAGTGAACAATGACCACAGTGGGGATATGGTACATTCTCATCACTCCTGAAAGAGACCCAGTGTCCCTGGGGGTTCCTCTGTTGCCCCTCCCCCATCACCTATCTGTTTGTTGTGTTTTCTTTCTTGTTGTTTTGTGCTCAGTGTAAATGGAACCGTGGCCACAAAGCCACACCCACTCTCACAGGGCCACACCCACTCTCACAAGACCACACCCACTCCAATAAGGCCACACCCACTCCAACAAGGCCACACCTCCTAATAGTGCCACTCCCTGGGGCCAAGCATGTTCAAACAGCCACTGGGATACTTCGACATTTCTTTGTCTTTTAGCAGTAATAGACACTTTCTAGACTCCTTGTTGAATAATTTTAGACCAGATTATGGAGATTACAACCAAGATGCTGTGCAGGCTCTGGGCTCTGTTACATTGTTTCAAAGAAGGTTAACATTTGTGTTTTCACAGCAATTGACTGAGCCAATGTAAATCCCATAGTCCCCTTAGTTGAGTAATTGGCAGCTTGGATGTCAGCTCATTCTTTGCCGCCATTTTCTTTCTCTTTGTCCTATCAATATGTGGCTCAGAGACTGGCCAGAGCTTGTAAGGAGAGAAGCTTGGGTTTTTGCTTGTCTAGTTCTTGGACCCTTTCTTGGACCACTCAGTAGCAGACTTTCTGCTGTGAGCCTAACTCATTAGTTTAAGAAAGATAAGGTGAGTGGCCATAGGTGGTTTTATTTTATTTTTTTACCACTACCCTGGTCATTTAAAATTTGACTGTCCATTCATTAACTTTTCTCTTCTTGGGACTATTTGCATCTGTTTCACAGGTATGGTTTTCCCATCGGACTTTCTGCTGCTGGTCCACTCGACCTTGTATGTGTGGCCTCTGTTATGGGTTGCATGTGAAACTTAGAGTGATTTGTATTGGCAACATCTGGGTTTTCATTGGAGAGTTTTCAAACCAGTTTCTCACAAGGATGTTTTGTATCATAAGCATTGCTAAACTTCTGACTGTGTGTGAGACTCGTTCACAGTACCTATTTTCTTTCTTTCTCTCTTTCTTTCTCTCTGTCTTCCTCTCTCTCTCTTTCTCTCTCTTCCTTCCTTTCTTTTTTTTATAAAGATTTATTTATTTTATGTATGTGAATACTCTCTCACTGTCTTCAGACATGCCAGAAGAGGACATCGGATCCCCATTACAGATGATTGTGAGCTGCCATGTGGTTGCTGGGAATTGAACTCAGGACCTCTAGAAGATCCATCTCTCCAGCCCCAGGCCTGAATTCTAACCATTCATAGGTACCTATTTTCTACCCGGGCTCTGGGACATTATTGTGCTGTCCAAGCTAGTTAGGGTTCTAGCAGGGCAGCTCTCCCATCCCTATGGTGCTCAGAGGCCAGCCTCCTCATCCTTCGATGCATGCCAGGTGTTCAGATCTGGCCTCCAGTGAGCTTCCTGCATGGTGTCACCAACTGTCCTGAAAGCATCCAGTATTTTCCATTCACTTCCTTCCATCAACTCTGACTGTGAGTTTGGCTTTAGATTTAATTTTATTATGTTTGTAGTGCATTTGAGCAGTGCTTAAAACAAGAAGTGTTCTACTTGGTATCTTGCTCTGTCAGATCAACTGGAAGTCTTTGTTCTTTGACTGCTTGTAGTCTATTAATGAAACCTTTGTTGGGGTGACCTTTTGATACATTGTGTGAAGACTGTCTTTGTATTATCCAGTCATTAATTCTGCACCAGCAGAGACCTGAGTACTGGCTAGATAGATATTGATATTGTTGCTTTTTTTATCTATTAATTAATTTATTCATCTTTCCATCCCAATTGCTGTCCCCTTCTGGTCTCCCTCTCACATAGTCCCTCTCCCTTGCCCCACTTCTCTTCTGAGAGGATGGGAGCTCCCTGGGTATTTCCCCCATGCTGGAGCATCAAGTCTCTGCAGGGTTAGGCACAACCTCTTCCACTGAGGCCAGACAAGGGGAACTGATTCCACAGGCAGGCAACAGCTCCCACTCCAGTTGTTGGGGGACCCACATGAAAACTGAGCTGCACATCTGCTACATATGTGTGTGGGCCTCAGCCCAGCCCATGTATGCTCTTTGGTTGGTGGCTGAATCTCTGAGAGTCTCCAAGGGTCCATGAATCAACTCTGTTGGTCTTCCTGCAGAGTTCCTATCCCCTTCCCCACAACTCTTTTTTTTTCTCAGCTAAGTTCACCCCCATAGACTGCTGGGAGGCTCCCCATCCCACATCTCTGGCACATCCTAAGATGACCCACCCCCACCAGCCCCTGATTTCTATTTACTCTCCTGGCCCTCTGACCCTCTCCTCTCTCTCCCTACACCTAATCCTGATCCCTCATTCCCCATCCCATCCCTTCTCCACCCAGTTTCCTCCCTCCATCTGCCTCCTATGACTATTTTATGCCCTTTCCCCTTTTATATTGATTATTTTATTTATTTACATTCCAGCCTTTGCCCTCCCTTCCAGTTCCCCCCTCACAGTTCCCCATCCCATTCCATGTCCCCCTTACTTCCTAGAGGGTACCACTGAGCATTCCCTTTCCCTGGGGCCTCAAGTCTCTCAAGGGCTAGGCAATCTTCTCCCACTAAGGCCAGACCAGGAAGCCTTCTGTTATGCATGTGCCAGGATGGCAGGAATGGAGAGGGTATGGGGCTCAGACCAGCCTGTATGCTGCCTTGTTGGTGGCTCAGTCTCTGGGAGCTCCCAGGGAGACGCTGGGGTTCCTATGGAGTCACCCTCCCCTTCAGCTCCTTCAGTCCTTCCCCTAATTCCTACATAGTGGTCCCCGACTTCAGTCCAATGGTTGGGTGTAAGTATCTGTGTCTGTCTCAGTCAGCTGCTGGTAGGGCCTCTCAGATGACAGCCATGCTAGGCTGCTATCTGTAAGCACATCATAGCATCAATAATAGTGTCAGGCCTTGGTTCCTCCCCTCGAGATGGATTCCAAGTTGGGTCAGTCACTGGGCAGCCATTCCTTCAGTCTCTCCTCTATTTTTGTTCCTGTATTTCTTTTAGACAGGAACAATTCTGGGTCAGAAATTCTGACTGTGGGTTGGTAAGAACTCATTGGCACAGGGGGAAATTTCCTGAACAGGACACAAATGGCTCAGGCTCTAAGATCAATAATTATTCTCTCTTCTAAGTGGGATTCAAGCACCCTTGCTTGGGCCTTCATTCTTGTTTAGCTTCTCGGGTCTGTGAAATAAATGGTGGGTATCATGTACTTTATGGCTAACATCTACCTATAAGTGAGTACATACCATGCTTTTTTTGGGGGGGCTGGGTTACCTCACTCAGGATGATATTATTTAGTTCCATCCATTTGCCTGCAAACATCATGATGTTCTTGTTTACGTTAGTTGACCAGTATCCCGTTGTGTAAATGAATCACATTTTCTGTATCCATTCTCCAGCATTGTTATTCTTATGACTCATCACCTGCCTTGGTACTTTTTTTATACAAACACCATCCTCACTTGCTGATTACTTTAATAAAGAGCTGAGGACCAATAGCTGGGCAGGAAAGGGAAGGCGGGACTTACGGTCTGTGAGAGGGTCTCTGGGGAGGGGTCCAATGTGGAGGGAGGTGGACTAGAATAGTCAGGTTAACTAAGTTAGATGAGGCTAGCTGGAAGGTAGCCTTATCTAAGGCCAGGCTATAATAAAATTAGTAAGTCTCTGTGTCATTACTCAGTCACTGGTAGGTCCAAGAAATCCCTCCATAACCTTTGTCTTTTCTTCCATTTTTGTAATCCCAGATGTCATTCCCATCTCTCTGATACTTGCCCTTCGACCTGTGTAGGCTCCTTTTGTATCATAATATATTGGTGCATTTCTCCCCATTTCTATTCCCTTTTCTGTGGTCATTACCCAAATTCATCTTAGGAGCTGCTGTCTTAATACTTGCTCTAGGAACTGGCCTTGATTCTCTCACTAGTCACTCAGAAGTCTTTAGTGGCTCTTCAGTGCCCCAAACAAACTCTGTTCCCAAGGTAATGATGAAGTAAATCTTTCTACCCGTTTATGCTGCTCTTCACAGCACAAGCCCTGGAGTTCCAGCGACACCTCTGCACTCACTCTCCCTTTAGTTGGACAACTTCCTCACTACATTTTCATACCATTCTACGTGACGTGAGATGCCTTTTCCCAGTGTGCAAACATTTCCAAATAGTACCTTTCCTCTCAGACAGTCCTGGGAGTTCCCTGTTTCCATGAGCAGAGGTGAAAATACATTTATCTGTTGTCTTTGCGAGGTACTGTGATTCCTCCTGTCCTCCCTCCCACTTCTTCCTTCTCTCTCTCTCTCTCTCTCTCTCTCTCTCTCTTCCTTCTCACTCATTACATGAGGAAAACTTTATTTGTGAAATTTATCTTTCATAGTTAAAAAAGTTCTTTGCCTATCAGAATGAGAAAGTAAATTTTGATGCAGGAAAGGGGCATAAAAAGAGACAGGAAGTAAATTCATAATTGTCCCTGAAAGCAAGAAGAAATGAGGATAAAAGCGATTAAAATCTAGCCACTTGATTAGCCATTGTTCTTGAGACAAGCCTCTCTAGCTCTATGAAGGAACGGTTACTTAAAAACACATCGAACACCAAGGACCCAGCTTAGGTCTTACGCAACTGACTTTTCTTTTAGGAATCATAATTCATTTTAAGTGGCCATTGCTTTTGTTATCCTCATTTTCAACTTCCTTAAACAAGAGGGAACAGGGGAGACAGCTTCTTATTGGAAGTGCATCTCATAGGTAACACAATGGTAAAATTTATCTGTCAGTTCCTAGTCCTTCATAAAATGCAGTTTGTTTTATTTTATTTATTTTTTTACTCTGGTGCCTAAGGCTTAAAAGTAGGTCAAGGTCTCAGCTTACTTCAGCTTAGCATCAGAATTTAAGAGGGTATAATAAATGATGAAAAAACATTAGACTGCATTGAAGAATTCATGTTTAGACCCTTGGGAACATAACACTAAAATACTCCATACTCTATCTGAACTGTATAGAATCTCATCAAAACAACATGACCTAGAATCATAAGCATTTATAGTTTGACAGGTTTCTTTGAAATACAAGAGCCAGGAATGTCCTTGGTTATTACAGATGAAACTGAACTCATCAATTTTCTTAATCTAGATCTTTCCCCAGTGTCTATCTGTCCCCACCAAAGGCTGGCTTCTTCTTCTTCTTCTTCTTCTTCTTCTTCTTCTTCTTCTTCTTCTTCTTCTTCTTCTTCTTCTTCTTCTTCTTCTTCTTCTTCTTCTTCTTCTTCTTTTTCTTCTTCCTCTTCTTCTTTTTTTATTAAGATTTATTTATTTCTTTTGTATATGAGTACATTGTAGTTGTCTTCAGACACCAGAAGAGGGCATCGGATCCCATTACAAATGGTTGTGAGCCACCATGTGGTTGCTGGGACTTGAACTCAGGACCTCTGGAAGAGCAGTTGGTGCTCTTAACCACTGAGCCATCTCTCCAGCCCCAAAGATTGGCTTCTATTGGATGCCTTGGAAACAACGCGTTGACAAATAAGGAAAATCTTGAGGCCAGATGGTTTGGTAAATGCTGTGTAATTTTCCATATCAGGGA
Source organism: Rattus norvegicus (assembly GCF_021556685.1). NCBI lineage: Eukaryota > Metazoa > Chordata > Mammalia > Rodentia > Muridae > Rattus > Rattus norvegicus. Next base: position 40,774,513 of record NC_141542.1, on the reverse strand, counting down.
TGATGAAAATAATTTACTTATTTATTTTGAGACAGGGTCTCACTATGCAGTCCTGGCTATCCTGGAAGTCATAAAGACCCAAGTGCTTTCCTCTACCAAGTACTTAGATTAAAGACACATGAAGCCATGCCCCGCCACATTGTTTAAATTGGGTGTTCCACCTGCATGTATATCTGTGGATCACATGCCTACAGCATCTGGGGAGGATGGAGAAAAAGACAGAAAGGGAGTAGAAAGAAAAGAGGGAGTGTACTTATTAGATGTTGGATAAATTCCACCGGAACTATTATTACAGAGTAGACACAGAGCAAAGTTAGTCATAACAGTCTATTCAGAAGAGCTGCAAGTTGACACAAAGCCACTAAACCAGCTGCTAAAAGTGCAAACACAAATAAATTACAGAAGGAACGAGGAAACATGAGCGACACCCTCGGTCAGTATTGCTTCCTGGTCGGGATGAGCAGAGTCTCGCCCTGCTCTCTTATCTGTTGTAGTGATGCCTGTAGGCGGGGTGAAGGCTTAGCGTTAGTAACTCACACTATTTAAGTGCAACACACCCGAGTCCCTCTTGTTACAAGAGGATTCTGTGTGGGACCTCTGTTCTGCTGGAATTTCCTAGTCTTAGACATGCCCCTCCCACTTGTCAGTTACAACTTCCTTTCTGTTGTTTGGGGGTTCATGAGTCCCATGTGGGGTTTCACGTGACGGAGACTGTGAGGAAGGTCCACCTTATCTGGGCTTTCCTTTCCCGGACACCACATTTATTAGCATTGTTTGAAGAGACTGACTTTCCCCCCACCCTTTCTTGTGTAGTCATGGATCCAAGCAATGGTCCCGGCAGTTCCTTTTCCTGCTATTTACTCCAGGATGCTGCCGGAGAGCCTCACACTCAGGCTTTCCTGCCGCCCTGTTCTATGCATCTTTTTACATACCGTGCATTCACATCCGGTCAGGCTCTCTCCAGATAGCTGTTTGTGCAGGGCCCTCATCCAGGAGAGCTTTTTGAGAAGCCACAAGTGGTATCTCTTCTGCCTGTGGAGCTTGGTGTGATAGGGATGCAGGTGGCTTCTGGATACTTTTCTGTGGACGGTGACACCTGGGTTACTGCTTTTCTCTTCGACTCCTTTCACAGGGTTAGGCTCTTGTTTTCTGTTCTACCTTTTTCTTTCGCTGGGTTGCACAGAGACAGTTTCTAATCTATTATTTTATTCTGAAGTCCTGCACTGGAAGTTAATCGCTAACTGCTGACAAACACACTGGTGTTTTCAACATTTTTAGTTTTAATTAAAGAAACTTTCTTTAATCACTGTATACCATTTCTTCAAAATCAGGTTTTAATTATTCTGGGATACTGCTTATGTGTTTACATCTATCTATCTATCTATCTATCTATCTATCTATCTATCTATCTATCTATCTATCTATCTATCTATCTATCTATCTATCGTCTTAGTCAGGGTTTCTATTCCTGCACAAACACTATGACCAAAAAGTAAATTGGGGAGGAAAGGGTTTATTCCGCTTACACTTCCACATTGCTGTTCATCACCAAAGGAAGTCAGGACTGGAACTCAAGCGGGTCAGGAAGCAGGAGCTAATGCAGAGGCCATGGAGGGATGTTTCTTACTGGCTTGATTCTTCTTGCTTGCTCAGCTTGCTTTCTTATAGAACCCCAAACTACCAGCCCAGGGACAGCACCACCCACCATGGGCTGGGTCCTTCCCCCTTGACCATTAGTTGAGACAATGCCTTACAGCTGGGTCTCATGAAGGCATTTCCACAACTGAGGCTCCTTTTCTGTGATAACCCCAGCTTGTGTCAAGTTGACACACAAAACCAGCCAGGACAATTGACCCCTTATCAACTTGACACACAAACACATCACTACTAAGCCTCAACCGTTACTTTCTTACTCATCCCCAAGATGCATTTAACAAAAGGAGGACATTTTTGGAAACTCCTTCTTACAATTGCTTTCCCCTTTGCAGACAATATCCTTCGTGTACTCACTGAGAACTCAAGACCACTATAGCCAAGAAATAGCTTCTTTAGCAGAGTCAGCAGCTGTCTTTAACAGGAGTTTCCCAGGAGATGTTCCCCCAGACACCCACCAAAGGTCTAGTCACGCATGCTAATCCTGTGCTGTGTGGTTTGAGGTTACTTAAGACTCAAATTATTTTACTTTCCCTTTGTTGTTAGAACATTCTTCACTGGCTTCCTTCCTACGAGATTACAGTTCTAATTACCCTTATTTACTATGTCTTCCTTCTTTCTGTGCGTGTCATCAGCCAGCGGTGAGTCTCACAGGGCTCAGCCTACCTCCTTTAGTGCACAAATTTACCCCATGGTGTCGTTATTTGTTTGTTTTGTATAAGTTCCTGTTTGACCCTGACCACGCAAAATCTGAGTGTGCACATCGGATGCATAAGATGTCTGTACTTAAGTGCCATCCTTCTGCTTCAAGGAGCTTTTCCTCCCAAGACACAGACATTCAGCAAAGCCACAATCCATGTGGCCTGGCCAGAGCTTTGTGTCTCACTGGAAGAACATTGCCAGTGGCCAGAAATGCTTCAAAACGATTGACATCATTTTCTTGCAGTTACCGAACATCAGGGAACAATACGGGGTACACACAGGTGAACCTTGAAAGCCACATTTTCAGCTCATCTACTTTTCCTGTTTACCATGCAGCTACATCCAAGTATTTATTTTCTCTGACAGCTCTTTAGCATTTTCAGGTCACCTTCTGTTGTCTCCTCTTATAATCCTACATCAATTAACAGTCTTAATTCCTCTTTGGTAATAAAATATTCTTCTTGGAAGTCAGAGAAGGGGAAGATTTTGAGGGTTCAATGTTGTCAAACTTTTCACCAAGTAGGGGCCAGCGAGATGCTGAACAGTCAGTCCTATATACCATGTCCCATCAACATAGCTATGCATGTCACCTCACCGTGACTGACGTAAGCCTTAACATCATCTCTTCCAGCTCTTTTGACCAAACCACTGGGCCTTACCTGTTAGAATGCCACTGGACAGACGTCCTTTCTTTCTCCCTCCATTACAAGATGGCCTCTTGGTGTTATTTTATACGACAAAACCTACAGGGCCAAAAGATAATTAGACTCAGACATAAACTCATACCAAGGAAAATTCGAAAGGGGGTTGAGAGTTACTTATCTTACCATTTAGATCAATATTTTCTAAGATCAACTTTTGTTTGCACCAGGAGATGAACATTCTATAGACTCAATTATCCAATCACTAAGTGTCAAGTGGAAATCCTAATTGTCTGGGTTTTCCAAGGTCCTTTATTCCTCTTTTGGTAACCAAAGCTTAATAGAATTCCTCTCTTGGTACCCATAGAATAATCAGGAAAAGTCTTGCAACCCCCACATTTCTGTTCATTCAGCGACCACTGGAACTGGCTGTTCTTCACCTCCTTCTGACCTCATTCCTTACCTCCACTCAGCTTCTGAAAACCTCCCACCGTCTGGAACTCTTGGACAGCCATCAGCACAACTCCACATTGTTTCCACTTTTCTGAACATTCCCTGATTTTTTTTTTTCAGACTGGCATAGCTTTCCCCAGAACTCACATGTCCCTCCTGCCTCTTCTGGGAGCGAAGCAGACATCTTTCTTCCTCCTCATTGCTCTGCCCAGAGTTTTGGCTCGCACCCCTTCTTAGAAATTACTAGAGTTTGTTTTCCTATCAAATCCCTTCAGCCTCTCTTCTTTCAAGACTACTGTGTATCTGGGCTTTGGTGTTTTGTGGATTTTTCTTTCCCCCTTCCCTTTTATTCCCCCAGTTTCACCCCCGTCACTAGATAGGAGAGAAAGAAAGAAAGAGGAGAAAGAGATAGAGATCCTTGAGTCTAACTTCTTTCCTTTTGTTTCTTCTTTGAACACAACTAACAAACCACAAACAATTCCTCAATGGCCAACAATCAGCAACTCTGCTTGTGGGGCCCTTCTAGAATGTTCCTGGAATTCTAAACGTCACACAGTTGCAGAAATTATCTGCAGCAGGCTGGCAAAACCATGCCTCTTTGGTTTTGCATGAGGCAAATCATAGTCAGCTGCTGTGGACAGTTCTAAGAAGCCCTATATCCCCACACCTGGGATTAAAATGAAAACGCTTTCTCCTAATATTTCTCTGTTGGTTTTTTTTTTTAAGAAACAAATTTTCCAAAATTGTCACTGCACTCCTGGATCACTGCCCTTCCTCAGAACTTGCTGGAAGCAGGCTGCTTAACGATTTCAAAACTCAGCTCTCCCCACTCCTTTTTCCTCTTTTCCTCCCACAAACCGCCTTTTAAAATCTTATTTTCCTCCTTTTGGTAAAATAGACACAGTGAATTCAACTTAGGGTTTTGGGGGGCATTATTAAGTGATGCTCAAAACGCACACTGCACAAAGGCTACCTGAGGTGCAGGGGAATAACTTAGCATCTTAAGGTTGAAAAGTGTGCCTTAAATAAAATCTCACAGAGTGGGCTAAAATATGTAAATGGGTAGCTGCTTTTGTTAAGATATAGAAAGGTGGTGAGGAGGGGAAATATCTCTGGAATGAGAGAAGGGAAGCCTGGAAGTCCTAGGATAGAGTTTTTTTCAGCGGGGGCCAGAACAGTTAGAAACCCCCTGGAAATGTGGAGAGGGCTTTCTAGGTAAGGCACCTGCTGCACATGGAGCTCTTAGTGGAGACCCCCAGAATTCTCAGAATTAAAGGAGTACACTTGTGGCCCCATGCTAGGTAAGGATGTGGAGACTGCAGGGTGCCTAAAGATCATTGGCCACCCATTCTGATAATGTTTAGGTTCAATGAGAAAACCTATCTCAAACACTAAAAGTGGATATCTGTCTGTCTGTCTGTCTATCTATCTATCTATCTATCTATCTATCTATCTATCTATCTATCATTTGACAATGCGGGATGGTCATACAGGTGAGGCAGATACAGGATAGAACAAGGCCTGTCATTGGACAAGAAGGAAGGATGGGCGGAAGAAAAGTTTGAGGGAAGGGGGAGGAGACTGGGACGAAAAGAACAAGAGGGGGAAGACTGCAGAGAAGCTGTGTTGGAGAGAACATGGAGGGGGAGGTTAAGATTCCACACTGTACCTTTACAGGTTGTTATGAATGTTCTTAAGGGATGGATGTGTACAGGGCTTTGTATGTCTAGGTGGGCAATTATATCTTATCAATTGGATCAGAGGTTATTGTGTTGTGTGTTCTTTCATGTGGTGATTTAAGTTTCAGAGAGTGTGCGGCGGCTAGTTTGGGCCGCCTCGAGTTGGGATGTGTGTCTCTGGCATGGAAACCTCCCTTAGAAACTAGATAGGTAGAGAGATTGCTGTCAGGCTCAGAGAGAGAGAGGCCTTTGGCACTGTGATATGGGATGGAGCAAAGCGGGTGAGATGCTTTGCTGACTGAGACTTAAGATGTCTAGTAGATATCTTAGGTCACTTTGTTGCCGGACCAAGAGCAGGTAAAAAGACTGATTTATTTTTATAATTTTACAACTACATGACCATCTATTTATCTATCAATCATCTATCTATCTATCTATCTATCTATCTATCTATCTATCTATCTATCTATCTATCTATCTATCTATCATCTATCTTCTATTTCCTATCTATCTGTCTGTCTATCTATATTCTATCTATCTATCTATCTATCTATCTATCTATCTATCTATCTATCATCTATCTTCTATTTCCTATCTATCTGTCTGTCTATCTATATTCTATCTATCTATCTATCTATCTATCTATCTATCTATCTATCTATCTATCTATCTATCTCTTCTATTTCCTATCTATCTATCTATCTATCTATCTATCTATCTATCTATCTATCTATCTATCTACCTATCTATCATCTATCTATCCACCCATCTATCTTTGCTATATGCCCACATAACAGAGTTCGTCTCAGTTATCTGAGCTCACTGAACTAAGCCAACCTCCCCCACGCCTTGCAAAAAAGTTCACACGAAAGCAAAGCTGGGAGTTCCAGGAACAATGGGACTGGTAAAAATCAACACGGAACAAGTTTAGGAAGACAACACCACAGAACTGTAGCATCTTGGAGAAGCAAGCCAACACATGGGCTAGTGATTTAATTATCATATATTGCCACCCAGCTCTCAGTCTCCCTGAGCTATTCCTGTATATGTTACCTATATAATGCCTGAGGCCAATGTAGCAAGGTAGCATTGTCTGTCTGCTACTGTTCATGCCTTTTAACACAGCATTTTATTTCTGTTTTTTCCCTTCCTTCTATTTTCTTCTTTCTTTTCTCATACACTATAGCCTATCCTCTTCCTGGTACTTCTGTAAAAGCCCAGAGGCTAACATGACTTTCAATATCTGAGTATCTCTTTCTGTTCCTTGCTTTTTTAGTCTTATATTAACCAAAACTCCCATAACTCCCCTCCCTTCTAAATTTTTCTTCACTTTTATTATTCCTACCTAGCAGCTGAATACAAATGGCTACTCTTGCTGTTAATACTTATGTATATTTTCTTTTCTTTTACACTCATGCCCACATTAAATGATGTATTAGGATACCTGGTACTATCAAGTCTCTGCTTCTAAAACAATCAGTGCCTAACAAATGTCTCTCTTTTATCGTAGGCAACTCTTACTGTTATGAGCAGTGTATTAACCAGTGGATAGTAATGTTGCTGAGTTCTAAATCTATAGGGCTGGGCTAGGAATAGAGCCTGGTGTTCAGAACACTGGTGTCATGGAGGAAAACATCACCATGACCCTTCTACAACCTTATCTCTCCTCAACCTTGCAAACACTTCCACTGAAAACAGAGATAGCCCAAATTAAAGGAATAAGAGCAACGACAACAGAGAAAAATGTCTTCAACGATAACCTAACCCCAGATAGGTAGCTCTCAGTCCCAAGACGTAAGAGAACATGAGAAACAATGACAATAGGTTACTACCAAAAACGATCAATCTGATAGTAATAGCCATGGATGAAAGCGACTTCTATAAAAATACATACATAGAATTAAGAAGTATATTTGTAAATATGCTTAAACCCGTCTGAGGGGACACAATATCACCTGAGAGAATACAAATATTTAAATAAAATAAGGAAGTCAATTCACGGTATAGAATTCAATGAAGAGATTAAAAAGTATTGGTGAGGGACCAAATAGAAATTGTGGAGATAAAAATATAATAGTTCAAGTAGCAATTAGAATTATACATACTGAGCAGGTTGTATTCAGATATATACATGTATATAAGAATATCTATATCTATCTATCTATATGCATATATACATATATACACATACATATGTGTGTATATATATATATATATATATATACATATATATATCAACAATTAGGCCCTGAGTTTGTGAAAGAGTAAGATGGTTGCATGGGAGGGGGGATAAAATGGGAAAGATGCAATTATGTTATAATCTCAAGAAGCAGAAGATAATGTTTAAAATACTAGTTTTCAGAATTATATGTTTCCATTGTGTTGAGTGCAATGTGGAAAGTGGTTCTGGAGGCTCACCAAGTTACAAAAAGTTCAGTAGAAACCCTCAACAATAGTGGGTTATGTGGAAGACAGAGTGTCATGGTTTGTTTGCTGTCAAAGTAGAGGAACTGGACCATTCAACTGAAGTTAATGCTAAAATTTGAAGTATATGAACGGAGCATGCAGGGACTTTGGGGTTCCATGATTCACGCACAAGGAAAAGAAAAATTTCATGCCCAAAGAATAGACATTATTTACAATAAAACCCTAAGAGAAAATTCCCCAAATCTTGGGAAAGGGAATTTTATTCCCATACATAGAACACAAATCAGATCAGTCAGGAAGGAACTCTCTGTGGCACGTTACTGTCACAACCCTGAAAGTACAGGAGCAAAGAAAGTATTTAAAAGCCGGAAGAGAGAAAGAGCAGGGCCATCAGAATCGCAACTGACTTTTCAGCTGAAACCTTACAATGGCTTAGAATGACAAATTTCAGACTGGGAGATACATAACTGCCAGCCCAGCTCTAGATAACTGAAATATTCTGTTTTTTTCTTTTTGTTTGTGTTTTCAGAGAAGCAAAACTTTTTGACAAAAATCAAGATAAAGGAAATATGGCCACCAAGCCGGCCCTAATGAAAATGCTGGAGGGAACACTGTGGCTGGAAGAGAAAGGCTTCAGCAAGAAGAAGAAAGGATTCATACCTTTCAATAGTAATTCTGGATTCTAGGTGGCTTAGTCACTCTATCAAAAAACACAAACACAAATTGTATTGGAGTCCAGGATGCTTCTTTTTGATTGCTTTCAAGAAACAGATTATTTTTTTTTCATGTTAGTTGATACAAACAGATTCATTTTCAACTAAGTGTGTGTGTGTGTGTGTGTGTGTGTGTGTGTGTGTGTGTGTGTGTGTAGGGTATTTTATTTATTTACATTTCAAATGTTATCCTCTTTCCCCGTTTCTCCTCTGCAAATCCCCTATCCCATCCTCCCTTACCCTGCTTCTATAAGGGTGCTACTCCCCTACCCACCCACCCATTCCTGCCTCACCGCCCTGGCATTCCTCTACATCAAGCCTTCACAGGACCAAGGGCCTCCCCTCCCACTGATGCAAGATAAGCCCCCTTCAACTCCTTCAGTTCTTCTCCTAACTCCTCCATTGGGGTACATGTGATCAGTTTGGTGGTTGACTTTGAGCAGCCACCTCTGTATTTATCAATACTCTGGTAGAGCCTCTCAGGGCACAGCTATAACAGGCTCTTGCCAGCAAGCACTTCTTGGCATCTGCAATAGTGTCTGGGTTTGGTGTCTGCATATGAGATGGATCCCCAGGTGGGGCAGACTCTGGATGGCCTTTCCTCCAGTCTCTGCTCCACTCTTTGTCCCTGTATTTCCTTTAGACAGGAGCAATTCTGGGTTATAACTTTGGAGAGTGTGGGTGACCCCAGTCCTCAACTGAGGGTCATGCCTAGCCTCTGGATATGGTCTCGACAGGTTTCCCCTCCCCTTTGTGGGGTATTTCGCTCATGTCATCCCCATGGGGACTTGGGAGGCTCTTGCTTTCCTGGCATCTGGGACTTTCTGGTTGCTACCCCCAGTTCCCTGTCCCCCATTGCTACAACCTCTGTTCAATTTCCTGACCCTCTGTACATCTCCCCCATCTCCTCCCATACCTGATCCTGCCCCTTTCCCCCTCCCCTTCTCTTTCTCCCAAGTCCCTACCACCCTCTACTACCCTTGACTATTTTGTTCCCCCTTCTAAGTAGGACTGAAGCATTCACACTTTGTTCTTCCTTCCTCTTGAGCTTCATGCGGTCCGTGAATTGTATCACAAGTATTCCAAACTCTTTGCCTAATATACATGTATCAGTGAGTACATATCATGTGTGTTCTTTTGTGATTGAGTTACCTCACTCAGGATATTTTCTAGATCCATCCATTTGCTTGTGAACTTCGTGGAGTCGTTGTTTTTAATAGTTGGGTAGTGTTCCACTGTGTAGATGTCCTACATTTCCTGTATCCATTCATCTGTTGAAGGGCATCTGGGTTCTTTCCAGTTTCTGGCTATTATAAATAAGGCTGCTATGAACAAACCTGAGGACCCAGCTATACCTCTCTTGGGCATATACCCAAAAGATGCTCCAACATGTGATAAGGACACATGCTCCAAGAAACAGATCTTAATGTCAATAATAACAGGCTTGTGGTGCTTTGAATGAGAAATGGTCCCCATAGGCTCATATTCAATATTTGGTTCCCAGTTGAACTTTTCTGGAAGGATCAGGAGGCATGGAGCTGGGCATGAAATTGTTTCTTCACTCTGTCACCGGGGACTCTAATGCTCTGAAACAATGAGGTAAATTAAACACTGTCTTTTATAAAGTGCAGTGCTTTATCATAGCAAGAGAAGTAGAACTAAGACAATACCATACAGTTTCTTTCCTTATGTCTATGTGCTGCACTGAATGTTTTCCATGTATATATGTTGTATAATCATAGCATATTTGCAACTAAACCATAGTATATGATTAGCTTCATGTGTTCTTGAATTTAGTTTCCAAGAACTTTTTTGAAAAAAATTTCTATGTTTACCATAGAAATTGGACTATAGTTTTCTTCTTTTTAAAAATAAATTTGTTTTTTTTAGATTATTACATAATTTTCTCCTTTACTTTCCCTTCTCTTTGTAAACCTTCCCATATGCCTCTCCTTGCTCACTTTCAAATTCATGGCCTTTTTTTTTGCATTAGATGTTGTTAGTGTGTGTGTGTGTGTGTGTGTGTGTGTGTGTGTGTGTGTATAAAATATATGTGTGTGGTATATATTGTATATATAATGTATATAATGTATATATCACATACATCTATATATCTATATCTGATCTAGATATATATCTAGTCTATATGTATATGTATAGATATAAATATTCCTAACTATAAAATTCTCAGCCTGAGTGATGTTACTTATATGTATATTTTTAGGAAGGACCGCTTGGTATTGGATACCCAATTTAGTGTGCACTTCCCTAGAGAACACAATTTCTCCCATTATCACCATTTCCTAGTTGCCTATAGCTCTTTATGTGGGGTTGAGATCTCATAGTCTTTCCCTTATACAGTTATCATCATCTTCCTCCTCCTCTTCCTCATCATCCCCCTCCCCTCCTCCTCCCCCTTCTCCCTTTACCCTCCTCCTTCCCCTTTTCTTCCCCCCCTCTCCTCCCCTCCTCCTCCTCTTTGCATTCCTACTATATTTTGATGTATGCTGAGGTGGAACTTTGGTTCTTTTTTTTTTTTTTTTCGGAGCTGGGGACCGAACCCAGGGCCTTGCGCTTCCTAGGTAAGCGCTCTACCACTGAGCTAAATCCCCAGCCCCTGAGGTAGAACTTTGGAGAATGAGTTTGGCAGTGTTTCTTTTCTAAGTTACAAAACAGTTCGTGGGCGGGGCAGGTACTCACATTGTCCTGAACACTTTTCAGATTATACCTTCTGAGACATGTAATGCCCAAGATAGGTGTTGCCTTCCAAATATATTGGGAATCTGGGAGGGAAACATAGCATCAAGATCTTCCGAAGATGAGCAGCTTTCAAGACCTCCTAAGCATTCATCGCTCTGAGAGATGAAACTGAATATATCAAGTCAACAGCTATAGCTTCCGAGTTCTGGGCTTCTACAGTAGACAGGCACCTCTGGAGTTTACTGTATTCACTGAGTCCAGGCTGAGGATGATCAAATGCTAGGGCTATTCTCAGTTGATGGTTACTCTCTTTGCTTTCTTTTTTCCTGGTTATTCTCTTTTACCAGGACATATGGAGGCAATTTCTAGCCCTCCCTTCTACTTATAATTCTGATAACTGTAATTAGCCTATATATAACCCTTCAAGGACACCACAAGAACATGGCCCACAGAATCAACTAAACGGTGCTCATAAGGGATCACATGGATTAAATCAATAGTCTCTGATCCTGCATACATCTGTGCCAGTTCCTCTGCACATACACGATGGGTATGTGGCTTGGTGTTCTTGTGGACATCCTGAGAGTGAAAGAAAGGCTGTCTCTGACTCTTCTGTCTGCTCTTGGGACCCTTTTCCTCCTACTGGGTTGCCTGGTCCAGCCTTGACATGGGGGTTTGTGCCTAGACTTATTACATCTTATTATGGCTCGTTTGTTTGACGTAATTGGGAAGCCTGCTCTTTTATGAAGGGAGATAGAGCAGCAGTGAGTTTAGGGGAGAGGGGACGTGTGTTGGGGGAGAAGGGGAGAAGAGGCTGCAGGGTGGAGTGTAATGTATTAATAAAAAAATTAAAAAAATACATGTATCTTGGGATTTCTGTAATTGGCTTCTTTCCTTTCTTTCTACTTTCCCACACAATTCTTAGTTTCATTTTTGTTTTTAAATCTGAAGACAGGATCTTGCCATGTAAATCAGACAGACCTGGAACTTTTGTGGGCTGGCTTTGAACTCATGGTCTTCCTGCCTCCAACTCTGGAGTGACTGCCCTTCACAGCTGTGTATGTTGCTTCATCCTGATAATTTCAGGGGTCATGCTTTAATATCAGCACCTGGCTGCCGTTAACTATGGCAGAAGACACCCTGCAGATCATTGGCATGGTGTCTTGTACTTGAATCACAGTGCCCAAGAACCTGAGGCAGGAGGATTGCTGAGTTTGAGGGAAACCTTGGCTAGAACGTGAGTTCCGAGTCAGCCTGGATGAGTGACATTCTATTTCCAAAATCCAAAAGTAAACAGAGGTTGAGTCCAAAGACTTATCCTCATCCAGGACCTTAAGATTATCCTGGGGTACATGGTGAGGTCCATTTCAGGCTCAGAGACTTAGGGTAGAACCAAACACAACTGACAAAAAGCAGCCTGTGGAACAGGTTGATTGCTATTGATATCTGCTGTACTCATAGATCAGAGCCTAGCCCAACCATCATCAGAGAGGCTTCCTCTAGCTACTGATGGGAGCAGATGCAGAAAACCACGCTCAAACATTAGACAAAACATGGGGAGCCCCGTGGAAGAGAGGAGAAAGGATTGTAGGAGCCAAAGCAGTAGGAAAATAAAAAAACCAGGAAAACACAGCCCACAGAATGAACTAGGTAGGCTTATAGGGACAGTCACAGACCCTCATGAGCCTGAGTTACACCCTTTGCATATAGACTGGGGTTGTTTAACTTGGTGTGTTTGTGGGATTCCTAGCAGCGGGAATGGAGGTTTCTCTGACTCTTTTGCCTGCTTTTGGGATCCTTTTTTCTCCTACTGGCTTCATCCAGCCTTGATATAAAGGCATGTGCCTAGTTGTATTTCATCTTGTTACACCATGTTCGGTTGACATCCCCGGGAAGACTTCTCTTTTCTGAAGGGGACTGGAGAAGCAGTGGATCCAGGGGGAAAGAGGAGGCAGGGGGCGGGGGGTGGGGGCTGGGTCCAGGATGTATTGTATGGGAGAAGAATGAATGAAAAGAAAAAAGAAAAGAATAAGGAAAAGTGTATTCATATAGAATTTTTAAATACACTGGCAGTGAGTTTTCCATTTATGTACAAGGGGACAAAAATGACTTATGATAAATAGAAATAGGCATATAGAAGAAAATAATTCAACATCTAAAAACATCATAAATCCAACAGAAGCAATTTGTTACAATTAAACAATATTTGACTTCAAGGGACCGATCTTTCGCGCTTATTTGAGTCGATATGTATTTGGCACAATTCCCAAAAATTTTGGCTAGAAACAAAAACCTACAAAGAGGTCTGTGTTTAAATGCCATGGTTGTGACATAAACTGACAAACGCCAGGCCCTTCTGTCTGTCACTCTCCCAAGCAAAGCAGGGACCCACCCAAAGGAAGAGTGACGTGTTCATAGGAACACACAATTTTCTGGCTTTTGTCATGATGTCACACATTGTGTTTCTCTTAAGATAGGCTTTTTACTGTTTTATACAAACCTCTCACAGACCCAGGGACAGGTGACAAGCGGACTAGAAAAAAAAAATAGAGACAGTGATGAAATAAAAAATATTCTTTAATCAATCACATTATGTGGCATGAGACCTCTCAGCGAGGGCTGAATGCTAATGTTGCAAGCAAGCCATGAAGGGATGTGGAAAACCCTAACTGTTAATTAGCCACACTAGGGCTTTGATCTGGTGGAAACCAAAGCTAGATTGGGGCCGCTGGTTCCTATTTCAGTGCCATTTGTGGCCGATGAAAGAATAAGCGACAGGAGTTAAAAGATTGGAAAGGAAGTGCCAGTAGCAAGCAGTACAAATTAGTCCGACTATTTTAGATCCCGTGTTTGTTCACGATGTTTGAAGAACTGTCAGAGTGGGGTAGCTGTGTTATTGACCGTGGAAGGATCTCTACCTTCACTGAAGCGCTCTTTGGGTTTGATTGCTTCGAGACCCATTGTCCAACATGGAACACTGCTTACACAGTACGACCTGGTTCTCGGTACATTATCTGAATGGCAGTCCCCTGTCCCCTGGACTTTGACGCTAGCTATCAATGAACTGCTTAGGCCTGTGACCTATGCGTCTCAGTAAGATAACGGCGCTCATAATTATAGTACAGAACTACAATGGTCACAAGCAACAGAATCACTTTAAAAACGTTAGGTATCTGAAGCCTGAGGCAGGCAGGTCACCAAATGACATCATTAGAAATCCCCCACCCCCGTCCCGCCCCTCCCTGCCCTACCCCGCCCCGCCCTGTCCCACCCTCTCAGTTCTGCCTTTGTATGTTTCCCATTTTGGCACACAGTTTTCTCATACGCATTGGCAAATGCAGTGGTTAGCAGTTCATGGTTATGTCTTAACAGCTTGACGCCAGGCTTAAATGTCTCTAAAGTCCCAGCAGAAAGTTTCGTTTATCCTCCTTGAACCAATCCCCACTGTTCAGAGGATGGGAAGACTGATCGCTCGGACTGTGTCCGGGTCTGCTTCAGGAAAGAAGTTTGGCCTGGGCAGGATGCAGACCTGGATTAAAGCCACAGAAACAACGGCCTGAGTGTGAAGGGGCTAGTATGCCCATGGGAAATGACCACCACGGCCACCCAGCCTTACCGTCTCCTGTACAACCCGCACTCTGTATTATCAAGATGACTCCAGACCCCTAAGGGAAAATTCCTAGGTCCATTTTCATACAGCAAAAAAGAGGAGGTGAGCTTGGATTGAAATTCACTATATACACAATCAGATAAAAATCTCGCTTATGTTTATTCTGGTGCCATGCATGCACACACCTTGTTCATAGCCATGGTTTATTTTTCTGGGTTTACTCTTTGGGTAAAGACACACATAGAGCTCTATTTCCTATGTGGTGGGGTCTGCACTGCTGTTGTCAAACATCACTGGACCAGCTAGCTACAAGGGAAGAAAGTAAATGATTGCCATCATCGTCATCGTCGTCGTCATCATCATCATTGTCATCATCATAGAGTGGATTTCAGAAGCAAGAATCAAGTTTCACGGGGTTGGGGATTTGGCACAGTGGAAGAGCGCTTGCCTAGTAAGCGCAAGGCCCTGGGTTCGGTCCCTAGCTCCGAAAAAAAAAAAAAAAGAAAAAAGGAAAAAGAAAAAAGAATCAAGTTTCACTTACTATTTACTCTGTAGAGCAATTTTGGAAGCAATCCAAGAAAGTTATTTTACACGTTACCGTGGGAGAGGTTGACTTGGGGTTTGCAGAGATGGTCCACTGGGCAAGCATGCAGACCTGAGTATGAATCTCCTGTACTATAACATAAATGCCTGACCTGACCCCTGTGTCATTAATCCCAGTGCTGATGTTGACAGGAGGTAGAGACAGGCAGACACAGCACAAAAGGCTCAGCTTGAAACTTGAGTTTCCTCAAAACCCTGGCTAAGGGCTACTGCATAGAAAAGGACTTATATTTCATCCAAGGTCCCTCCCTTTGAGTCTTGAGGAGTCTCTCACCTCCCAGGTCTCTGGTACACCTCCCCTCTGGGGAAGGGGAACTTGTAGAGTCCACCTCCAGTAGAAAGACAGGGCATCTAGGAGAGGGATGGGGTTGCCATCCCACATCAAAAACTCTGACCCAGAACTGTCCCTGTCTGAAGGAGCTGCAGGGACAAAAATCGAGAAGAGACTGAGGGAAAGGAGGTCCAGTGATTGGCCCAAATTACAATCCAGCTCAAGGGGAGGATCCAAGGCCTGCATTATTACTGATGTGTGTGTGCTTACAGACAGGAGCCTAGCATGGCTGCCCTCTGAGAGGCCCAGCAAGCAGCTGGAAGTGTCAGATGCAGATACTTAAACCCAACCAATGGACAGAAGCCGGGGACCCCTGTGGTTGAATTAGGGAAAGGCTGGAAGAAGCTGAGGCTGAGGGTGACCCCATAGGAAGACCAGCAGTCTCAACTAACCTGGACCCCCAGGATCTCTCAGACACTGAGCCACCAACCAGGCAGCATATACAAGGTAATACGAGGACCCTGACACATGTACGGCAGAGGACTGCCTGGTCTGGACTCAGTGAGGGAAGATCTACCTAACCCTGAAGAGACTTGAGGCCCCAGGGAGTGGGGAGGCCGGTTGAGGTAAGGGTGGAGGGGTGGGGACATCCTCTTGGAGACAGGAGTGGGTTTGGGTGGGAGGGAAGAATGAGATGGGGAGTGGTTGGGAAGAGGGCAGACCGGGAGGGGGATGAAGTCGACTGTAAAAAAGGATTAAAGAATAAAAAATAAATAATTTTTTTCTTTTCAAAAAGCAAAGCAAAGTGGACTTTCCCCTTATAAGAACAGTCCACTCATGCCTCTCGGATCCTTCCTTCAGAGAAGCAATGGCAATGAAACATTGATCCCATGGGATTCTTGAATTACTAAATAGCTTATGCTATGTTTTGCATGTTAATTGGCAATAGGTTGACTCTAATTACGATGCGTTGATTAAAATAGTAATGGGTTTTTGGTTGTTTTCAATAACATACATTAAATATATTTTGAGATGATTACATGTTCTCATAAAGTAAAGAATTATGTTGTTTCTTACACTATAGTTTTGCTTCTTCTTAAACTGCAATATAAAACCAAGTTATTATTTATATTATCCATGAAAAAGACTCATAAAAGGTAGAAATGTTAATGTTCTGTATACTGATATATACTATAAATTCTTCAATATTTGTACCTAATGACATTTTTTTCTTTCTATTAAAGTTTTTTTTTTTTTCTTAATCATAGATGGAACTGGGAATTATTACTTTGACCACCAGATGGAGCCAGTATTATTTCAGAAATAAGGATACTGATAGTTTTCACATTTCACATTGCCTACTAACCCAGGAGTTTTATATTCGATTCTGAGGTTGGCGAAGGATTTCAGATTTAGAGCTTATTAATAGAATATATCCCCATCAGTCGAAAGCCATATCCAACATTTCCTACAATGAATCATCTAAATTTCTGAGGTGTAAAATGAAGGCAATATTCAAGACGATCTGAATTCTATAACACAGGCTAGGAATGTTCTGTTGGTGCCGCTCAGATGACATCATGGCGTCTAGCAAGCATTCTTTGGCATTTCATCTCTTATAATCATAGAGGTCGATGATGTTGCTATCTAGTAAGAACAAGAAGTATTGAGACATCACTAATGCTGATGCCAAGAAGTGCTTGCTGACAGGAGCCAGATATGGGTGTCTCCCGAGAGGCTCTGCCAGAGCCCTACTGATACAGATGAGGATGGTTGCAGCTAACCATTGGACTGAACAAGGTGAACCCAATGGAGGAGTTAGAGAAAAGACTGAAGGAGCTGAAGGGGTTTACAACCCCATAGGAAGAACAACAATATCAACCAGTAAGACCCCACCAGAGCTCCCAGGGACTAAACCACCAACCAAAGAGTACACATGGAGGGACCCATGGCTCCAGCCACATATGTAGTAGGGGATGGTATTGTCCAGCATCAATAGGAGGTAAAGCCCTTGGTCCTGTGAAAACTCGTTTCCCCGGTGTAGGGTAATGCCAGGATGTTCAGGTGGGAAAGGGTAGGTGGGAGCATCCTCATAGAAACAGGGGCAGAGGATATAAGAGAGGGGGGGAAGGGGATAACATTTGAAATGTAAATACATAAAATATCCAAGAAAAATAAAATTAAAAAGCAAGCAAACAAACAAACCCAAAAGACTCTTAAATGGTATTCATTTTGAAAGCCTACTGGATGTTTGTACAGAGAAATGTTGAGCAGTGTTGAGAGACTGTAAATTTATGTTCCTGAGAAGGGAGCCTGAGGCTTCTTAAGGTCTTGGGGTAATTCGCATCATGTAGGCCTTGAAGTTTCCACAAATGCTAAAGTGAATGTTTGAATGCATAAAAACTGCAATTTGTTCAAATTAAACTTCTAAACATGTAATATTCAGGACAGCTTTTACCATGTAGAAGAAAGCAGGCATGCATTCATGTGTGTATCTATCTTATGCTGCCTTTGGTTATGCCTCTGCTTTTATGTCTCACCTTCTAATATAATCAATACGCCTTCCAAAAGTTGATTTGTGCATTCATGCACATGTATATGCATGTGTGTTTGCATGTGCACCCGCCCATATATGTTGCATTTGCCTATGTGTATGTGTTTCATGTTCTTTTTAAAAAATTTACTTATTATCTATAAGTACACTGTAGCTGTCTTTAGACACACCAGAAGAGCACTTCAGATCTCATCACAGATGGTTGTGAGCCACCATGTGGTTGCTGGGATTTGAACTCAGGACCTCTGTAAGAGCAGTCAGTGCTCTTAACCACTGAGCCATCTCTCCAGCCCGTTTCACGTTCTATCCACACACTCTCGTCACATCAACAATGATTCACCATCTAAACATGGTCTTACTGGTGAAAGACAGGACACTGATGCTGAAAGAAGTTATCCGCACAGAGTAGCAGGAAGTGGTTAATTTAAAACAAGGCTGAGGTATCCTCTTCAGAAGACTGTGTGTGATGGCGGCCAGGTGGTGAGGAGCTCAGCACGCCTTGCAGACCGTGTAATGCCAGGGAGTGGAATTCACACAATTAGTCTAAGCCTGTAGTGTGATAATGGACTTGACAAAATGATTTCATGGATAAGAGGCCAGAAGGGAAGCTGTAGGTGAAGTCGAGTGTTTGGTGTCTAAGCTTAATGGGCATAGTTTTCAAGCAGCGTGTGGTTCCTAGGTGACTATCAATTATAATATACAAATAGAGTCTTGCTGTTGCTAGGATTCTATCTAAACAGAATTGTGCATTGATTGGGTTAATGAAATATAAATTCCATTCAGGGAGCCCATTCTGTAAATGTGAAATTGGAGCATGAGAAAGAATGAGAAAGAAAAAACAAAAAAAAGACGAAGAAGATGCTGAAGTAAAGGCAGCAGCTGAGAATATTTGACTCTGGAGTGAAGCTGAGTTCTTACCCAACACAGCATTTCCTAAACTCTCTTCATTCCATTCTCAATGTCTTCTCCTCCTCCTGGAAAGTTCTTAGGGATGATACCTTGCAGGTGATGCTTGAGTACCATTAAATAACAGAGAATAATTCAGGGGAGATAGGAATGTTTTCCATGCCTTCATGCTAAGTTTTCTGGGGGCAGCACGTAGAGAGCTATCACCTTCGGGACGTGTACCCACTAAGTGGTTTACAGAGGCTCTGCTCGTCAGTGGTAGGGATCCTTCAGAGTGACGGTCTAGGAATGGAAGCATGAACAGGAGTCTGTCCCACTAAAGCTTCTTAAGGCCTGTAGGTTAGGAATGGTGCTATCTCTTGGCATTTCCTTGATTAGAAATTTCTATCTGCAGAAGACAGTTGCGAATTATGTTAGAAATACGACTATGCTTAAGCAGGATATCTGAACATTCTTTTTTTTTTTTATTACCTTGAGTATTTCTTATATAGATTTCGAGTGTTATTCCCTTTCCTGGTTTCTGGGCAAACATCCCCCTCCCCCTCCCCTTCCTTATGGGTGTTCCCCTCCCCATCCTCCCCCCCCTTGCCGCCCTCCCCCCAACAATCTAGTTCACTGGGGGTTCAGTCTTAGCAGGACCCAGGGCTTCCCCTTACACTGGTGCTCTTACTAGGATATGCATTGCTACCTATGGGGTCAGAGTCCAGGGTCAGTCCATGTATAGTCTTTAGGTAGTGGCTTAGTCCCTGCAAGCTCTGGTTGCTTGGCATTGTTGTTCATAAGGGGTCTCGAGCCCCTTCAAGCTCTTCCAGTTCTTTCTCTGATTCCTTCAGCGGGGGTCCTATTCTCAATTCAGTGGTTTGCTGCTGGCATACGCCTCTGTGTTTGCTGTATTCTGGCTGTGTGTCTCGGGAGAGATCTACATCCGGCTCCTGTCGGCCTGCACTTCTTTACTTCATCCATCTTGTCTAATTGGGTGACTGTATATGTATGGGCCACATGTGGGGCAGGCTCTGAATGGGTGTTCCTTCTGTGTCTGTTTTAATCTTTGTCTCTCTATTCCCTGCCAAGGGTATTCTTGTTCCCCTTTTAAAGAAGGAGTGAAGCATTCACATTTTGATCATCCGTCTTGAGTTTCATTTGTTGTAGGCATCTAGGGTAATTCAAGCATTTGGGTTAATAGCCACTTATCAATGAGTGCATACCATGTGTGTTTTTCTGTGATTGGGTTACCTCACTCAGGATGATATTTTCCAGTTCTGACCATTTGCCTACGAATTTCATAGACTCGTTGTTTTTGATAGCTGAGTAATATTCCATTGTGTAGATGTACCACATTTTCTGTATCCATTCCTCTGTTGAAGGGCATCTGGGTTCTTTCCAGCTTCTGGCTATTATAAATAAGGCTGCGATGAACATAGTGGAGCACGTGTCTTTTTTATATGTTGGGGCATCTTGTGGGTATATGCCCAAGAGAGGTATAGCTGGATCCTCAGGCAGTTCAATGTCCAATTTTCTGAGGAACCTCCAGAGTGATTTCCAGAATGGTTTTACCAGTCTTCAATCCCACCAACAATGGAGGAGTGTTCCTCTTTCTCAGCATCCTCGCCAGCATCTGCTGTCACCTGAGTTTTTGATCTTAGCCATTCTCACTGGTGTGAGGTGAAATCTCAGGGTTGTTTTGATTTGCATTTCCCTTATGACTAAAGATGTTGAACATTTCTTTAGGTGTTTCTCAGCCATTCGGCATTCCTCAGCTGTGAATTCTTTGTTTAGCTCTGAACCCCATTTTTTAATAGGGTTATTTGTCTCCCTGCGGTCTAACTTCTTGAGTTCTTTGTATATTTTGGATATAAGGCCTCTATCTGTTGTAGGATTGGTAAAGATCTTTTCCCAATCTGTTGGTTGCCGTTTTGTCCTAACCACAGTGTCCTTTGCCTTACAGAAGCTTTGCAGTTTTATGAGATCCCATTTGTCGATTCTTGATCTTAGAGCATAAGCCATTGGTGTTTTGTTCAGGAAATTTTTTCCAGTGCCCATGTGTTCCAGATGCTTCCCTAGTTTTTCTTTTATTAGTTTGAGTGTATCTGGTTTGATGTGGAGGTCCTTGATCCACTTGGACTTAAGCTTTGTACAGGGTGATAAGCATGGATCGATCTGCATTCTTCTACATGTTGACCTCCAGTTAAACCAGCACCATTTGCTGAAAATGCTATCTTTTTTCCATTTGATGGTTTTGGCTCCTTTGTCAAAAATCAAGTGCCCATAGGTGTGTGGGTTCATTTCTGGGTCTTCAGTTCTGTTCCATTGGTCTATTTGTCTATCTCTGTACCAATATCATGCAGTTTTTATCACTATTGCTCTGTAATACTGCTTGAGTTCAGGGATAGTGATTCCCCCTGAAGTCCTTTTATTGTTGAGGATAGTTTTAGCTATCCTGGGTTTTTTGTTATTCCAGATGAATTTGCAAATTGTTCTGCCTACCTCTTTGAAGAATTGGATTGGTATTTTGATGGGGATTGCATTGAATCTGTAGATCGCTTTTGTTAAAATGGCAATTTTTACTATATTAATCCTGCCAATCCATGAGCATGGGAGATCTTTCCATCTTCTGAGGACTTCTTCAATTTCTTTCGTCAGAGTCTTGAAGTTCTTATTGTACAAATCTTTTACTTGCTTGGTTAAAGTCACAACGAGGTACTTTATATTATTTTGGTCTATTATGAAGGGTGTCGTTTCCCTAATTTCTTTCTCGGCTTGTTTCTCTTTTGTGTAGAGGAAGGCTACTGATTTATTTGAGTTAATTTTATACCCAGCCACTTTGCTTAAGTTGTTTATCAGCTTTAGTAGTTCTCTGGTGGAACTTTTGGGATCACTTAAATATACTATCATATCATCTACAAATAGTGATATTTTGACTTCTTCTTTTCCGATCTGTATCCACTTGACCTCCTTTTGTTGTCTGATTGCTCTGGCTAGAACTTCAAGAACTATATTGAATAAGTAGGGAGAGAGTGGGCAGCCTTGTCTAGTCCCTGATTTTAGTGGGATTGCTTCAAGTTTCTCTCCATTTAGTTTAATGTTAGCAACTGGTTTGCTGTATATGGCTTTTACTTTGTTTAGGTATGGGCCTTGAATTCCTATTCTTTCCAGGACTTTTATCATGAAGGGGTGTTGAATTTTGTCAAATGCTTTCTCAGCATCTAATGAAATGATCATGTGGTTTTGTTCTTTCAGTTTGTTTATATAATGGATCACGTTGATGGTTTTCCATATATTAAACCATCCCTGCATGCCTGGGATGAAGCCTACTTGATCATGGTGGATGATTGTTTTGATGTGCTCTTGGATTCGGTTTGCCAGAATTTTATTGAGTATTTTTGCGTCGATATTCATAAGGGAAATTGGTCTGAAGTTCTCTTTCTTTGTTGGGTCTTTGTGTGGTTTAGGTATAAGAGTAATTGTGGCTTCATAGAAGGAATTCGGTAGTGCTCCATCTGTTTCAATTTTGTGGAATAGTTTGGATAATATTGGTACGAGGTCTTCTATGAAGGTCTGAGAGAATTCTGCACTAAACCCATCTGGACCTGGGCTCTTTTTGGTTGGGAGACCTTTAATGACTGCTTCTATTTCCTTAGGAGTTATGGGGTTGTTTAACTGGTTTATCTGTTCCTGATTTAACTTCGGTACCTGGTATCTGTCTAGGAAATTGTCCATTTCCTGCAGATTTTCAAGTTTTGTTGAATATAGGCTTTTATAGTAAGATCTGATGATTCTTTGAATTTCCTCTGAATCTGTAGTTATGTCTCCCTTTTCATTTCTGATTTTGTTAATTTGGATACACTCTCTGTGTCCTCTCGTTAGTCTGGCTAAGGGTTTATCTATCTTGTTGATTTTCTCAAAGAACCAACTTTTGGTTCTGTTGATTCTTTCTATGGTCCTTTTTGTTTCTACTTGGTTGATTTCAGCTCTGAGTTTGATTATTTCCTGCCTTCTACTCCTCCTGGGTGTATTTGCTTCTTTTTGTTCTAGAGCTTTTAGGTGTGCTGTCAAGCTGCTGACATATGCTCTTTCCTGTTTCTTTCTGCAGGCCCTCAGCGCTATGAGTTTTCCTCTTAGCACAGCTTTCATTGTGTCCCATAAGTTTGGGTATGTTGTACCTTCATTTTCATTAAATTCTAAAAAGTCTTTAATTTCTTTCTTTATTTCTTCCTTGACCAGGTTATCATTGAGTAGAGCATTGTTCAATTTCCATGTATATGTGGGCATTCTTCCCTTATTGTTATTGAAGACCAGTTTTAGGCCATGGTGGTCCGATAGCAGGCATGGGATTATTTCTATCTTTCTGTACCTGTTGAGGCCCGTTTTTTGACCAACTATATGGTCAATTTTGGAGAAAGTACCATGAGGAGCTGAGAAGAAGGTATATCCTTTTGCTTTAGGGTAGAATGTTCTATAAATATCTGTTAAGTCCATTTGGCTCCTGACTTCTCTTAGTCTGTCTACGTCTCTGTTTAATTTCTGTTTCCGTGATCTGTCCATTGATGAGAGTGGGGTGTTGAAATCTCCTACTATTATTGTGTGAGGTGCAATGTGTGTTTTGAGGTTTAGTAAGGTTTCTTTTACGTATGTAGGTGCCCTTGTATTTGGGGCATAGATATTTAGGATTGAGAGTTCATCTTGGTGGATTTTTCCTTTGATGAATATAAAGTGTCCTTCCTTATCTTTTTTGATGAATTTTAGTTGAAAATTGATTTTATTTGATATTAGAATGGCTACTCCAGCTTGCTTCTTCTGACCATTTGCTTGGAAAGTGTTTTTCCAGCCTTTCACTCTGAGGTAGTGTCTGTCTTTGTCTCTGAGTTGTGTTTCCTGTAGGCAGCAGAATGCAGGGTCCTCGTTGCGTATCCAGTGTGTTAATCTATGTCTTTTTATTGGGGAGTTGAGGCCATTGATGTTGAGAGATATTAAGGAATAGTGATTATTGCTTCCTGTTAAATTCATATTTGGATGTGAGGTTATGTTTGTGTGCTTTTCTTCTCTTTGTTTTGTTGCCAAGACGATTAGTTTCTTGCTTCTTCTAGGGTATAGCTTGCCTCCTTATGTTGGGCTTTACCATTTATTATCCTTTGTAGTGCTGGATTTGTAGAAAGATATTGTGTAAATTTGGTTTTGTCATGGAATATCTTGGTTTCTCCATCTATGTTAATTGAGAGTTTTGCAGGATACAGTAACCTGGGCTGGCATTTGTGTTCTCTTAGGGTCTGTATGACATCAGTCCAGGATCTTCTGGCTTTCATAGTTTCTGGCGAAAAGTCTGGTGTAATTCTGATAGGTCTGCCTTTATATGTTACTTGACCTTTTTCCCTTACTGCTTTCAATATTCTTTCTTTATTTTGTGCGTTTGGTGTTTTGACTATTATGTGACATGAGGTATTTCTTTTCTGGTCTAATCTATTTGGAGTTCTGTAGGCTTCTTGTGTGCCTATGGGTATCTCTTTTTTTAGGTTAGGGAAGTTTTTTTCTATGATTTTGTTGAAGATATTTACTGGTCCTTTGAGCTGGGAGTCTTCACTCTCTTCTATACCTATTATCCTTAGGTTTGATTTTCTCATTGAGTCCTGGATTTCCTGTATGTTTTGGACCAGTAGCTTTTTCCGCTTTACATTATCTTTGACAGTTGAGTCAATGATTTCTATGGAATCTTCTGCTCCCGAGATTCTCTCTTCCATCTCTTGTATTCTGTTGGTGAAGCTTGTATCTACAGTTCCTTGTCTCTTCTTTTGGTTTTCTATATCCAGGGTTGTTTCCATGTGTTCTTTCTTGATTGCTTCTATTTCCATTTTTAATTCCTTCAACTGTTTGATTGTGTTTCCTGGAATTCTTTAAGGGATTTTTGCGATTCCTCTCTGTAGGCTTCTACTTGTTCTCTAAGGGAGTTTTTCACGTCTTTCTTGAAGTCCTCCAGCATCATGATCAAATATGATTTTGAAACTAGACCTTGCTTTTCTGGTGTGTTTGGATATTCCATGTTTGTTTTGGTGGGAGAATTGGGCTCCGATGATGCCATGTAGTCTTGGTTTCTGTTGCTTGGGTTCCTGCGCTTGCCTCTCGCCATCAGATTATCTCTAGTGTTACTGTGTTCTGCTATTTCTGACAGTGGGTAGACTGTCCTATAAGCCTGTGTGTTAGGAGTGCTATAGACCTGTTTTCCTGTTTTCTTTCAGCCAGTTATGGGGACAGAGTGTTCTGCTTTTGGGCATGTAGTTTTTCCTATCTACAGGCCTTCAGCTGTTCCTGTGGGCCTGTCTCTGGTGTCCACCAGGCAGGTCACTTGCAGCAGAAAAGTTGGTCTTACCTGTGGTCCTGAGGCTCAAGTTTGCTCGTGGGGTGCTGCCTATGAGCTCTCCGCGGCGGCAGCAACCAGGAAGATCTGCGCCGCCCTTTCTGGGAGCCTCCGTGCACCAGGGTTCCAGATGGCGTTTGGTGTTTTCCTCTGGCGTCAGAGATGTGTGCAGAGTGCAGTCTCTTCTGGTTTCCCAGGCATGTCTGCCTCTCTGTAGGTTTAGCTCTCCCTCCCATGGGATTTGGGTGCAGAGAACTGTTTATCCGGTAGATCCCTTCAGGTTCTGGCGGTGTCTCAGACGCAGCGGTCCTGCTGCTCTTGGGCCCTCCTCTGTGGGAACCCTGAGGCCTTATACAGTTTCCTCTTGGTCCAGGGATGTGGGCAGGGGTGGGCAGTGTTGGTGGTCTCTTCTGCTCTGCAGCCTCAGGAGTGCCCACCTGACCATGCGTGAGGTCTCTCTCCCACGTGGTTTGGGAGCAGAGAGCTGCTGCGGGCTGGGCATATCTGAACATTCTTGACTCATCACAAAGATATTTTCTTTTCTCAGAAGGTAGAAGAAACACTAAAAAGATTAGAGGCTTCAAACTTTGGACAGAGAATTTACTGTGGAAAACAATCAGATTGCACAATACAGCTGAGTGTGCAGCGTGATACCCCAGCAAGTGCACACATGACGTAGGCATGAGAGCTGGCTCGGATAGGCTCTTTTAAGCAATGCCTTAGTCTTTCAGAAATATGGGGGAAAAAACCTGTGATATCATCTTGGAAACAGGAGACTTAATTTAGGATCTTAAAAAAAAATGGATATGTTTCCCACTTCCAAAAGTGGTCATGAGCAGTATGTAGGACACTAAATGTGGATGTCCCTTGAACCCACTTTGGTTTCTGTGCTCTCTCAGGATTCCCAGGAAAGCAGTTGATTCCATACCCTAGACCTAGAAAACTCAGACGAGCAATGAGCATCTTGTAGCTGAGAACTTAAGACTTGTTTTGACCAATTTGATAATTTGATTAGAATGAAAGGCAGTAAAAGACCAATCCATGAAAATTAAGAAAAGTCAACATAAAGGGTAAAAATGGAACAGAGAAAAAGAAAAGTATATTGATAGGTGCTTTGTTTTGTTGTTTTGATTAGTAGAGAGAGTATCCCCCTCTCTCTGTATATACATATACATATACTTACATATACCTGAATATACATGTA
This sequence comes from Rattus norvegicus, assembly GCF_021556685.1. Lineage (NCBI taxonomy): Eukaryota > Metazoa > Chordata > Mammalia > Rodentia > Muridae > Rattus > Rattus norvegicus. Next base: position 40,748,051 of record NC_141542.1, on the reverse strand, counting down.
GCTATAATGGTTTTGATAGGAATCTATAATCATATAGGTGACACACTTCTTTATTTTGTGTGGCTGAACCAAATAGACTTGGGAAATGTGGCTCTGGGTTTTTGTTATTTTAGGAATGCCGAACTGCAGGCCAATAGTTGTCTCACATGGGTCAGAAGAGATACTTACCGAGTAGAAAAGCCTTGTCTCTGGAAAGACTAAGGCAATGAGTTACCTAACAAGACCCATGGGAGTCAACAACAGAGCGAGCCCTGTCTTGTCTTCCAGGAGTGGCGACTGCGGGGCTCCTTCCAACAACACTATTACACCGAAGCACATTTGAACTTTTGAGAACTCACTAGGCCAGGTCCTTCTGCGGGCTGAGCTGACTTAGAGAATGTTCTGAAATGAACAGTACATGGAGGGAAGATTCCCTGTTGTAAGAAATCGAGAAGAAAGCATGAAACTTAGAACTCACGGGGACTTTATATAAGTCTGGCTGAAGAAAGAAAAAGAAAAAATAAAAGCGAAAATACAAAGCACTAGATAGCTGATTTGCCATTTATAACCCTTTCGCTTTGGGAGAGGCAGTGAGATTTCTCACGCTAGGCTCACAGTTGGTGGCTAAATCTTGGAGCATCCCACCCTGGAGGTGGGAAAGCAGGTTAGGTCATAAGTGCGAAACAAAATAACGAGGGAAATAGCAAATATGAAGATGTATAGAGTAAAACACATCCAGGACCTTAATGTTTGCAAACTCAGAGTAAAAATAGAAATAAATCTTATTTTTCTACATTTACATGTTTTGTCTCTCATTTTTGGAGTTTAAGAATATTCAAGAGAAGTGATCACGGTAGATTTTTAATTATCGTTTAAATAATTTAAGAGCCCTTGAGACTTCAATCAATGTTTAACTGTTGAATGAATTTATTTTGCATAGTTTTGGGAATCGGGTATAGGTTTAAGACCCTGGACATTGGATAAAACCAAAGTGAGGGTGGGTATATCTTTTAAAAGAGCAAAGAATCCTCCAGATATTAATTAACCTATCTAATAAGTTCATGGAATCACTGGCTTGGAGACTAATTCAAGCTCAACACTGGAAAAGAGTCTGTAGTGAAATGGGTGTCCCTGCCTTTCACATCTTAATTCCCTGCTTCTTTTTCCTCTGAGTGTACAGTGTGGTTCTTGTAGGGCTGGGACTGACCTGCAGCTCGGATTGGGTGAATGAAGCAGCAAATGTGCAGAAGCCAATGTGCAGTTGCAATTAAACTCACGCACTGGAAGCCACCCAGTTGCGGTAGAAATAAATGGTGGGACGATCTCCTCGTGCGTACCTGGGCGGTCCCTCTCTCGCTAGCAGGCTCCAGTAGGCCACTGGAACTAGCGCTAATTTATCTCAGCAGCTCCACGCCGCCCTAAGTACTCTCTGACCCAGGCAGTCCACAAGCCGTTCCAGCGCGGCAACCTGCCTTCACTCACAGCTCTATCCCATATCACATTTCCAATGGCTACTCTCCGAGCCTGGCAGCAAGCTCTCTACCCATCTAGTTCCCAAGGTGGATCGCTGCCATGCCAGTTTCATACAGTGGCCACCTATCTCATGGCTCTCTTACTGTGGACTCAGTTAAGTCACCACAGAAAGAGTCACCACCATACAATATCCTCTGATCCAATTGACAACACAAAACCCTGTACACACCCATTCCTTAAATATAGTCACAACAGCCTGAATCCATGCGCAGAGAAGAATGTTAACACCTGCGGCCATGTTCTCCCAGCTCCTCTTCCTCCCTTCTGCTTCTCCCTCCCTTTTTTTTTTTTTAAAAAAATTATTAGATATATTTCTTTATTTACATTTTAAACGTTATTCGCCTTCCCAGTTTCCTGTCCATAAGCCCCCATTCCATCCCCTCTCCCATATGGGTACTCCCCCTATACATCCCCCTTATTTTCCCCCCCTTATTCCCCTGCACTGGGGGGTCCAACATTGGCAGGACCGAGGGCTTCCCCTTCCACTGGTCCCCCAGCAAGGCTGTTCTCTGCTACGTATGCAGTTGGAGCCCTGGGTCAGTCTTTCGGTAGTGGTTTAGTCCCTGGAAGCTCCGGTTGGTTGGTATTGTTGTTTTTATGGGGTTGCAAGCTCCTTTACCTTTTTCAATACTTCCTCTAATTCCCCCCATAAAACCTCTGTTCCCACCTCACTTCCCTCTCATCCAATGACTGGCCTTGTTTAATCTTGTCTGCCTTCACCTGCATAATGACATCGACCTACACCACCCTTATTCTGCAACAGCAGCTTTCTCAGTCTGATTCCAAAGTGAATGCTTGATTCATCATCCCAACCAGCAGAGTCCTTCCTCTCTTTTCTCAAAACTCTTCTCCTTGGAGTGCGAAGATGTTTCAGCACTGATTAACAAGGAGACTCTTCTGTTTCTTCTGCCATCTCGGCAACCCTCCTTTTCAAGGGGGGAGCCCTCTGAAAAAGCAAGCAAGTAATTTTCTCTTTCATAATGCCCCCACTTTCATCCCCGCAGTTTGCTCATCTGAGCTAGTTTTAGAGTTAGGCGTTATCGTCAATCAGGGTCAACATATTCTTATTAAGTATTTGATCAAAAAGACATTTTCGCAATGGCCACTTATAAGCTCTATGCACTGCAGAAATTGTGGCCATTTCAGTGTCCTTTCCATTCCCAGGATTCTGAAGTCACCAGAGGAAAAAGACTGGTCAGTAAACAGAATGCAAAAGTAAATATAAGTGAGAGTTAAACAAGCCCCATCATGTACCCAGTGGTGAATATTGGACAAAGTAAAGCCAAGAAAAACAAGCAAGCCTTCTCTCCAACAAACATACCAATAAATGGAAGTCAGGACAACACAGGCCAATGGAGGACAGAATCCTTACTCAGCTGTTTCTTCCACAAACTGTAGCTTAGCAATTTTGTCTGAGATAAATTGTTCAATATTGGAAGGAAGCTCTTTAAGACTCGACTCAGGATGTTGTAAAGGGATGCTCTCAGGATTCAGGAAGCAAGCAATTCTAAAGCTTTGGTGGTGGTGGTGGTGGGGTCCCTGAAAAGAACCAGCCACACTAGGCCTTCTCTTCACCAGGTTAAGCAAGCATTAAACAGGCCCAGCAAAGCAGTACTGTCTAGGAGACAGCAAGACCAACTAAGCTTCCTGGAAGATAGACTCTGGAAGACTGACTAGCCAAGCTTCATGGAAGGAAGGGGCTCAGACTACCCGAGCTTCCTGTAAGCTGTTCAGGACTCCAGTATTCATACCCTGCCATCCACACCGCAGTGTGTTTTTTATGATGCAGCTGTATTTGAGTCACAAGAATGACTCAAATCTGTAAGCAATGGCTCCCCCATATTCCTGTAAGTAAACCCAACAAAACTCATTGGTTCACCAAATTGACTTCTCTTCCTTTTGTTTGTCATCTGTTTTCTATGTGCAGTGAGGAGATATTTGTTTACATCTCTCCGGGAATAGTATCACAACACCAATAAAGCATGTGTAGTTCCTGGGACCTGAACCTCTCCTATCAAGTTAATGTAAAAGGGATTTTAAAGGTCACACTGAGGACTAAATGAGGTTGTACAGTGTACAGTGGCTAATGTGATACCTAGTATAGTAACTTATAAATTGATGGTATCTACTTCTATAATTTCCATACACTCAATCTAAAATATTCGTTTTCATATAATCTTCAAGAGAATGAAATTTCTTTAGGTTTTTATGTTGAAGAGCACAGTCAGTGCCTTGAAGGCTAGTTTATGAGAAATGAAGGAATACAGTTGATTAAACTTTCCAAAATGTCTAAATGAGACCAATTTTGGATGCTTCTATAATTTGATCAACAGATAAATTTCAGTACTTGGTAAAGTCAGGAATACACCCACAAGGGAGTGAACATCCACTAAAAGGGCCTTAGAAGTGGTTGGCTTTGGGGAAATTATACCACAGGAGAAACACAGGCTCCACTGGCCATGTCCGAACTGGTGAGGACTGATCATCTCTAAGGGCGGTGCTCAGAGTGTAAGCTTTCAGGAAGACTTAAGCATATGACACAGAGAACAACGGATTCGTAATGGACGTGGTAATACCCAAGGAGAGGAGATTGCTAGCTCCCGGAGTTTTCATCTGATGCTGCCTTGCTCTGAAGCAAGCCCAATAACAGGTGAAATCATATTCTGCTTCTCGCCTGAGTAGGAATCCCAGACAGATAAACGGCTCATAATGGCCCCTTTTTGGTGATTGCCAGGTACCAGATGTTGAGGAAGCAGCATCTCCTTCAATAGCTTCTCCAAAGGGTCTATGTAGGCAGAACCGTCTGAGGCCAGTTTTATTGTGGAGGAAACTCAAAGTTAAAGTGATTATGGAAGAAACATGGATAATAAGAGACAGGGCGATGTTTTCTGTGTTATTTTAATGCTGACATCTTTAGTCTTGCTTGGCAGCTACAGCTCTCTCCTACACACCACACACACACACACACACACACACACACACACACACACACACACACACACCCCGCACACAGTCTTTCACAAAATCTCTTCTAGACCTTCAGAATATAACCCAGCACTCCCATTGCCATGGAGCCACCATCTTGTCCTTGTGTTTTGTAATCACCCTTCCAACCAACCAGCCCATAGTTGATCTCTGCTTTTGACCTTGAGTCTTTTCCAACTTTTCACTCCCCTCTCACCCAGGCCTTCATAGACATTCCACACATCTTCCTGAAGTTGCTCCAACCATGAGATGATTTTTCTCCACATGGAGGCCTGCAAACTCCCTGAGCACTTTTAGTCACTTCCCAAGTATCATTGCTCATCAAAACATCCTGCCTGTGGTGGACTGGAATGAGAGTGCCCTCTATAGGCATTGATGTTTGAATATTTGTAACCTAGGTGTTGGCATTGTTTGGATAACTTTAAGAGGTATGGGCTTGCTGGAGGAAATATGTTGGGCAGGGGTGGTTTCTCAGCAACAGAGGGCCCAAGGGATCAGGCATGCCTGTGCAAATACCCCGTTTCCTCAGAGTCTTCTCTGTAATGCCAGAGATCTCTTTGGGAATCTTGACTCCATGGTTTACCAACACCTTCTGTACAAGTTTGTCACTGATATTAAAAAAGGTCTTTTATGTAAGAGACAGTTCTGGTATACCTGGAGTCATCTCTTAAGCAGTGATTTCTTATTTTACTGTTTTCTATGTAGTATTATCTTACTCTCCAGCTTCTTTTTTAAAGGAAGGACATATTTCATAGCATCCTATGAACACTCAATATATTACTTCCTAAAAAACTACTAAAGTATAACAGGTGTCCACTTCTTTAAGCCAAAATTTCCTAACATCAAAGACAAGATTTTTTTTGTCAAAAGTTTTGTTCAGATTTTGGATTTGGCAGTAGAATTATTATACTATTATATAAAGTATGTGGCTCCTAATGACTAATCCTTTGTATATTTTACAGATAAGAAAAAGCCTTGTTGGAATAGAATTGAAGACCCAGAAATGAACCCACATACCTATGGCCATTTGATCTTTGACAAAGGAGCTAAAACCATCCAATGGATAGCATTTTCAACAAATGATGCTGGTTCAACTGGAGGTCAGCATGTAGAAGAATACAAATTAATCCATTCTTATTGCCCTGTACAAAGCTTAAGCCCAAGTGGATCAAGGACCTCCACATTAATCCAGATATACTCAAACTAATAGAAGAAAAAGTGGAAAAGACTCTTGATCACATGGGTACTGGGGAAAATTTCCTGAACAAAACACCAATGGCTTATGTTCTAAGATGAAGAATTGACAAATGGGACCTCATAAACCTGCAAAGCTTCTGTAAGGCAAAGGACACTGTCCTTAGGACAAAACAGCAACCAACAGATTGGGAAAAGATCTTTACCAAACCTACATCTGATAGAGGGCTAATATCCAAAATATACAAAGAACTCAAGAAGTTAGAGTCCAGAGAGCCAAATAACCCTATTTAAAATGGCATACAGGGCTAAACAAAGAATTCACAGCTGTGAAATATCAAATGACTGAGAAGTATCTAAAGAAATGTTCAACATCCTTAGTCATCAGGGAAATGCAATCAAAACAACCCCTGAGATTCTACCTCTCACCAGTCAGAATGACTAAGATCAAAAACTTAGATGACAACAGATGCTGTCGAGGATGTGGAGAAAGAGGAACACTCCTCCATTGCTGGTGGGATTGCAAACTGGTACAACCACTCTGGAAATTAATCTGGAGGTTCCTCAGAAAATTAGACACTGCACTACTGAGGACCCAGCTATACCTCTCCTGGGGCATATACCCAAAAGATGTTCCAACATACAACAAAGACACATAGAAGCCTTATTTATAATAGCTAGAGGTCGGAAAGAACCAGATGTACTTTAACAGAGGAATGGATACAGAAAATGTGGTACATCTACACAATGGAGCACTACCCAGCTATCAAAAACAATGACTTCATGAAATTTATAGGCAAATGGATGGAACTAAAAAATATCATCCTGAGTGCGGTAACCTGATCAAAGAAAAACACACATGGTATGTACTCATTGATAAGTGGATATTAGCCCAAAAGCTTGGAATACCCAAGATACAATACACAGACCACATGAAGCTCAAGAAGAACAACCAAAGTGCAGATGCTTCACTCCTTTTTAAAAGAGAGAACAAAAATATTTATAGGTGGGGCTATGGAGGCAAAGTTTGGAGCAGAGACTGAAGGAACAGCCAGTCAGAGCCTGCCTTGCATGTGATCCATATATATACAGCCACCCAAATTAGATAACATTGATGAAGCTAAGAAGTGCATGTTGACAGGAACCGGATATAGATGTCTCCTGAGAGACACAGCCAGAGCATGTCAAATACAGAGGCGAATGCTAGCAGCAAACCATTGAAGTGAGAATACGACCCTCGTTGGAGGAATTGGAGAAAGGATTGAAAGAACTGAAGGGTCTTGCAACCCCATAAGAACAACAGTGCCAACCAACCAGAGCTTCCAGGGACTAAACCACTACCCAAAGACTATAAATGGACTGACCCAGGGCTCCAGCTGCATATGTAGCAGAGGATGACTTTGTTGGGCGCCAATGGAAGGAGAAGCCCTTGGTCCTGCCAAGGCTGGACCCCCCCTTGCAGTGTAAGGAAATGTCAGGTGGATGTGAAAGGGGGGGATGGAGAGGGGAATACCCTTATAGAAGAAGTTGAGGGGAATGGGATAGGGGGCTTATCTCTGGGAAACTGGGAAGAGAAAAACATTTGAAATGTAAATAAAATAATATCCAATAAAAGAAAAGAAAAAAGAAAAATTAAAGAAAAAGAAAAAAGAAAAAAAGCCTTGCTACCAAAGACTCCAAACGATAAGAAAAGGATTGTGTACCTAGACCAATTAGTGTCTCAGTAAAGTGAAGAAGTAAAGATAAGGTAGCTCACCCCGTGCCACCCAAATTCGAAGATAAGGAAAGATCCTGCTTTCCTTGTTCTGGGAGGCATAAAGGGCAAAACCAACCACAATCTCAACAGAACCAGGAACCATTCCAATTCAAACATGTTTTATTCTAAATTTTTCTCTGAGTCTGCTTTGACAAGAGAAAAATAACAAAAGAAGCTTTAGGAAATAGTGAAAATATCTAGGCAAGTTCAGTGGATACCTGTAGTTTGTTTTCTCTGTCCTATATCCTCATTTTAGAGAACATGTGAGGATGTGGGCCATGTTGCCACATGAAGAGGAAATGACCTGCTTGGACCTGCGAACCAGAGTATCCTCTCCTTCTGGACACAGACTTGTCCTGTTGCTACCATGTAATCTACACAAACTCAGCAGCTATCTGACAGAGTGATGTGGACACTGTGCAGTGAGGTGTGGGGTGTCTGTCTGAACTGTTAGATAGGAAGGAGGACTTGAGGTTGGTGGGGCTGGTGGCCATCTTCTCAGATGAATGAAGAGAAATGTCTCAGACCTAAACCCTCACTGAGGAAAGCACACAAAGAAGGCAGAACAAAGGGAATTCGTATCATTTGACTTTCCACATCGGGCTACAGCCAAAGTCAGCCTGCTTCTCTGGCTTTCTCAGTTTTATGAGCCAAATGAATTTCTCGCCTCTATATTAAATGGCTAGTACAATTTGGGATTTCTTTCTCTTTTGACCAAAAGAGGCCCAACTTCTGAACCAGAATTCTTCATCAATATCTCCTCAATTGTCTGACGCCTTATTTGCCAACAACTAAAATACATCTTTAAAGTCATGGCCCGTTAATGGTGGCTCTCAGTCTGTGGCTCATGCCCCCACAGGGATCACATATCAGATATTTACATTATGATTCATAACAGAAGCAAAATTTCAGCCACGAAGTAGCAATGAAGATCATTTCATGATTGGGGAACACCACATGAGGAACTGTATTAAATCGCAACAGCATTAGGAAGGTTGAGAACCACTGTTGTAGAACAATGAAGACGATTCCAATATGCTTAACTTCATATCTTAACTTGTCTCTCCCCCTTCCCCATTTCTTCCTTCCTTCCCCTCCACCATCTTTTTTTCCCCAAAAAGTGGTAATATACTGTAGCTTCTGTACCAGAAAGTAAGTGTTATAAAGAGACATTCAGTGTCAACAGTTACAAATTCAAATTTTATGACTATTTTTCAGTCATCAAGAAAGCTAAATAAAGTAGTATCCATCCCCAAATGCTATATTATTTATAACTATATATAATTATATATAATTTATAATTATTTATAATTTATATTGGTTAGCACCCCCCCCCCCCAAGAAGATTGAATCCCTTTTGTGGTTTTGTTTTTTTGTTTTGTTTTGTTTTGGTTTGGTTTAGTTTCCATTTTTTGTTTGTTTATTTTTGGGCCTACTTGGTACTTACTAGTTATACTTTTGACCAAACTGTAGCTTATCTGTCATTTGTTCTCACTATCTGTAGTGAGAATTATGATGTTTTAAGTAAGAATGTAAAATGAATACTACATACATGTACACATACATGATGTATATACACATATATACAAACACACACTACTGACACACATACACAGACACATACTGTGCACATATTCACATACTAATTGCACACACATACATACACAAGCACACATACTACCCCACACAATACACAAACTGCCTATAGACATGCACACATGAAAATTCACTGCCTGTACTCATACACACATGCACATCATATCTACATACATACATACATGCATACACATGCACACACTGTCTACACACACACACACACACACACACACACACACACACACACACACTGCTTTCCTTCTGGGAGTAGGCGCTCAGTAAAAGGTAGTTATTTTTATATTATCACTATCACATTACTTTCACCGACTATTTTTAGATTCTGGAAGGGGAATGGCATAAAAAGGTATTCTTACTCAGTCTTTAAGAATAGCTAAGGAAAATAGGACATTGCTAAGTAAGCAAGAACATTTGTGTCTCTGTCTCATGCCTACATTTGCAATAATATGAATAGGCAACAAGATTAAGTTTCTTTTAAGGGACGCTCCATATTTTCTATCCTCAAGCCAATGACTTCTTGTTTTCTCCCCCTGACTTTAAAAAGCCTGATAAAAAGATAAAACCAGTGAGGTATGTAAGTGCCCGTGTTAACGTCCCCATAGAAAGTCTTACTCTCAGTTTTGCACACCTATCGTAGAACAGAGTAAACCAAGCTTTCCTGGGTTAGCCACACATTTTTCTGCAAAGGTCCCTGAGCTAGATTTTTTTTTACTGGAGTTTGTTAAAAGTATATATGATTGTTTCATATATGTGGCTTAAAACTCTAAATATGCAAAACACACAGCCAGCGAGGATGGGAGGAAGCTGGGATCAGAAGCTTCAGGAAGCATTGCCTAACATTGTTTTTCTTAGGCCAAGCATTTCTTGTTGGTTTATTATTTCAACAACTCAATGACAGATAAATATTCATGCCCATGGCAATGTTGATCCTTAAAAACATAACTGAATATATTAAAATATGGAGGCTTTTACAGTGACGCACATTGGCCTTGAAGCTACCTTTCATCTTTCTCCTGCTAGGTATTTGAACGAAAAACAATGTCGTCTTTTGCACAGGTGTAGGGCTTTATAAAAATGCTTTTATATGGGGTTTTAAGTGGGTTACACACTGTCTTCCATAAAACACTAACTGACGGGGAGTTGCTGCTCATCTCTCTTCCTGTTTTAAATCTGTAAAATTTGCAGCTCTGCGCCTTAAATAGTTTGCCAAAGGTCAAGCTTCTAAAGGACACACTCAAGGAGAATCCACTCAGCACATTTGTTGTGTCAAAATTTCATTACTTTTTTTTTTTTGCTGTTGCTGCTTCATTTTATTTTAAATTCTTGAACTTCTCTATCATCATCCGGCTAACAGAGAGTTAGTTTTGGTGAGTGTGAGAACATTTTTGTTTTCATTTAAGGGAAGAAAAGCTGATTGACTTTTCTACTACATGTGGCTCCTACAACACAATGATTACCTCTTTATCTTTTAGGAAGCAGGACATATTTATGAATTAGTGACAGTTCATGAGTTAGTTAGGTTTCTGTCATGGCAGGAAAAAAGCCCCTCAGGTAAATGATCTGTGGGGAAAGATTCATCATTCTGTCCATAGTCAGTTACCTTTGAGCTAGCTGAGGCAGAACCCCATGACCATGAACATATCACGGTGCAAAATACTCATATGTGGCAGCCAGGAAGCAAAGAGAGGGAGTGAGAAGGAACCATGGGTTCCATATTCCCTTTGGGCACAAACCCCCAGCTGCCCAACGCCTTTTCATCACACTCTATCTCCTAAAGGTTTTACCCTCTGGTCAAGGCCTCTTGACCAATTCCTTAACACACAGGCCTCTGGGGCATTCAAGATTTAAAGTATAGGAGATAAATGAATGAGGAAGACCCATGGATGTCTTGGCATGTTAAATTATTATTAAACTGGTTAAGGCATGTGAAAGAAAACCATTCTATATAGGCGTCACTTCTTCATCTTTCCTTCTTTTCCTCTCTGGTACTGATTAAAAACTAGATAATAGAATGATATGCTGGACTATTCCATTTGGGAAGAATTGCTCACAGGTGATGCTGGATTGAAAATATCCACTCTGGTAATATTTTATAATCCAATTTCTGAATAGTCCTTGTCTTAGGGTTTCATTGCTGTGAAGAGACATCATGACTAAGGCAACTCTTATAAAGGACATTTAGCTGGGGCTGGCTTACAGATTCAGAGATTCAGTTCATTATGATCATGGCAGGAACCATGGCATCTACTAGAGGGGCATGGCGCTGGAGGAGCTGAGAGTTCTACCAAAGGAAGCTAGAACTCTGGGTCTCATGTGGTTAGTGGGAGGGTCTCTTTGCACCCCCCATAGTGACCTGCTTCCTCTAATAAGGCCACATCTATGCCAACAAAGCCATACCTCCTTATAGTGCTACTCCCTGGGCCAAGCATATTCAAACCACCACAGTCCCCAACACATTTTGTCCCCACCCCAGTAAAAGACCTTTATTTTTGTTTGTTATTCAATTTCTGTTTTCTAGCTAGAAAACACCATTAACTCTTACCTTCTTGCTTATTTCCCAGACCGAAGAGTTTGAGGCATTCACAGCTACCTGGAGCATGACCCTCTCTCCTTAGCTCAACTTAGGAACACTTGCTTCAACTCTATTGCTATCGAATTTTAAGCAGAAGTTGCAATTCTGCCAGGAAGAGTGAAGATGTGACCGTTCTCAGATTGAGCACGTGACAACTGAAATTTTACGAAGGGGGAAAGGAAAGGGTGGAAGCAGAAACACTCTGTAGCAACAACTACTGTAAGTTGTCCGTGGGAAGAGTTGCCTATATTGTGGATTAAAAAAATCATGCCTCGTATGTAAAAATGGTTAAAGTCTCAGATGAAGCTGAGGGACACAAGCACAGCATTAGCAGATATAGAACTGGTCTCCTTCAGGAACATCCCCTGTGTCTAGAGTCCTGTGCTTTGTCCCTGGACAAACTGTCCTTTTGCTCTGGACCAGTGATTATTCTCTACCACTCTTCTTGTCTCTCTGGCTGGGTCTCGCTGGCACTACCTTCTACGTACATTTCCAGTGTGGCTGTGTTGGGTGTGGGGTGAAAATGATCCATGCTTTTAAAGAGCTGCTGCCTGACGGGTGCACTTGAGAGACTTTGCATGGATGCGCCAGGATCCCCCTAAGGTCACCAGGTTCTAGATATACTTTATGCAGTGACTAGATAATATTTTGGTGCTCTTGGTAATGACAGGATGTATGTTACGTTTGAAAAGATAAAAATTCTATACAGACAAGGCCAGGGTTGGGATATATTTTTTCATAATAATGTCTCCCAACGAAAATGAAAGCTCCTATTTTCAAGGCATATATTTTTTTTCTTTCTCATTTGGCTCTGAAATGGGTTGTATAATTTCTGGCTAATGTTATGTCGGCAAACACCATTACAACAAATGCCTACTGAAAGTTCGTCTCTTGAAGCCCTGGTTCTTGTAATGCTTACACAACAGGACAGCTCTGGTCTGGCAACCCCAGCCATCTTCAGCTTCCCTCAGGTCCCTTGTAGGGCTACATAAGACTTAGCAAGAAGAATATTAAACAGCAAACCCACAGTGTCTTAAGAAATAACAAAGCATTATGACTTAAGTAAGTACATTTAGAGTGATTAGTTAATCAATATTACATAAATGGTATAGCAGTCTATAGTCCATTTAAAAAAATCACTCAAAAATACACTTACAGGAGAGAGCCTCGCTTCCCAGTCAGCGATGATGTCTTTTTTAATAGATGTCTTAATCAAGAGGCACCACAAACCTGTGTTTACACATGTAGTTTTGTAACGGCTCAAAATTCTCATGAGCAACGCCAATTGTATATATTTCAACTCTCCTTACCTCAGGACGTTAGTAACTCTATTCTAAGAAATGTGAGTTATCAGCAAAAATTGGGGGTGGGGAGAGAAAACAATAACTAACAACCTAAGATGTTCTATTATTACATTTGACCCTGACTGCAGTCTTTAACATCATCTGTTGCTATGAAGCCTGATTACATTCCCAGGGTTCCTATGTGCTTAGGAATAGTTTCTTTTTAATACATTATAGAATCACATTGTTTGGAGAGCAAACATATTTTGGGAGCAAATCGATAGTGAGATGCACACTCAAGGGAAATCAGGGGTGAGGAAACAGCATCACTTTAGAACTATTTGCAGTACATACCAGATTAACTTTTTGAACTCTTCCAATAAAAGAAAAAAAAATACAAGTCAGGTTATATGACAAAGCTTTCCTCAAATTTCATGCCTGGGTTAGTGTCCAACATACATGAGATTCTTGTAACAAATGAAAATTCAATTCTATTAACTCAAATTCTATTAAGTCAGCTTTTTATATTTTCAAACAATGCGCATATACCTGAAGTAAATTTCATGTACATACCATTGCCCTCATCAGCATAAAGACAAGAATCTGTCTTCTTTAAAATCCATGTCCAATGTCTCTGTTTGGAAAGAAATTATCTTTTTTAAGTTTTTAAAAAAGATTTAATTTTATTTATGAGCACTCTGTAGCTGTCTTCAGACACAGCAGAAGAGGGCATTATATCTGATTACAGATGGTTGTGAGCCACCATATTGGTTCTGGGAATTGAACTCAGGACCTCTAGGAAGAGCAATCAGTGCTCTTAACCGCTGAGCCGTCTCTCTAGTCCTTTAAAAACCGTATTTAATCTTTTTGTACAGTTCAGATTTTATCCCCCTCTCAGTCTACCTTCTGACTGTTCCACATCCCATATGCCTCCCCTGACCCCTCCTCTATCTCCATAAGGATGTCCCCACTACCCCACCTCCAACCCACGAGACCTCTCCACTCCTGGGGCCTCCAGTCTCTTGAGGGTTAGGTACATCCTCTCTGACTGAATCCAAACCCAGCAGTCCTCTGCTGTATATGTGTGGGTCCCATATCAGCTGGTGTATGCTGCCTGGTTGGTCATCCGGTGTTTGAGAGATCTTGGGGGTCCAGGTTAGTTAAAATTGCTAGTTCTCCTACAGGGTCTCCCTCCTCCTCAGCTTCTTCCAGTTTTTCCCTAATTTAACTGCAGAGGCCACAAGCTTCTGTCCATTGGTTGGGTGTAAATATCTGCATCTGACTCTTTCAGCTTTTGTTGGGTCTTTCAGAGGGCCTTCATCACAGGCCCCGTTTTGGGAGCACACCATATCCTCAGTAATAGTGTCAGGCCTTGGGGCATTTCTTACAGTTCTTCAGATGAATGTCTGAGGTCAAGAGTCAATGTGGCTGGCCTGTATCAAGAGTTCTCCTCTTTAGTTGAAGTAGGCTACTGTCTCCTATCTCAGAGAGAAAGAGATAGGAGGAGATACTGGGGAAGGGGAGAAGGGGGTAGGGGATAGGAGAGGGAGAGGACAGAGGAGAGAGGAGAAAAAGTTTGTGGGGGGAAGACAGAGAGAGGGAAGGGAGGAGGAGAGAAAGAGGGAGGTCTATTTCTCTGATGTTTCTTCTTATAAGGTATTGCTGTCACCACAAAGGGTTCCTTCTTATGTCATCACTAGATACTCACTGCCTCCAACCAGCATCAGTTTCACCTAGAGATTACAAATTTAACACATGGCATTTACAAAGTTAATGAAGTGGGCTGGAGAGATAGCTCAGTGGTTAAGGGCACTGACTGATCTTCCAGAGGTCCTGAGTTCAAAACCCAGCAACCACATGGTGGCTCACAAGCACCTGTAATGAGATCTGATGCCCTCTTCTGGTGTGTCTGAAGACAGCGACAGTGTACTCATATATCATAAATAAATAAGTCTTTTTTTTAAATAAAAAGTTCATAAAGCAAAAAATGCCTAAACAAATAGAAAATAGCTGTAAATATTATTATATTAAAAACCATCTTTAAATGAGATCTATTTAAACACATCAAAAGAAAATATTTTCATTGGGTGGGGGGACCTCAAGGAATGAACCAACCAAACAAACAAATGAAAAACCCCAGAAGATCCAAGTATCTTGCATCCATAAGAAGTCACTTTTAGTACAAAGACTCAGATGAGTTAAAAAGTGAAGGGCGAAGGGAAGCATGCACTGTGAGTTCATATCACCAGGAAACCAAAGCCTTTTTCAGTCTCAGGCAATTAGGTTTTAGAACAAGAAAGAATATTAAAGATAAAGGGCTGTTGTATATTGGTCAGGATCTCCTTCTCTAAGGTCCCGCAACCCTTGTGAACTTAACAGCTTCTCAACACATGAGGTGAAACTCCATCAGAAGAGACAAGGCTGTCACAGTAGGTGGCGGAACTTCTCCAGAGGGCTACATAAAATACTATGACAGGCAATGGATTGTCTGGGGCATGGGCAGGGACGTGTAGGAGAGCAGCTTTAGTTTACACCGTTATGATTCTTTCCTCGTCTATTGTAAGGTATCTACTATGTATTGAAAAGTAGGAAGCGAGAGAAAGAAGACAGCCTCAAACTGGACAAGATTCCTGCCACACACATGGAGCCTCAGTGTTTGCATCTCTCAAGTGTGGACCATAGGACTCTTCTGTGAGTGCTTCAAGGATTATGTTAGGTACATGCACCAAGTGGTATTGCATAAGCCACATGGGGTGTGTTTGTGTGTGTGTGTGTGTGTGTGTGTGTGTGTGTGTGTTTATACCCTGGTCAACCTGTAGTATAGGAGTTGTTCTCTCTTTCTACCATGTGGGTCCCTGGTATAAATCTCAGGTTGTCAGGCACGGTTTATGTAAGTCACACGATCGCCTCATGAGTCCTTAAGAAGCTTTCCATTTTTTTCAGATATTGGTCATTTCCAACTCAGTTTTAGTTCTCGGATGTAAAGGTCTGAGAGAAGACCTCTGGTGCATACTTTTCGGTGCCCTAGTGACTTGAGTTTTGTTGTATATGATAATTCCTTCATTTCCTGCCATGCAAGTTCAGTGATTCACATCTTTCAATGCTTGGGAATTTGGTCATATGTCATCCACTGACGTCTGTACAGCAGGACAGTCAGGCACATAATGTAAGTCATCCTAGCATCCTGCATTGGCTTTTACATTTTATCAATAATGATTTTAAAATTTGTATCACATTATGTATTCATTTGCATGTATAAGTCCGCCCCCCCACCCTGCGGGCGCATGTGTGTGTGTGTGTGTGTGTGTGTGTGTGTGTGTGTGTGTGTGCCCCTATGCCAGGATCAGAGGCACAAGTTAGTTCTCTTCCTCCACCCTGTGAGTCCTTGTATGAATCTCAGCTTGTCAGACATGGGAGTGGTGTCCCTGTCCATCAGGTCTCTGGTCCTGTCTTACCTTTGAGAAGCTTCAGTGTCCCAGCTCAGCGAGACCTTGTTACCTTTGGCTCCTGCTAGGCAGAACCGACAGTAATTAACACACGTCGCTGACTCTGTGAGTTCATCTGTTGCTTCGGTCTCACAAGCCCAAGCTTAGAGCACGAGGGAGTAGGAGCGAAGAGTGGAGGCAGGAGACAAAGGGTTAAAGAACATGCCATATTTTCTTGCAGATGCAAATACTTTTTTTTCTGAGATCAGTTCTAAAACTGTACTGATGGTCTGGGTGTGGGGGGACAGCATTTGTCGAGATGTGCTATAACTGTAACTTTAATCACTGTTAACGCTCCTCAATTAATACTCCATAAGAAATATAAGAATATAAGCTACTAAGAGTTCAAACACACCTAGTTACCAGTCTCTGAGAAAAGGCACAGTGCAGAATGCCCCAGTGATGAAGAAATGACATCATTTCAACGAAACTTTTGAGGCATTTTGACATTTTGAAGCTGAGAGCTCTCACAAAAGGTCAAAGGATCAAAAATTAATTCTAAATAAAGGTTGGCTTATGCATTTTAAGCCAGGCTACCTTTATGTAACATGTACTGTGGCCACTTGAGGCTGCTAGTGGTGTGGTGTTGGTCCTGCAAAAGGGACAACTTTTGTCTGTGTTTACTCAGACGCTTTCCTACTGTGGTCTCTTCTCCTGGACTCCCAATCCCCTCTTAATTCCTAATTCAGTCTTTGTGCTGCCCTAGGACTTTCCAAAGCACCACATTACTGCAGTATGTCTGTTTTGTTGCCTTTTTACTTCTTGTTCCTACCTGTCCAATGTAAATATGTGTCCAATATGTAAAAAAAATCAAGAGAAACATATTGGACACATATTTACATTTTCATATTTTTCATATTGGACACATATTTTCAACCAAAAGCAAATTATAAGAGACAAACTTTATTTTTCTGGCCTGAGCCCCAGAGAGCACAGCATGTATGAAGCAGTGGTATTTGGGACACTGGATGTCTGGGGATGAGACACATTGTTCTGCAGGAGCAAGAAAGTGAACCTGGCTATTCACATGTTTGCCTTGTGACAGACCCTGGGGCGGGTTCCATGTCAGCCAAGTCACACATCTGCACTGTGTCAGCACTGGGAGAAAGAAACCAAGTCCTGGATGATGACAGCGCCCTAAGTTATGGCGCTTGGGTCTTATGTCCACAGAGTAACATCACTAAAGGTACTGGGTAGAACGCTGCATGGGAGAACCCTGTGCACAGAAGGAGATCTAGGTGCTCAGAGGAGTCTTGGTCACTGTATTCAACTAAGCAACCACTGAAGAAAAGCACACGAAGACTAAATGAAGCAGTGGCCGGCAGTCACACCCGCCATGGATCACGCCGGTCCCTACCTGACGTATCAGAAAACTTTATGGCTACGAGGTACATGGAGTCTTTTCTTGTGGTGAACAATGCATTTTAGGCTGGGCAGTACTCCCTTTACTTTGGACATATCTCTTTTTTTTTATTTTTTTTTCATGCTCAGTACATATGTATTTCATGCGGAACATACTCTATGAATACAGTAGCCGCTAAAACTTCAATTTGATAATCAGCAGACAACTCTGTCCCTATCCTTATGTTTGTTAAAAACTGACAAACAAACAAAACCTGTACAAAAAATACCCCAAATTCCTTATCAATCTCAAACAGCAATCTTGAGAGACATTACCGCCTAGGACCCCCTCTTCCTCTGCCACGACCACGTCCTCTTCCTCTACCCCGGCCTCGGCCTCTTCCTGCAACAGCCTCTCTTTTCTTAGACTTCACTTTAGGTTCGACATCCACAAGTAGTGTATCTAGAGGTAAACTGTCTGGTAGAATAAAATACCGAATGTTATTGCCTCGAATACTCAATGTTTCCAACTGTACAGGCTCTCTGTTCTTCAGGGCCATTTTCACAGCTTTAAGGTGCGTATTCATGCTGACATCTACACCTGCGATTGTTCCATGGACTTGCGTTCCATTCTTCAATTCAATGGTTACAGTTTCATGAAAAATTTCATCAAAAATCTCACGAGCTTCATCCTAGCGGCGCAGTCTCCCTTCTAGTCCAACTGTCCACGGAATTCAGTCTCCAAAGACCCACAGACTAGGAGTATGAATGGCTGAAAGAGTGACATATCTCTTTTTATTGGTTATTTTATTTATTTACATATCAAATGTTGTCCCACTTCCCGGTCTCCCCTCCGCAAACCCTCCATCCCGTCCCCCTGCCCCTTTGCCTCCACCTACCCACCCACTCCCACCTCACCGCTCAGAGCAACGACTGAAGTAAAATGTTAATATGCAACTTGTGTCCATCTTAGAACAGAAGCTAAGAACGTTTATAACAGCACAATATAACTGCTCATTGGGGCAAGACAGTATATGAGATCTGTAACAGTCAGTGTTGTGCATGATACCCTACCGGAGGGCTGAATTTCCAGCCAGATAGCCCAATGGTTAGATGCTATATCAAAATCGAATTGTACAATTATCCAAATTTGACAGTGAAAAGCAATATGTAGATGAGTTATTAACATTGCTAAATAGGCTGAAGGAGGCAAGTTTTGCATGAGAATTCATGCTTCAGACCGCCAGAGCTTTATTCCAGGTGTCAGGATAGACACTGGATACTGAGTGAACTGCCAAGAATAAAAATGATCTTCCTCTTCCCCCTCTTCTCTCCCCTCTCCTTCCCCCTCTCTCTTCCTCTTTCCTGCACTGCATCACATGGACTTAGTGTAGCATTTCAGCGAACATTAGCTCACCCAATCTCTATTTCTGGCTCCTTTTGTAAGCTGCTGCACAGTTCTGGCTTCTGTGAGACAAGAGGATTTGGGCTAGTTCACTAAGTGGTTCTCTTGGGTTGCATAAGGTGTAATCTCAACATGTTGTCTTCTACTTTGGTTTTTTTTTTTTTTTAAACGAACCAGTGACGACTAATCCTCTGCCATCTGAAACAATCTGTAAATATTGGTTATTTGTCCTCTCACAAAATCTTCTGCCACACTTTTTTTTCTTTAGTCACTGTGGATCATGCCATTGTATGTGTGTGTGTGTGGGGGGGGGGGGTTGAATCAAGCTTTTCAAAATGTTCCAGAAATTGTAATGTGGATGAAGTTTACTTGAATGTATGCATTTTAAGTTGTAGATAGATCATGTATTCTTCCAGCAGTAAAAGAGTTTTATAGTTTAATTAAGTGCTTTCCTATACTGCATTTGAATAAAACATTATTCTGGGAGACTATCATCTATCTATCTATCTATCTATCTATCTATCTATCTATCTATCTATCCATCTATCTATCTTTTCTCTATTTATATATAGATACATCTTTCTGGTCATCTAATATATACTTTTCAATTGTGAAAGTTTTATAATTTAATTATGTGCCTTCCTATAGGAATAATTTTCACAACTCAGGAGGTTTATCATCATGTATCATACCTCTATATCTATCATTTAGTATGCCTTTGTCTATCATCTATCTGTCTGTCTGTCTATCATCTGTCTATCTGCCTATCTATCTATCTATATACCATCTATCTATATATCTATCATCTGTCTAACTATATCTATCTACCCATCTATCATGATTATATCCATCAGTTTATTGATATACTTGTAGGTTTCCATACCCCTAGCATCTACAGATTCATCCAATCTCAAATGAAAATACTTTTTAATTGTACGGTAAAACAAAAGCCAGCGCTTTGTACAGCACTTCCATTAGGATTGATATCAGCAGTCATCCGGAGAGGAGTCAAAGTATCCAGGGAGGGTTGCACAGGTTGTATGCCTTCTTATAGAGAAGGGCATGCGCGTCTCCCCAGTGCTCCTGGGACTGACTTCCTGCCCTCATGCACAAGTATCAAGGGATAACTCCATGTGTGTGCTTAGCAGCAACAGTGATAACCCTTGCTTCCCTTTGTCAGCCTCTTCAACTGTCACGTTCTTCCATTCCGTCTAGCTTTAGTTTTGTTTTGAGCTTTCATTTACATGTAAATATGATATGAACATAAAACATGATTTTTCAATACATGCAGTATTACTAATGTGTGTTTTTTTTTAGACTGAAGGCACCATAATATTGCAAAGGTGTGTCATATTGCGTGAAACACAACAACTTGGAAATGTACACAGGACACACAAAGACTACAAACACGTTGACACACCAAGGTAGAGTGCTGAGCGGGAGTTTTAGTAGCAGTATTTTGTGGTTTGGCCTCCCTCTTTGCCAGTAACCTGCTGTAATGATTTAATGCTGTGTTTCAATCTTGAACTTGTGGGAGGAGCTCGAGTAGCAAACCTGTTTAAGCTGCGAGCTGAGTTGTTGCTACAGAACTTTAGAAAGGATGAACCATGTAGCTAGTAATCCTGCAAACAGCCCGAATGCTTCAGTAGTATATTGGGGGTTAATCACTTATTTTATTCAAAGATAGCCCATTCATTCATTCATCTCCATACTAGGGATGCCAATGGATGCATATGCAAAGAAAAGTATTTTAGACAAGTGTAAGAGACAAAAGCTTACCTAAATACACTGTATAAGCAAGAAGAAGTGAATTGTGCTTTGTCATTGGTATCGAGTTCTAGAAAGTAGAAAGTCTCAAAAAAAAAAAACCAAAAAAACAAAAAACAAACAAACAAAAAATAAACAAACAGAAACCCCAAACTGACACAAAGTAGCTTTACTGTTTGGTTGGCAGCCTAAGCAGAGGAAGTGCTGTTCTGTGGCAAATCTGCTGAAGTGGCAAATTAAAAGAGTTAATCACCAACGATTAAAAGCTGCATGGAAACCTCAGGTAACATTAAACCTTTCCAAAGACAATTCTTCAGATTCCGTGCATCGCATTTTGGATGACAGAATAATTGACTTCCCAAATGGGGGACATTCTCAGGGTGAAAGGAAGATTACTAATTATCCTAGCTAACAAGAGTAAACTTCCTATCTTGGGAAATTGTGAATGGGGGTATTGAACGTGAAATAAAAGGTTATTTTCTTCTTGCTTTGTTTTGAGATAGGTTTTCATTACTCAGAGCTGTCTTGCCTGGACTTCACTATGTAAACCAGACTGGCTTCAAAGTAAAATGACAGATTTTTTAATTCTGCTATGTCTGTAAGTTGGCAGGGTAGCCTGTTACCTAACATGTATGTATCCATAGATACATAGATGCATATATTTGCGTAGACATCTGTGTATACAAAGACAGAAAACCCATATTATCAGAAATACAAAACTTCTGGATAGACCAGGAAATGAGTCTCCTATTTTAATCACAAAGTATTTCGAGTCAGCTTTCTGTGCCAAGCACTTCCCACATGGGAATTCTGTAAGAGTGTGGCAGAGCGGCACAGGAAGTGTATGAAAGGAACACCACATTGGAAAGCTCAGAACCTGCAAAGGGTAGCTGGTATGATTGTCTACCCTCTTTTCTGTGTGTGCCTAGGGCGGTGTGTGTGTGTGTGTGTGTGTGTGTGTGTGTGTGTGTGTGTGTGTGTGTGTGTGTTGGGAGTGTGACACATTATGTAATTTCATTGTATACATTATGAAATTTTCAAAGAATAAAAAAAATGCAAGGTGGGCGTGGCATGAGAGTAAACGGAGTTGGCTCTATTTTGTTCTGAAGTGTATACAACTCAGTGTGGCAGAAGAGGGACAGGTGGATGCTTCATTTCTTGCTCTACTGTGAGCATAAATAAGTGGTTCTGGAAAGATACATATCTATAGCTCTCTGGAAGTATTTTAGTGTTATTCGATGACCTTTTAATCCAGGCGCCTGCGCTCTTTGCTGTAAAAACTTAACAGTGTTCAGAGTCTATACATCACTGCGCCGTAGTTGACCATCAATGAAATACGGACTAACTTTGCAGAAACAAGACGGCTTAAGGTCAAGTCCAGAATTGGGCTTATGCTCAAGTCAGTGTGGGCTTATGCTCGGTCCCCTAGATTTCTCAGTATCACCGAGGATATATATGCTCTTGTTTGATTTGTACATAAAATGAAACCAAATGAATCCCATACAAACTTCTGGGGTAAGAAATATAAACATTATGTCTGCTTTTTCACGGCCTAGGACAGTCTACTTGAATCCGAGTAAAGAGGGTTTATCATGTTTCCACTAGGTATCTGTTGTCATTTCTGCCTCTGTTGCTGTGATAGTGTTTGACAAAACGAGTTTACAGAAGGAAAGGTTGATTCTGGCTCTCTTTTGAGAGAGGTCCTCTATTCTAACAGCAGCTGTCAGTACTATCCAACCACAACCACCTCAGTGTTAGGCTTTATCCTGGTCACTGTTGGATCTAAGCGAGCCTCTGGGTGGAGAAAGGATAGAACTGGGGAAGGGAAGAGAAGCAAGACTGTTTATTAGGTATATAGCGCATGCGCAAGACAACGAGTGACATGAGGCAACAGTGGAAATGTGTCACCTCTTAGCAGATAGTGATGATGTTTTCTGCTGTTGCTGGGTCCCTCAGGCTGGCCACAGAGGTGCCTGATGGTTCTACTGTTACCAGAACTCTCGGGCTGGCCACGGAGGTGCCTGATAGTTCTATTGTTACCAGAACTCTCGGGCTGGCCATGGAGGTGCCTGATTGCTAAGAGTCACCCTTATCTGCACACGCTGGCCTTTGTTTGCTTTTCTGTATCTGCTACTGGAGGAGGAGGAAAGGCTCAAATCTCCTCTCAGTGTCACGTTTAGTACTTTGTGTAATGGGGACTCAAGGGCTCCTCTGAGTTCTGAACAGGAGCCTTAAGAGAGTGTCTTTGTGACTAATAGAATTCATTTGAAGGAATTAAAGAGTAGGATCTGAATGCATTAGGGCAGAGTGCCTCTTTTCAGGCACAAACGAATCCATCTGTTTAGAATAGAGCTCTGCTTGCACAGAGTTTGCACTGGTCTTAACTCATGCTTTTCCTTGCCGGTTTGATTAGAATCCAGTATTCAAAAAGACGGGATTACTTGGTAGAGGTCATCAAAAGAGCCTTCTGAGTCACCATGAGTGACCATTTCCTCTGATTACAGCAGGACTTCGGGTAGGGGGGAGATAATATATCACCCAAACCTCCAGCTATGGGTTTGAGCCTTTGCACTGAGCTTCGTAGGCTCAGCAACTTTAGAGAAGTTTGTTGTCATTTATTTTATGTCTGCTTTTGGTATGGATTAGGGTACTCTATTCTTCTAGAAGTGCCTTGTTGGTATTAGTGAACTCTGGATTACAAAAGGAGTTAAGCAAATGGATGCTTTGTAAAAGTCCTTTTATCCTCTGTAACTGTCAGCATTATGCCTCCATTTGCACTGCTTTGAAAATGGGAATATTGACTCTGATTTGAGAGCTCCAGTAAGGATCAAATGAGTCTAGTAGAACTGTAAGAGGTTTGAGGGCCCAGAAGAGGTGGCTTACTGGTTAGAGCACTCGCTGCTTTTACTGAGGATCAGCGTTCATTTCCCAGGTGGCTTATAATGACCTGTAACCTCAAATCCAGGGTATTTGATGCCATTTTCTGCCTTCTGTTGGTACCCACATACACGTTGCACACACTCACATGGACACACAAATGCATGAAAATAAAATCTTTTTTAAAAGGCTGTGAAATTGGTAAAGTTATGTAAAGGGTAGAGGTTAACATTCAGAACACTATAAAGTCAAACAGTGTTACATTAAATGCTCAACATTACTTGAATGCTTCTGCTCTAAAATCTTTGGGCGTAGCATTTAAACTAAATCATCATAATTACTCTACAGGGTATATACTATTATCATTCCTGTTTTTATATGTGACCTTAATTCATACCCGGGTTAAATAATGCAAAATTAATTCAAATGCAGAATTACTAATAAGGAAGGTTTAGCTGTCTTTAAGACTGTAATACATTTCCATGGTAACAAACAGCATTAAAAAGTAAATTCATCCAGTGGGTAGAAAGCCCAGTTCTCCACACTGTTTTGAAGAGCTAATAATAACCATAAAGAGAACTCTTTCTGCACAATTGATCCAGCCAAAGCTTGGCCACTTGCTGGTTTAACAAGATCACTTTCATGTATTTTACTTCCTTCCACTTTTATATCTAGGTTAGAAGAGCTCTCTTATTCTCTCCAAAGTGCCCGTGGGTGTGGGTGAACTCTGTTAGGTATATTCCTGGAAACAAGAGGTGCTAAGCAAACAAATTAAATCCTTTGATCTTTTGTAAAGAAAATGCCTCTGCAACTGTCAACTCTTTAAAGAAATTCAGTTCCTTTTTAATATGAGGGATCATATGCCAGAGTAAACACTGATGATTTCCCTAGTTAATACCTTGATGTATATTTATAGATTAAAAAAAAAACAAAAAAGATCCTATTGCCCAGAACTAGTTTTATTATAATTATGTAGCTTCTAGATAGGCAAATATTGTATATGTTTCATTTTCATCTAGATTTCAAAAAATGAAAGATCAGACACATCCATAGTTAGCTTTTTAAAATTAAGAAGTCTAAAGAGTTCTAATGATTCTCATTGTCTGTAGATATGTGGTCCTAAGATGGACAGAATATATGGCCACATTGACTCACTGTTGCTGTTGTTACAGTCTTAAGATCTAGTGACTGCCACTGATTTCCTGTTTTAGGCTCTGTGTTAAGCACTTCACTTGTATAATTGATTCACTCTCTACAAGTCTACATCTTCCGTATGATAGAGGTTATTGGAATTTTTTTCTTCTCCACATTTTACTCTCTCCCTTGCTACAGCAACAGAAGCTTTAGCAAATCACATGTCATCCTGTGAAATCAGATGTCGTCCATGGCTAGATTCTACCCAAGGGAATGTGAATGGAAGGGGTTTGTGTAACTTCTGAATCAAACCTTTAAAGATAGAGAAAACATGTCCCTCTTTCTCTTATTCTTTCCTGAGTAGAATATAAACTTCATCGTTCCTGAAAGAGAAGCTACTTTTTAAGAGATTAGAGCAAGCCAAACATAGCCCAAGTCTACAGAACAATACTACCACCTTATCAGCCCTCAATGTTCCCATCAGAGAGAACACACACACACACACACACACACACACACACACACACACACACCTATATACAGTACTTAATTTAATACACAAGTCATTGTGCAGGGTTGTTTGTTTACTTGTTTTCTAAACTTCTGCATTCGGAAGCACATAGGGAATCTGGTTGAAATTAATTTGGATGTGGCTAGCTCTGTAAAGGAAGAAGAGTGAGGCTGATGACAGAAATCAGGAACAATGACTGATGAACTGAAGAATGTGACTCAGGAGGTCCAATGTTTGCATGACAGACAAGAAATTCAAATGAAGATGATAAAGATGAAGTAGCTAATAAATAAATGATTTTATGGCATATGTTACCTCAAGGTAACTTTGGGTGCAACCAGGGATGCTGGCATCTCAGTGTTGGTACTGCTAGTTCTGAGTCCCATTGGACAGCACTGGCAGTGGTGCAGAGACACATGATGTTGGATTAAAGTCGGGTTTCAGTGACCTTCTGCCCTAGTTTGCTCTCTGCTGCTGCTATAAACTGCAAGATCAAAAGCAACTTAGGGAGGAAACGGGTTTATTTCACCTAACAACATATAATCCATCATAAAGAAAAGTCAGAGCAAGAACTAAAAGCAGGAACCTGCAGGCTAGAAGTGATGTAGAGGCCATGGAGGGATGCTGCTTGCTGGCTCGCTTCCTAGCTTGCTTTCCTGCACTGTAGAACCACCAGCCCAGCACTAGCACCACCCACAATGGGCGGTGCCTCCCCGCACCAATCATTAATGAAGAAAATGCCATCACAGACTTGTCCACTGGCTGGATCTTATGCAGCCATTTTTCTCAGTTGAAGTTCCCTCTTCCCAGATGACTTTAACTCATGTCAACTTGACATGAAAGTAAACAGCAGAGCCCTTCCCACAGAGGTCTTCAGTTTTAAGTCTTCCTGGCTTCCTGGGAGGCACCAAGAGCAATGCTGAACTCTGCTGGGTTTCACCTCTGTTTCCCTTGGCGTCTTCCATAGGATTCTTGACAGCACGGGGCAGATAAACTTTGAGACTATAAAGTTACCACGCCTAAAGTTAGAAGGCTCTCACAGTGTTTCAACGTGACTCCCTGCTTCGCACATCAGTTGACCTAAATTCCATTTTAGAGCAGAGGTGTTTCCTCTCGCCACAGGCTTCTTCACATCTCTGAACTTCATTTTCCTCAAGTGTGAACAGTGTCTTGAACTGAGCTAGTGCTGAGGTCATTCACAGGAAGAGTCAGCCTGGTATCATTTGCCTTCTTAGTAGTGTTGTAAAAAAGGTCATTGCCATATTTTTTTTCAATACTTCCCTATTCTTCCCTTCCCTAGTTATTTAGATAATGGCGTGTTCTATGTGTTCATGTCTTTGTGCAAGAAACCACGAGAAAGAAAGTGTCTCATTAGCAGAAATGACTAAGGCTGCTAAAGCATAAAAAGAATTCCATCTTTAAGAAAGTGGAGTTGTCCCAGGGACAACCATAGGAAGATTCATATGGACCCCATATTTCTGCCACCCATAGTTGTCTCATCACTGAAAGGAAATTTAACTTCTAACTTCACAAATGATGCTTCTCTAAGAAAAGAGACACAATGACTTCTGCTCTCAAAGACTGCAATACAGTTTAGCATAGGATGCAAATCATCAAATTGGTAGCACCCTAGGCTTGGAGGGGTGCTCAGTGCAAGACCCCCTGCCCATGGTGGGTGAGATTCAATGAATTAAATATAAGCTTTGCTCAAAAGGGGTCCATAATCCAAGGCAAAAAATAGACACATGCATAAATAATTCCAATTCAAAAAACATCCTGATATATGCTTTAAAAGAGGTACAAAGGAAGTGCTAGAGGAACAGTAGAAGTGAAGGGCACAGCCCCTGGCTTCTGAGTGAGATCTCTTAGGAAATGTGAAAACTTGTCAGCTTTTTACTGGCAGTCAGTGTGATGGTGAGTCTTAGTTCAACTCTATACAGTCTGGAATCACTTGGAAAGGTGACCTAAATGAGGAATTGTCTAGATCAGTGTGACCTCTAAGCTTGCCTGTGCAGAATTTTCTTAATTGAGTTATTTTAGGCAGAAATATCCATCCTGGATATGGGCAGCACCATTTCATGGGCTGGGTCCTGGACTGATAGAAAGAGGAAAGCAAGCTGAACACAGGCATTTATTTCTTCTTCCTGCTTTAAAGTAAAAAGGTGTGGCTTTATTTGTGTGTGTCCATGTGTGTATGTTTTTAGGTATATTAACACATGTGTGCACAGATCAGAAGAGGAAGCTAGATCTCTTGGAGCAGGAGATAGAGCCATTTGTGATATGTCCCTCCTGAGTGCTTGGATCCAAGCTTTGGTCTATGGGATTGAACATCAGAACAACAGCGGAGCCATTTCTCTAGATTTATCTCTACCCCTGGACCATGGAGGCAATGTAACCAGCTTCGTAAATCTCCCAACACTGGAGCTTCTTCAGAACAAGGGACTATAAGCTGTAACTGTGAGCTAATACAAATCTTCTTTCCGTAATACTTTGCAAAATCCTGCCATTTCTGAAGGCAGGAGTCTAGGTGATGAGCATTTCTAACCATATCTACGCAGTGTCTATTGAGCATAGAGTAGGCAAGATTTTTGGAAAGGCTCTCAATGTAATGGAGACCAAAGTTCGTTCCTATGTATAATAATTAATAAACATAAAATGTTTAGAAATATTGCAGTCAAGTAAAGTCAGAAAATACAGGGATAAAAAGGAATTAAACATGTTTTCCCTTAAACACTGATTCTCTCAAAAGCTTTGCGAAGTCCACAGGGAATCTCCAAAATAAGATGGGAACATGAGGGGATGGGGATTTAGCTCAATGGTAGAGCGCTTACCTAGGAAGCGCAAGGCCCTGGGTTCGGTCCCCAGCTCTGAAAAAAAGAACCAAAAAAAAAAAAAAAAAGATGGGAACATGAAATGTTCCCTAAAGACAACTGACTGCTTTCCTCAGTAAGCATTTTGTGAGTCTAGTGTTTTATGAGAGACAGACATTTAAGGAAATGCTGATCTGAGAACTTCTATCTGATTATTCAGTAACCTTTTAGTTTAGAATGGTTTCCTTATTGTTAACCAGAAATCTCATATTGGTTTTGAATGATCACAACAGAAATCCACAAAACATTTATAACTGAGTATATAAAGTAATTATAATTCTAAAAAAAGTTTCTAACCCAAGGGAAAGTAATAGAATGTGTGTTGTATTCTCATTTTTAAAAATTTTCCAAATAAAATTTAAGAACATATCTTCATTAAGAAATAGAAAATACAGTCACATCATAGGCTGCAGATTTTCATTCATTCTCATGGCCGTCCAACCATCTTCTCTGCCCCTCCCCATACCTGACCTTGACCCCCCTCTCTCTTCCCTATCCCCTCTCTTACCCAGTTCCCTTCCTCCATCTGTTTTTCACAGCCATTCCATTTCCCCTTTTAAGTGAGGCTCAAGCTTCCTTGCTTGTGCCCTCCTTCCTGTCTAGCCCCATTGGATCTGTGGAGTGTAGCACGTACATCCTGTATTTTTATGACTGATATCCATGTATAAGTGAATACATAATGTGCATGTCCTTTTGGGTTTGGGTTACCTCACCCAGGATGAGCACAACTTGAGGTCCATCCCATGTTCAAGCATCAATCCCTTATGATATTAATGATACTCTGTTATGCTTACAGACTGGAGTCTAACATGGCTGTCCTCTGAGAGGCTCCACCCAACAACTAACTCAGACAGAGACACAAACTCCAGCCAAACAGTGGATGATGCATGGGGACTTTTATGGAAAAATAGAAGGAAGGATTGCAGCCCCAAGGGGATAGGAACTCCACAGGAAACCTAACAAAACCAACTAACCTGGACCCTTGGAGCTCTCAGAGACTGAACCACCAACCAAAGAACATACATGGGCTGGACCTAGGCCTCCCTGTACATATGTAACAGATGCACAGCTTGATCTTCATGTGGGTCCTGAACAACTGAAGCAGGGCCTATCCCCAAAGCTGTTGCTTGCATGTGGACTATGTTCTTCTAGCTGAGCTGCCTTGTCTGGGCTCAATAGTAGAGGACGTGCCTAGCCTCACAGAGACTTGAAATACCAGGGTTGGGGGACATCCAAGACAGCCCTCACCTGCTCAGAGGAGGAGAGGAAAGATGGGGGACGGAATGTGGGAGGTGGTGACCTGAAAGGGGGCAGTGAACGAGATGTAAAATGAATAAGTAAAAAATAATTTTTTAAAAAACCCCAACTTTATGAAGATGACAGGGGTCCTTAAAGAAGAAATGAAGAAATACTTTAAAGAAATCAAGGAAAAGAAACAAAAATTGGAGGAAACCATTACATTCCTTAAAGAAGGCCACAAAAGCCAAAGGGGTGGGGGTGGGGAACAGTTGAAGAAAACTGTTCAAGACCTGAAAATGGAAACAGTAGCAATAAAGAAAACAATCTGGATCTTTCCAGTCTTTATCTGTGCCTAGAGCTAAGGCTGTCCCACAGCCCTCTGTACCCAAATCCTTCTCAGAAAGAGTTGGTCTCGCAGGAATGCTGTCATTCCTAAGCCCACAGGTGAGCTGGATACTTTTGCTCCAATAACTGTGTAAAGAGGGACCGTCCAGGAGTACACAGGGCACAGGAACCATGGAGCAGTCTGAGACAGGATCCTTCCTGTCTCCCTCTGTGCCCAGAGCTAAGGCTGCCCCACAGCCCTCCATACCCAAATCCTGCCTGGAGAGAGTTGGTTTTCCAGGAGTGCTATCACTCCTAGAATCACAGGCTCAGAGGCTCACAGGAGGGAAAAGCTCCAGTTAGAGACAGCAAGACCAACTAACACAAGAGATAACCAGATGGTGAGAAGCAAGCTCAAGAACATAAGCAACAGAAACCAAGACTACTTGGCATCATCAGAACTCAGTTCTTCTACCTCTGCAAGTCCTGGATATCCCAACACACTAGAAAAGCAAGAGTTGGATCTAAAATCACATCTCATGATGATGATAGAGGACTTTAAGAAGTACATATATAACTCCCTTAAAGAAATACAGGACAACACAGGTAAACAAGTAGAAGCCCTTAAAGAGGAAACACAAAAACCACTTAAAGAATTACAGGAAAACACAAACAAACAGGAGAAGAAATTGAACAAAAAAAAATTCAGGATCTAAAAGTGGAAATAGTAACAATAATGAAATCACAAACAGAGACAAACCTGAAGATAGAAAACCTAGGAAAGAGATCAGGAGTCATAGATGTAAGCATCACCAACAAAATAGAAGAGATAGAAGAGAGAATCTTAGGGGGAGAAGATACCATTGAAAACATTGACACAATAGTCAAAGAAAATGCAAAGCACAAAAAGCTCCTGAGCCAAAACATCCAGGAAATCAAGGACACAATGAGAAGCCAAAACCTAGGGTACAGAAGAGAGTAAAGATCCCCAACTTAAAGAACCAATAAATATCTTCAACAAAATTATAGAAGAAAATTTCCTTAACCTAAGGAAAGAGATGCCCATGAATATACAAGAAGCCTACAGAATTCCAAATAGATCGGACCAGAAAAGAAACTCCTCACATTAAAAAATAGTAAAAACACACTAAATTCACAAAACAAAGAAAGGTTATTAAAAGTAGTAAGGGAAAAAGTTCAAGTAACATGTAAAGGCAGACCTATCAGGATTATAGCAGACTTCTCAACAAGACTCTAAAGGCTGAAAGATCCTGGGCAGATGTCATACAGACCCTAAGAAAACAGAAATGCCAACCCAGGTCACGACATCCAGCAAAATTTTCAATTAACATGGATGCAGAAACCATGATATTCCATGACAAAACCAAATTTAAACAATCCACTAATCCAGCTCTACAAAGGATAATAGATGGGAAACTCCAACACAAGGAGGGAAACAACACTATAGAAAAAAACAAGTAAGTAATCATTTTTTTAACAAACCCAAAAGAAGATAGCCACACAAACATAATTCCCCCTCTAACAACAAAAATGACAGGAAGCATTAACATCACTGGACTCAATTCCCCAATAAAAAGACATAGACTGACAGACTGGATACATAAACAGGACCCAGCATTTCTCTGCATACAGGAAACCTCAGTGACAAAGACAGACACTACCTCAGAGTAAAAGACTGGGAAAAAATTTTCAAGCAAATGGTCCCAAGAAATGAGCTTGAGTAGCCATTTTAATATCTAATAAAACTGACTTTCAATCAAAAGTTATCAAAAAGATAATGAAAAACACTTCATACTCACCAAAGGAAAACTCTACCAAGATGAACTCTCAATCCTGAACACCTATGCTCCAAATGCAAGGGCACCCACATCCATAAAAGAAACTCTACTAAAGCTCAAAGCACACATTGCACCTCACACAATAATAGTGGGAGACTTCAACACCTCATTCTGATCAATGGACAGATCATGGAAACAGAAACTAAACAGAGACACAGTGAAACTAACAGAAGTTATGAACCAAATAGATTTAACAGATGTCTATAGAATATTTCATTCTAAAACAAAAGAATATACTTTCTTCTCAGCACCTCATCGTACCTTCTCCAAAACCAACCATATAATTGGTGACAAAACAGGTCTCAACATACAAGAAGATAGAAATAGCCCCATGCATCCTACAGATCATATGACTAGATGGACTTAGTCCATCATAGATAGATGGACTAAGGCTGATCTTCAATAACAACAAAAACAACAGAAAGCTTACTATACACATGGAAGCCGAACAACATTCTATTGAATGATAACTTGGTCAAGGAAGAAATAAGAAAAATCAAAGACTTTTTAGAATTTAATGTAAATCCCTTTGTAGGGCTGGATTACTGGAAAGATATTGTTTAAATTTGGTTTTGTCATGGAATATCTTGGTTTCTGCATCTATGTTAATTGAGAGGTTTGCTGGATATAGTGGTCTGGGCTGGCATTTGTGTTCTCTTAGGGTCTGTATGACATCTGCCCAGGATCTTTCAGCTTTTAGCATGTTTGTGCACAACATACTCAAACTTATGGGAAACAATGAAATCAGTGCTAAAAGGAAAACTCAGCTCTGAGTGCCTCCAAAAGGAAACTGGAGAGAGCATACACTAACCGCTTGACAGCACACCTTAAAGCTCTAGAACAAAAAGAAGCAAATATACCCAAGAGGAGTAGATGGCAGGAAATAATCAAACTCAGAGCTGAAGCCAAACAAGTAGAAACAAAAAGGACTACACAAAGCATCAACAAAACCAGGAGCTGGTTCTTTGAGAAAATCAACAAGATAGATAAACCCTTAGGTAGACTAACCATAGGGCACAGAGAGTGTATCCAAATTAACAAAATCAGAAATGAAAAGGGAGACATAACAAAAGAAACTAAGGAAATTAAAAAAAATATCTAATCCTACTACAAAAGTTTATATTCAACAAAGCTGGAAAATCTGAAGAAAATGGACAATTTTCTAGACTTATTCCAGGTACCAAAGTTAAATCAGGGTCAGATAAATTATCCAAACAGTGCCATATCCCCTAAAGAAATAGAAGCAGTCATTAAAAGTTTCCAAACCAAAAAAAAAAAGAAAAAAAAAAGCCCAGGACCAGAGGAGTTTAGTGCAGAGTTCTGTCAAACCTTCAAAGAAGACCCAATACCAATATTCTCCAAAGTATTCCACAAAATAGAAACAGAAGGAATGCTACTCAATTTCTTCTCTGAAGCCACAATTACACTTACACCTAAACCACACAAAGATGCTACAAAGAAAAAGAACTTCAGACCAATTATCCTTATGAATATAAATGCAAAAATACTCATTAAAATTCT
This sequence comes from Rattus norvegicus, assembly GCF_021556685.1. Lineage (NCBI taxonomy): Eukaryota > Metazoa > Chordata > Mammalia > Rodentia > Muridae > Rattus > Rattus norvegicus. The sequence continues at coordinate 40,714,802 of NC_141542.1, read as the reverse complement.
TGCAAACTGAATCCAAGAACACATCAAAATGATTATTCACCATGACCAAGTAGGCTTCATCTTGGGGATGCAGGGATGGTTTAATATACAGAAATTCATCAATGTAATCCACTATATAAACAAACTCAAAGAAAAAAAAAACACATGATCATCTCATTAGATGCAGAGAAATCATTTGACAAAATTTAACACTTTTTCATGATAAACGTCTTGGAAAGATCAGTAATTCAAGGTCTATAATTAAACATAGTAAAAGCAATATACAGCAAACCAGTATCCAATATCAATTTAAATGGAGAGAAACTTAAAGAAATCCCACTAAAATCAGGGACTAAACAAGGCTGCTGACTCTCTCTTTACCTATTCAATATAGTACTTGAAGTCTTAGCCAGAGCAATTAGACAACAAAAAGATGTCAAAGGGATACAAATTGGAAAAGAAGAAGTCAGAATATCACTATTTGCAGATAATATGATCATATACTTAAGTGACTCCAAAAATTCCACCAAAAAACCTGTACAGCTGATGAACAACTTCAGCAAAGTGGCTGGATATAAAATTAACTCAAACAAATCAATAGTCTTCCTCTACTGAAAGGATAAATAGGCTGAGAAAAAAATTAGGGAAAGGATACCCCTCACAATAGTCACAAATAGTATAAAATACCTTGAGGTGATTCTAACCAAGCATGTGAAAGATCTTTATGACAAGAACTTTCATGTTTCTTAAGAAAGAAATTGGAGAACATCTCAGAAGATGGTAAGATCTCCCATGCTCATGAACTGGCAGGATTAATAAAGTAAAAATGGCCCTCTTGTGGAAAGCAATCTACAGATTCATTGCAATCACCATCAAAATTCCAACCCAATTCTTAGAGCTAGAAAGAGCAATTTGCAAATTCATTTGGAATAACCAAAAACCCAGGATAGCAAAAACTATTCTCAACAATAAAAACCTTCTGTGGGAACCTAACCTCTAGGTGTATTACAGAGCAATAATGATAAAACTTGTATTGGTACAGAAACAGGTAGATAGATCAATGGAATATAATTGAAAACCCAAAATGAACCCACATACCTATGGTCACCTGATCTTTGACAAAGGAGCTAAAACCATCCAATGGAAAAAAGACAGGACAGCATTTCTAACAAATGGTGATGGTTCAACTAGAGGTCAGCATGTAGAAGAGTGCAAATTGACCCCTTCTTATCACCCTGTACAAAGTGTAAGTCCAAGCGGATCAAGAACTTCTACATAAAACCAGATCTACTGAAAATAATAGAAGAGAAAGTGGGCAAAAGCCTCGAACTCATGGGCACAGGGGAAATTTTCCTGAATGGAACACCAATGGCTTATACTCTAAAATCAAGAATCGACAAATGTGAGCTTATAAAATTGCAAAGATTTTGTAAGGGAAAGGACACTGTCATTAGGACAAAAAGGCAACCAACAGAATGGGAAAAGATCTTTACCAATCCTACATCCAATAGAGGGTTAATATCCAATATATACAAAGAACTCAAGAAGTTGGACTCCAGAGAATCAAATAACCCTATTTAAAAAATGGGTTAGCGAGCTAAACAAAGAATTCTCAACTGAGGAATATTGAATGGATGAGAAGCACCTAAAGTAATGTTCAACATCCTTAGTCATCAGGGAAATGCAAATCAAAATAACTCTGAGATTCCAATTCATACCAGTCAGAATGGCTAAGATCAAAACTCAGGTGACAGCAGATGCTGGCGAGGACGTAGAGAAAGAACACTACTCCATTGTTGGAGGGATTGCAAGCTGGTATAACCACTCTGGAAATCAGTCTAGGGGTTCCTCAGAAAGTTGGAAGTAGTACTACCTGAGGACCCAGCTATATACCACTCCTGGGTATATACCCAAAAGGTGCTCCAATATATAACAAGGAAACATGCTTCCCTCTGTTCATAGCAACCTTATTTATAATAGCCAGAAGTTGGAAAGAACCCTCATGTCCTTCAACAAAGGAATGGATATGAAAACTTGGTACATTTTCAGAATGGAGCTATTAAAAACAATGACTTCATGAAATTCATAAGCAGATGGATGGAACTAGAAAATATCATCCTGAGTGAGTTAATCCAATCACAGAAAAACACACATGGTATGTACTCACTGATAAGCAGATATTAGCCCTAAAGCTCAGAATACCCAAGATACAATTCACAAACCACATGAAGCTCAATAAGAAGGAATATCAATGTGTGTATGCTTTAGTCCTTCTTAGAAGGGAGAATAAAAATACCCACATGAGGAAATATTGAAACAAAGTGTGGAACAGAGACTGAAAGGCCATCCAGAGATTGTCCCACATGAAGATTCATCCCAAAACCAGACAATATTGTAGATGTCAAGAAGTACATGATGATAGGAGCCTGATATAGTTGTCTGCTGAGAGGCTCTGCCAGAGCCTTACAAATACAGACACAGATGCTCACAGCCAACCACTGAACTGAGAACAGGGTCCCCAGTGTGGAGGAGTTAGAGAAAGAACTGAAGTAGGTGAAGGGGTTTGCTACCCCATAAGAAAAACATAATATCAACTAACCAGACCCCCAGACCTCCCAGGGACTAAACCAACAACCAAACAGTACACATGGCGTGACCCATGGCGTGACCCATGGCTCCAGTTGCATATGTAGTAGAGGATGGCATTGTCTGGCATCAATAGGAGGAGAAGCCTTTGTTGTGTGAAGACTAAACTCATATTGCGCAAGTGTGTGCACGTGTACACACACACACACACACACACACACATACCACTACAACCACTACCACTACCACCACCACCGACAACAAAATAACATTAGGAATATCTAACAAAATAAACCTCAGACCCAAATTTATCAAAAGGAACAGAGAAGAACATTTTACACTCATCAAGAGAAAAATCCACCAAGATGATATCTCAATTCTTAACATTTATGCCCCAAATACAAGGGCACCAACATTTTAAAAAGAAAATTACTAAAGCTTAAATCACACATTGAATGTCACACATTAACAGCAGCAGACTTCAATATTCTACTCTCACCAACGTATAACTCATCCATACACAAACTAAATGGAGAAATAGTGGATCTAACAGACATTATGACTCAAATGGACCTAATAGATGTCTACAGAAATCTCATCCAAACACAAAAGAATATTCTTTCTTCTAAGGACCTCACAGAACAATTTCAAAAATTTCCCCACGCTCAGACTCAAAGCAAGTTCCCAATAGATATAAGAAAATAGAAATAATTCCTTGTATCCCGTCAACCACTATGGATTAAAGCTGGAAATAAACAAGAAAAAGTTTACAAACTCATGGAAACTGAGCAACTCTCTACTGAATGGGCCAAGGCAGAAATAAGAAAAAAAATTAAAGACTTCCTAGGCTTCAATGAAAATGAATTCACAACATACCCAAACTTATGGGACAGAAAGAAAACAGTGACAAGAATAAACTTCATAGCACTAAGTGCCTTCGTAGAGAAATTAGTGAGATGACATCCTAGTAACTTAGCAAACAAAAAGAAAACACAATAAAAAGGAGTAAAAAGCAAAAAACAAAACTCAGGCCTGAAATCCATAAAACAGAAATAAGAAACAATACAAAGAGTCAATGAAATGAGTTGGTTTTTTGAGAAAAACAACAAGATAGGCAAACCATTTTCCAAGCTAACTAAAAGGCAGACACAGAGAGAATACCCAAATTTACCAAATGGGAAATGAAAGTGGGGACATAACGACAGACATGAAGGAAATCCAAAGAATCATTAGGTCATACTTCAAATATTTCTATTGTATAAAAATAGGAAAATCTAAAATAATTGGACAAGTTTCTTTATAAATACCACTTACCAAAGTTAAATCAAGATTAAATAAACAATTTAAATAAGCCCATAAGTCCTAAGGAATTAGAAAATGTTCTTAAAAGTCTCTCAACCAAAAAAAGCCCAAGACTGGATGGTTTTAGTGAAGAATTCTACCACACCCTCAAAGAAGATCTAATACCAATAGTCCTCATGTTATTCCACAAAGTCAAAACTGAAGGAACATTCTCGAAGTTATTTTCTGAGGCCACAATCATCCTGATTCCTAAACCATACAAAGATGTAACAAATAAAGATAATTACAGACCAATTTCCATCATGACCATTGATGCAAATATACTAAATGAAATACTCACAAACCAAATCCAACACATGAAAAGATCATCCACCATATAAAGTAGGCTTCATCCCAGAGATGCAGGGATGGTTCAGTATATGAAAATCTGTCAGTGTAATCCACCATATAATCAAATGAGAATAAAACCCCATACAATAATCTCACTAAATGCTGCAAAAGCCTTTGAATCTAAAAACTCTTCATGATCAAGGTCTTGGAGAGATCAGGGATACAAGGGACATACCTAACAAAATAAAGATAATTTAAAGCAAGGCTATAGCCAACATCGAATTCAATGGGGAGAAATTTAAAACATACCTACTTGATATTTGAGAAAGAAGCCAAAATGGAGAGCATCTTTAGCAAATGCTGCTGTTCTAATTGGATATCTGCATGTAGAAGAATGCAAATCGATTTTTATTTATCAACAAGTGCAAAATTCAGGTCTAAATGGATCAAAGACCTCAATGTAAAACCAGATATACTAAACCTAATAGCACAGAAAATGGGGAATAGCCTTGAACTCATTGGTACAGGAGACAACTTCCTGAACAGAACAACAATGTCTCAGACACTAAGATCAGCAATTAATAAATGGGACCTCATAAAACTCAAAGACTTCTGTAAGGCAAGGGGCATCATCATTAGGACAAAACGACAGCCTACAGAATAGGAAATGCAAATTAAGATGTCCCTGAGATTCCCATCTTATATCGGTCAGAATGGATAAGATCAAAAGTTCAAGTGACATCTCATGCTGGCCGGGATGTGGAGAAAGAGGAACACTTCTCCATTGCTAGTGGGAGTCCAAACTTATACAACTACTCTGGAAATCAATTTGGCAGTTTCTCAGAGAATTGGGAATAGATCTACCTCAAGACCCAGATATGCCACTCATTGACATATTCCTAAAAAAATGCTCCATTCTACCACAAGGATACGTGCTCAACTATGTTCATAGCAGCTTTATTTGTAATAGCTGGAAACAACTCAGATGTCCCTCAACCAAAGAATGGAAAAAGAAAATATGGTACATTTATACAGTGGAGGGTTACTCCCAATGACATCATGAAATTTGTAGGCAAGCGGAGAGAACTAGAAAAACACATGTTTGCTGCAGAAAACATGGGAAGCAAAGCGAACCATCAGGAAAACCACGACTCTTCCTGACTCGTGTCGCTTCCCATTGCTTTCCTCTGCTTTATAAGGATTCAAAGGTTGCTAGTGGGGGATCCGCCTGCTTTTCTCCTACTGTGTCGAAGCACCTGATCCAAGAAGCAAACACCTAATAAACACATGGCGCGGACAGGATGAAACCGTGTCTTTCATACCGACTCCTTTAACCTTTTCCTATTTGTATCCTGTTGATTCTCTTCCAGGCCTTTAAAACTCGCTCTCTTTAAATGTGTCACCCTCTCTTTTCAGGGCAAAGCTTCGGCTTACCAACTGGCTCCTGATCTTCTGAGGCTTTTATTCATCTGGGACGGACGTTTTTCATGTGGACAGGTCTGGAGGAATCTTCCATTTCTTTCTCTATATTTTTCCTCAAAGGGAAGCCAAAACAACACAATAAATTGCCTCAAAGTAACAACAATTGTTCTCTGAGTTGAGACCAGATTCAACTTGAACCCCATTGCCGCTATCCCAGAATGCAACATGGAGAACCAGACGCTATGGCACGTCTTAAGATCTTCCTATCCGCATGCCGAGGAGTCCACTTGAGGAGAAGTTAAATTTCTACCCCTGATTCAACTTAGAAGCCATAGTTTCCCTGATAGAAAAACTGATTTAGGTTTGCAGGCGTCCTTCCCTGGCCACCCTGCCGAGAAGAGCCCCAAGGGATCATCTTCATGGCTGTTATACCGGCATCTGTTGACTTAAGGTTTTCCTTCCCTTAAAGTATAACTTGGCTTTGCTAGCATCCTTCCCAGCTTAACTTATTTTAGTGTTAAAATGTTCTATTGCACAAAGGGTGAGTAGCATCTATAGTCTTTTATGTGTGCCAGAGTCTAATTTTTATCAGTTGAATTAGCTACAGAGAAGCTGAAAGACCCAGCAGCAGCCATTGCTACACAGCAATTCATGAAAGAGATGTCCTCTTTTCTTCTTCCCTTTTACTGCTCCCAAACCCCCTATTAGCTCTTGAAAATACTGTGCCCATTGTAATAGAATTGGATGGTTTTATACTAATTAGCGTTATTTTGGTGCACAGTGCCACACACACACACACACACACACACACACACACACACTCCTAAAATTAGTATTAAAATTTTGTACATTGGGAGATAGAGTCTCATGAGGTATTTTGCAGCCTGGAAAGGTAGGGATAATGTACCTTTCACAGTCATCCTTCCTTTTCTGTTCATTGTTTTTTTGTGAAGGTCTGAGTCTGCACAGGCCCAATTCAGAAACTCTCTCTCTCTCTCTCTCTCTCTCTCTCTCTCTCTCTCTCATATCTCTCCCACTCCCACTTCCCCTTCCCACTCACTGTGCAGTATGAGTTATAAATAAACCATGCAGGGATTTGGGGAGAGCATTCTAAGCATTCCTGTATTTCAAATTGTTTCAACCACGGAGCCTGGTATATGTTTCAATTGTATGCTTTGTTGTTTTTTATTTTATTGACAAAGAAAATTACACATCTCTATTGGACACATCATTTTTTAAAAAAATACATATTGGACACATCATTTAAAAAAATACATATAGATCATAAAATGACGGAGTCAAGCCAGTTGACACACACATTCTCTCCCCTACATACTCATGGTGAGAACACTCGCAGGTTCTCTTAGTGACTAACACTTTCCACTGTTGGTAACTGAAGTCCCAGGCTGTATAGTAACTGTCTTTTCAGTTTTGATGTTGGGAGAGCTTTACTATAGGCCCAAGATGTCATCTGATGACATTCTTAGCTTTTAGATTGGTGGAAGCTAATAAAGTTCTTAAAGGTTTTATCCTTTTGTCACACGATTTTAATCCCAACACAGAGATGGGCAGCAAATGACTGTTCCAGAGGGCTAGAACTAGCCCGAGATAAAAGGAATCTAGGATTTGTACCTGCAGACTTACAACCTCTCTGCCATATTGAAATGCTAGCCAGCCAATCAGTCTCTGCACACACAGCTTCTTCCAGGGGTTTCTTTTCACATTAGAGGACCAGGTATGACAGAGCTCTGGGGTCCATCACACTGGAAGGTGTTCAAGAGTCTGAAAGAGTTTCAAGCCTTGCCCAGGGAAAGTCGAATTTATTTTCCTAATGGAAGTAGGAAGGGAAGGCGAGTCCAAGGATATAGGACCAAGGTCATCAACCTTCCCAATAGAACAGAGAAATAATACGTTTTCTTGTATTTCAACACGCCCAAACACGTGTTGAAACGTTCCAAGGACATTTCTGGCTAAGAAGCTTCTAGAAGTGCAACGGGGCTGGGAATCTCTGCTAAATAATAGCATGTTCTGTTTGCAGCCCTTCTGTGCAGGGTTTTGCCATCTGGAAAACTGGGTTTCCAGGAGTTGGGAACTTGGCTTTTGTGAGCTCGTGAGAGAAGAAGAGATGGCGACCAAGCCTGCGGGGTACCAGATGCTACCTGGGAGTGACTGTGAGAGATGAGCTTCCGGGAGGTATAGAAATGACAGAAGGGTACCGGGCTCTCTAGACTTCCCAGGGCAATCATATCTGTTTTATCTTTACACCCAGGAGCCCAGTCACCCTAAGGAGGCTGAGGATGCACCCTTATCCACTCTCGCCACATGGTGGGCAGCATCAGATGCAGGAGAAAACAGGGAAGTGCTCTCTGTTTTTGACCAGAATCCAAGTCTTGTCATCACAGGTGCCCAGGCTGACTAGGGTTCTTGATAGTTTTCTATTTCAAACCTGCAGCAATTCTTTGTCTACTGTTAATGCTCTATAACATTCAAACTATTTAGAGAAAGTTATAGAATGTCCAGGGCCTACGTACCTACCACCTTAACCTCTTATTCTAATTGACCTTTAGTTTTTGATGCTTTCAAATTCTTAAAAGTCATTGCTGGATCTTCGAATATACTCATGGCATCCTGTTTTTGCTATCGGCTTACTTACTTACTGATAATGGCGATGATGATGATGATGATGATGATGATGATGATGACGATGATGATGATGATGATGAATACGAACAACTGCATGCAGTATAACATTTATTCATTTATAGTATTCATTTGGCAATCCCCCAAGTAGGGAACATCAAGGCAGAGCCTAAGTCCACGAGCTAACCTGAGCTAGTGGCCAGCCCAGGAGTAGGAGTGGGGGTCGGGATCCGGGAGAGGCAACTGCGCAGGCGCATATGTGACCCCAGCAGCCGCCATGTCGGACAGCGACCCCGCAGGGGGCCCAGCGTTGGCTGACCCTGGGCCTGGTGCCAGTACAGGGCACCGAGTCTATTTCCAGAGTTCCCCTGAGACCATAGGCGAAACCCCTGGCTCGGACAACAAACCGGATGAAGATGAGCCAGTGAGACGGCCAGGGAAGACCGTCGTGAAGTATAACCGCAAGGAGCTAAGGAAGCGCCTCAAACTGGACGAGTGGATCTTAGAACAGCTCACGGGTCTCTACGACTGCAAGGAAGAGGAAATCCCAGAGCTCGAGATAGATGTGGATGAACTCTTGGACATGGAAAGCGACGATACCCGGGCTGCTAGAGTCAAGGAGCTGTTAGTTGACTGTTACAAACCCACCGAGACCTTTATTAATGACCTGCTAGACAAGATCCGGGGCATGCAGAAGCTGACCATACCCCTGAAGAACTAAAACTATTGACTCAGATGACCGTGGTTCCCACAGGACAATCGCTGTCCCCCAACATCATCGTTACATCAATACTGGGGGACTCTGTATCCAGGCCTGGTACTGTGAACAGGGATCCTCTTGTCTTTTCCCTTGTCTTGGCCCTGGGACCACTTGTCTTTCCCTCAGTTTTCTGTTTTGGGGTTTTTGAATTGTGTATTAAACTTATGGGACTTAAAAAACGAAGAACCACACTAGGACCATAAGTAGAGAGTCGTAACTTTGGTAATTAACATACTCTTCTCCTCATCTCTGTGAGCCACATCACCCGGAAACTGCTGAATTTGAAATCAGCAGCAGTGTGCAGTCCTTTTTCTAAATGAAGCCTCCTCCAATTTCTCTAGAGATTAAGGAGTAATACATTTTAAAAGTATAACTGTCAACAAGTGAATCATACCCATAAAAATGGTAATTTCATTGGTTTTGGTGGTCCACGATTCAGTAGATTTGTAAAATGATAGTCTGGGACTCGATGGTAGAAAATGCTAAAGGACAGTTATGCCCTTGTCTCCAGGGAGCAAAGCCCAGTGCCATGTGACCAGGGGAGAAAGTACACACACACACACACACACACACACACACACACACACACACACACACACACAGAAGAGGGAGGACCAAGGGAGGACATAGAATGTAGGACTTAGAGCTGCTGTCACCATTTCTTCTCCCTGAAGGAGGAGTTCAAGTCATCCCCCTGCCTACCTCGGAGGATGGAGAATTAGGACATCCACCCATATAGGTCCCGAAGCTGTTCCAAGGTACTTCCTCCTAAGCTTGACTTCCGCCTGGCAGTCTTGCCACAGTTCAGTGCCTGGCTAGGGCTCCCCAGCTTGGCACATCATTTCCTAATCTATAGCTGGGACCTGTGCTCAAACCAGGATATCATCCTAGGCTTGCTGGGGTTAGCAATATATAAACGTTTCAGTTTCTCCGGAGTCCAAACAACATCCTGCAGCTTTTAAAGCTTTGAAGCTGATTTTCCTCTTGCTGTGGAGACAAAGGAATTGGCATCCTACATCTTTGAGTTTCAGTTCTGTTCCCGTTACTCACCAGCTCTGCAAGTCCAGAGCAATCCCCGAACTGTTTCAAGCGTCTGTTTTGCTCCTGTTAAATGACAACAATAAAATCCCTCCTCATATGGTGAGAAGTTACCTCCCATACACCAAGAGCTAGAAACGATTTCCATTTCTTTACCCCCTCCCCCACCTCCCTTTCTTCCAAGTTTTGTTACTTTCAGCTCATTTTCTTCAATGGATGGGGATGAGGAAGACAGTGGTGAATGTACATTTACAGTTGTTTAGCAAATAAGATTAATAAACCCAAACACGTTAGACAAGATCCATTGATATTAAGTGCTCAGTATTGTTCTGAGAGGTAATTGCATTCACTGGTATTCAGATCTGGACCCCTGACTTGTGGAAGCAGAGAAATAGAGCCTCCAAACTTCATCTAGAAATACCCTGTCCTTCACTATCAACTTCCAACCCGCACCCTGGCCCCAGCCCCTGCACACTTTTTGCTCAAGCAAGGGAGTATATAAAGATGTTTGCTTTATTGTTAAGTGGAGCCCGAAAGACCCTCAGGAGGCCCCTCATCAGTTGTTAGAGAGCTCTCTCTAAATGCTGTAATTTGAGGTGATCATTGGGCCTTATGTTGACGGCTATTGAAATCCACCTTCCACTCATTTTGAACCTGTTAGGTTTCACCGTAAGTACACATGTTGTCTTCCGTTGGTATCTATCCACCCCTTCAGTCTGAGCAACTGCTATGTAAGATCTGGTCAGGAGCAGACCTGGACAGGCAGTTTACAGACATAGAAAATCATTCCAGCCATTCAGTGTTGTGTTGTGTTGTGTTGTGTTGTGGTGTGGTGTGGTGTGGTGTGGTGTGGTGTGGCGGTTTGAATATGCTTGGCCCAAGGGAAGTGGCACTATTAGGAGATGTGACCTTTGAGAGGAGGCGGAGTCATGTTGGAGGAAGTGCATCACCGTGGGGGCGGGATTTGAAGCGCTGCCCGGTGCAGAAGAGTCAGTTTCTCTTGGCTGCAGTCAGATCAAGATGCAGCACTCTGAGCAACTCTGACACCGTGTCTGCCTGAACAGAGCATGGTAAACATGCTCCTGCCTGGTTAATAACGGACTGAACCTCAGAACTGGTAAGATGTTAACTGTTGTCCTTCATAAGAGTTGCCTTGGTCATGGTGTCTCTTCATCGCAGACATGTGGACACAGAATCCGGTGATGTGAATTCCTGAGGCAGGGAAGGCAAAGGATTATGCAGAGAGAAAACATCATACAGGATGGTCTTTCTTGCCGTTTGAGGGACGCTGGGTTTCCACAAAGTTGCTAAAATATCGGGTGGGTTGTGAGAGACATGTTTTCCCTCTACCACTTCCAAAATTCCCCATATCTGCCCTGAAGCACACAACATATGAACTTTTGAGAGGCAAAGCTTGGAGACTCAGTGTCCTCATGCCTAGTCTAGGAAACAATTGCCCTCCACTTGGAGAAGGCTGCTTCTTGCTTTTAAGCATCCCCCCTCTCTCCATTGCTCGTTTGTCATCAAGGAATAGGGTGGTGTTAAGGTTGAGGAGAAAGAGCACATTTCTACTGCAAGAGAAAATATTTTGAAATATTTGGATGTCAAATCTCCTTAGCTGCCAAATTCTTAGTTCGACTATCTCTTTATTTTCACTAAACTTGAACACTGTTCTAAAGACAGCAGAATGCTATGGCCTAACCTAGAGAACTAGATTCTGTGTCATTGGCCCAGAGTTTAGGTTAAAACAGATTAGATTTTTGGCCATACAGTTGGTTGGGGGTGGAAGAATTGGTCAAACTTAGTTTCTGGAAAGAAACCTTTGAAATGGGGTTGGGGAAGTGGGGGGATGACGAAGGATGGAAATGAGGACTAATTCCCAAGTGAAATCTGCAGCAAGACTGCTGGTTGGATACGTATACTTGCCTCCTAAATGTAGGCAGACTGCAGCATGTTTTAGATGCAGGGATTACACAATCTGTTACAACATAAGTGGAAATCAATTTTAAGCTCAAAATGGATTTTCCTTGTGGGACATGTGTGAAAAGCTCCTTCCAAATTAAAAAAAAAATGTGGTTATAGTTAACTGCAGCATATTTTAACAGAATAGAATCCTAAAAAAAGGTTGGTTCAGGTAAAGTCTTTTCCCCATACAGTATGTTTTCCCCAAAGATGAACTGAAAGCTGAGCTGGTGAGATAGCTCAGGAGGGAAAGGTGCTGGTTATGCAAGCAAGGGGACCTGAGTTCAGCCCCCAAAAGCTGCTTAAAGACGGCGGGAGAGAACACACTCCACAGAGTTGTTCTCTGACCGCCATGTGATAAGGAATAAATACACACAATACACTTTCCAGATTTAACCTCTACATATCACATAACTATAGGAATGGTGCAGACTCTCTGAAACCAGCCAAGCGCACATTTGCCAAGAAACAAGAGGAGAGCTTTGGCCCATGTTCCCGAAAGGCTGTTTCACTGCCAATTTGAGGCCTAGGCACATTTTCTACAAAAGGCTAAAGTTTTTTCCTAAAGCTCCTCCATGGTTTCCCTACAGGAGCCATTCACCAAGAGAATGTGAGGCGACGGTGACTAATTCATAATTTCCAGCCACATTTAATTAGTTTCCCATCTCACAGCTGTGTACAAATGCTCTCGCACATTGAATAATGACTCCATGCTTGTTTGCCAGGTACAGTCACAGCTCAAAGCAAGCCGAAGATACAGGAATTTAAACTGCTGTTTCACACACACACACACACACACACACACACACACACACAAAGAGAAGAGTTAACTCATCTAAGGTACCCAGCCATATTGTTTTCATGCAATAACAGCTTCTGACCTAAAGACCTATGTAATAAAGATCAATTTTTAGGCTGTACGATGTCTGCTAAATTTCCAATATGTATGCATGCGTGTTCTTTACTGTGTATTGATCCTCTTGCACCACATCTCTGATAGTACACACAATAATATATACTAATCCCTAACAGTAACTTTTAAAATGTTATGCACACTATTTTGAAAGTATTTACTTACTTAAATTACATGTGTCAGTGTTTACCTGCACATATGTGTGTGTGGCATGTGCATGCCTGGTGCCCGGAGAGACCAAAAGAGGACACTGATGTGGGTACTGAGAAGGAACTCAGACACTCTGCAAAAGCAATACTGTCTCCTGCCTGCCGAGCCATCTCTCCAGTATCTAACAACTTAGATGTTTAAGCCAACTAATAAAGCAGTCACAAAGTTGATTTCTAACACTAAAACACAATAGTTGCCTGTAGGCAGGACTTTCTCAAGGCTATGTTCCAAGTGTGAGGCTCATGTCTGTCCCCAAGGTTGGACTTGCTGCTAATCATGACGTTCATCCCTGGTTCCAGATTTACCTCCTGTAACACATACCCTGCCACAGACTTTATAGCCAAGTCTTAGGGTTTTATTTCTGCAAAGAGCCACCATGACCATGGCAACTCCCATAAAGGAAACCATTAAACTGGAGTGATTTACAGTCGATTGTTTAGTCGATTGTCATCATGGAGGGAAGCATGGTTTCATGAAGGCAGATATGGTACTAGGAAGGTAGCTGAGAGGTCTGTATCTGAATCAGCAGGCAGCAGAAAGTGACAAACTGATACTGGGCCTGACTTGGGCTTCTAAAGCCACAAAGCACCTCCTCCATTCCCTCCAGTGACATACTTCCCCAGACATGGCCACACCTACTCCAACAAGGGCACACTTCCCAATAGTGACACTCCCCGTGAGACTGTGGGTGCCATTTTCATCCATACCACCACATCAGGTTCTCCAGGAATGAAACTAATATATTAAATTTACATATCTAAAAGAAATTATTAAATCGGCTTACTGTGAAATAGTAACAACAGCCGTGCCACATCTGGGAGACTGAGAAACTGGTAGTTACTTAGTGCAAGGGGCTGGATCCTCAGCTGTCCCAATATTGCCCCCAGTGCTAGAAGTTTTCTGGAGAGCCTGTGGTCCTTAGCCAGTGTTAGAAGCTTGGAAAGGTTTGTTCTGGTGTCAGGGAAGAAATCATCATCATCATCATCATCATCATCATCATCATCATCAGCAGCAGCAGCAGCAGCAGCAGCAGCAGCAGCAGAGTAGATCAACCTGGTGATAAGAGAGAAAGGCAAGAAAGCAAAGGATAAGTAATCCTCCTTTAGCAGAGCCCGTCCCCCTTTTTTAAATCTGTGCTGCTACCAGATAAACACACTTTGATTGGGTCTTTCACATCCAATTATGGTCATCAGGACAATTTCTTGCCTGAGGATCCTAGCTATGTTGATTCTAATTTGTGGCAGGTTGACATTAAAACCAAATTCACCACAGTTTTATCATATGCCACAGAAGACAAGAAAGGACCGCTGTCTTCTTCAAACAAGCAGCGTAAGATAAATATGGTCATGGAGTACAGATGTTGGAAAACTGGCCTGATGATTTACATGTGCTTATTTTGTTTGCATAGTAAACTTAGATTGTCATTAAACTCTTGGGCACATTGGTAGCTTTAGGGTACAGTACTGAATGAGGGAAGACCAGCTCTTTCTCCTCTCACAGAATTTATATTTCATGAGGAGCTAGGTATCTGAGATCTAGGTTATGGTTTCATATACAGTATTTGTGTAGTGGACATTGGAAGCTTGTGATATGGTCAAAGCCAAGCTTTCTGGGTGTGGTGTTTGCCTCCTGCCATCAGCATCAGGTAGAGAATCCCTGTTTGGTCTTTCTATTTGTCTGTGCTTTGCAAAAGTAAACAAATGTTATCTCTTGGGGATATCAAGTTATCTAGTATGTTCTTCCTGGACAGATTTGACAGGCTTTAAGGAGAGTTGTAGGGAAGAATTTAAATATCAATGAGTAAACATTATCTGGAAAATCATTTTTATCTTCTAATTTGAGGTCTCACTACTTTTGATAAAGCCTTTAATTCGATATTTACTTAATATTAAATGAACCAAAACTGTTGTATCTATCCACATAATAGGGTTGTGATAGATTTCTGAATAATTTAACAGGCATATATTGATGTAACATTGATGAAGATGGCAATCTGTCTCACAATTTTATTTTGCTTACTTATAGTTTTATATTCTAGAAAAACAATCATTTATAAACGCTACTAAATTTTGGGTTGTTTATACTTGATAAAATATTGCTACTTAGAGGGAAAAATGATCAACTATAGACTTATTATGTATTATATATTATTCTCTTCGTTGTTTGTTTAACTAGAGGGAAAAGGAACATAATCGTATATTTTTAAAAGTAGTAGATCAAATTACATGTTACACGTAATAAAAATTCCTACTTTGTAAATGAAAGTTACATAAGCTGTGGTAAACTTATAGAATTCTGCATTCGTTGAACAAATCCAGTTTTAGAACACCCTTCCTTACCAAGGACTGTTAACTTGACTGGATTTAGAATCAGCTGGGAGCCACCCACCTCTCAGTGTGCCTGTGAGCTTGTTTCCTGTTTGTCAGAATGGGTGAGACCCGCTCTGAATCCAGAGAAAGTAAGTGTCTCAGCTGAAGACCCAACTGGCCAATGTCTTTTACTCCTGAAGACATGATTCCCCTCACCCCCATTATCAACTGAACTCTTAAACCATGTCTCCAAATACATTCTCACTTCTTAAATTGTTTAACCACGTGTTTTGTTACAGCTACAGGGAAAGTGTCTACAATACATCAATACTCCTCAAACACATTTGAGGTTTCTTCTTCTGTCTTTCACTTCTAAGAAACTACCAATTTACTTGTTGCTTTTATATCATTGCTGTTGGAATATTGTTTAAGTGGAAAAAAACTATCACTGGCCATTAGCATCTGGGCCAGGTGTTTCCCATAGAACTGCAAGAGAGGCCACACAGCTGTATTGCAGCAAAGTTGCAGTACAGATTAAAGATACATTGTCTAGATTGACAGTGGCCCATGAGAGAGTACTCAAGAGCCCTGATGATGGTTCAGGGCTTCCTTTTATGGGGCTCAGAAGAAGGAGTTGGTTCCCTAGGGGCCATATTGCTTTCACTGGGTGATTGCTTTCACTGATGAATTACATCACACATTCCTTTTCCTGTTGTGCATATCTCTTCCCATAATAACCCCTAGCTACACACAGACATAATGTGGTAAATATGGGATTCTCCTTAACAGGCTACTAAAGGACACAATTTTGCCTTAATACTGAATGTACACAAAGGCAATTCAGGTTGGATTCCCAGGTATATTGAAAATAACTGTAATAGAAAATGTCTACATTTGATTGTTACAAAAGGTAATAAAATAGATGATTGTTTACAGGTTAGAATATGTGTATGTGTACCCCAGTGTGGGTAGGGAGCCGAGAGGTTCTGAGTTTGCTAGAGACATTGTTTGGAGAGGGATGTATGTGCACAGCACATTTGGTAGAAGGAAGTACACTGCCAAGTGCATTATTATGGGAGGAAAGCACATGACCCCAAAAACAAACGTGGGTACCGATCTGCCTCCTATTCTTGCCTGCCTCCAAATAGCCTGTAGCCTTTAGTGTGTTTCCGTCTTTATTTCCTTTCTTTTCTAAGCAGTAGCTACGGGGTGGAGGTTCTTTTTTTTTTTTTCATTTACTTGAGTATTTCTTATTTACATTTCGAGTGTTATTCCCTTTCCTGGGCCAACATCCCCCTAACGCCTCCCCCTCTCCTTCTTTACAGTTGTTCCCCTCCCCATCCTCCCCCCCATTGCTGCCCTCCCCCCAACAATCACGTTCACTGGGGGTTCAGTCCTAGCAGGACCCAGGGCTTCCCCTTACATTGGTGATCTTACTAGGACATTCAATGCTACCTATGAGGTCAGAGTCCAGGGTCAGTCCATGTATAGTCTTTAGGTAGTGGCTTAGTCCCTGGAAGCTCTGGCTGCTTAGCATTGTTGTTCATACGGGGTCTCGAGCCCCTTCAAGCTTTCAAGTTCTTTCTCTAATTCCTTCAACGGGGGTCCTGTTCTCAGTTCACTGGTTTGCTGCTGGCATTCGCCTCTGTATTTGCTGTATTCTGGCTGTGTCTCTCAGGACAGATCTACATCCAGCTCCTGTCTGCCTGCACTTCTTTGCTTCATCCATCTTGTCTAATTGGGTGGCTGTATATGTATGGGCCACATGTGGGGCAGGCTCTGAATGGGTGTTCCTTCAGTCTCTGTTTTAATCTTTGCCTCTCTCTTCCCTGCCAAGGGTATTCTTGTTCCCCTTTTAAAGAAGGAGTGAAGCATTCACATTTTGATCATCCGTCTTGAGTTTCATTTGTTCTAGGCATCTAGGGTAATTCAAGCATTTGGGCTAATAGCCACTTATCAATGAGTGCATACCATGTGTGTTTTTCTGTGATTGGGTTACCTCACTCAGGATGATATTTTCCAGTTCCGACCATTTGCCTACGAATTTCATAAAGTCATTGTTTTTGATAGCTGAGTAATATTCCATTGTGTAGATGTACCACTGTATCCTGTATCCATTCCTCTGTTGAATGGCATCTGGGTTCTCTCCAGCTTCTGGCTATTATAAATAAGGCTGCGATGAACATAGTGGAGCACGTGTCTTTTTTATATGTTGGGGCATCTTTTGGGTATATGCCCAAGAGAGTTATAGCTGGATCCTCAGGCAGTTCAATGTCCAATTTTCTGAGGAACCTCCAGACTGATTTCCAGAATGGTTTTACCAGTCTGCAATCCCACCAACAATGGAGGAGTGTTCCTCTTTCTCCATATCCTTGCCAGCATTTGCTGTCACCTGAGTTTTTGATCTTAGCCATTCTCACTGGTGTGAGGTGAAATCTCAGGGTTGTTTTGATTTGCATTTCCCTTATGACTAAAGATGTTGAACATTTCTTTAGGTGTTTCTCAGCCATTAGGCATTCCTCAGCTGTGAATTCTTTGTTTAGCTCTGAACCCCATTTTTAATAGGGTTATTTGTTTCCCTGCGGTCTAACTTCTTGAGTTCTTTGTATATTTTGGATATAAGGCCTCTATCTGTTGTAGGATTGGTAAAGATCTTTTCCCAATCTGTTGGTTGCCTTTTTGTCCTAACCACAGTGTCCTTTGCCCTACAGAAGCTTTGCAGTTTTATGAGATCCCATTTGTCAATTCTTGATCCTAGAGCATAAGCCATTGGTGTTTTGTTCAGGAAACTTTCTCCAGTGCCCATGTGTTCAAGATGCTGCCCTAGTTTTTCTTCTATCAGTTTGAGTGTGTCTGGTTTGATGTGGAGGTCCTTGATCTACTTGGACTTAAGCTTTGTACAGGGTGATAAGCATGGATCGATCTGCATTCTTCTACATGTTGACCTCCAGTTGAACCATCACCATTTGCTGAAAATGCTATCTTTTTTCCATTGGATGGTTTTGGCTCCTTTGTCAAAAATCAAGTGCCCATAGGTGTGTGGGTTCATTTCTGGGTCTTCAATTCTGTTCCACTGGTCCATCTGTCTGTCTCTGTACCAATACCATGCAGTTTTTATCACTATTGCTCTGTAATACTGCTTGAGTTCAGGGATAGTGATTCCCCCTGAAGTCCTTTTATTGTTGAGGATAGTTTTAGCTATCCTGGGTTTTTTGTTATTCCAGATGAATTTGCAAATTGTTCTGTTTAACTCTCTGAAGAAATGGATTGCTATTTTGATGGGGATTGCATTGAATCTGTAGATCGCTTTTGGTAAAATGGACATTTTTACTATATTAATCCTGCCAATGCATGAGCATGGGAGATCTTTCCATCTTCTGAGGTCTTCTTCAATTTCTTTCTTCAGTGTCTTGAAGTTCTTATTGTACAAATCTTTTACTTGCTTGGTTAAAGTCACACCGAGGTACTTTATATTGTTTGGGTCTATTATGAAGGGTGTCGTTTCCCTAATTTCTTTCTTGGCTTGTTTCTCTTTTGTATAGAGGAAGGCTACTGATTTATTTGAGTTAATTTTATACCCAGCCACTTTGCTTAAGTTGTTTATCAGCTTTAGTAGTTCTCTGGTGGAACTTTTGGGATCACTTAAATATACTATCATATCATCTGCAAATAGTGATATTTTGACCTCTTCTTTTCCGATCTGTATCCCCTTGACCTCCTTTTGTTGTCTGATTGATCTGGCTAGAACTTCAAGAACTATATTGAATAAGTAGGGAGAGAGTGGGCAGCCTTGTCTAGTCCCTGATTTTAGTGGGATTGCTTCAAGTTTCTCTCCATTTAGTTTAATGTTAGCAACTGGTTTGCTGTATATGGCTTTTTACTATGTTTAGGTATGGGCCTTGAATTCCTATTCTTTCCAGGACTTTTATCATGAAGGGGTATTAAATTTTGTCAAATGCTTTCTCGGCATCTAATGCAATGATCATGTGGTTTTGTTCTTTCAGTTTGTTTATATAATGGATCACGTTGATGGTTTTCCGTATATTAAACCATCCCTGCATGCCTGGGATGAAGCCTACTTGATCATGGTGGATGATTGTTTTGATGTGCTCTTGGATTCGGTTTGCCAGAATTTTATTGAGTATTTTTGCGTTGATATTCATAAGGGAAATTGGTCTGAAGTTCTCTTTCTTTGTTGGGTCTTTGTGTGGTTTAGGTATAAGAGTAATTGTGGCTTCATAGTAGGAATTCGGTAGTGCTCCATCTGTTTCAATTTTGTGGAATAGTTTGGATAATATTGGTATGAGGTCTTCTATGAAGGTCTGATAGAATTCTGCACTAAACCCGTCTGGACCTGGGCTCTTTTTGGTTGGGAGACCTATAATGACTGCTTCTATTTCCTTAGGAGTTATGGGGTTTTTTAACTGGTTTATCTGTTCCTGATTTAACATCGGTACCTGGTATCTGTCTAGGAAATTGTCCATTTCCTGCAGATTTTCAAGTTCTGTTGAGTATAGGCTTTTACAGTAAGATCTGATGATTTTTTGAATATCCTCTGAACATGTAGTTATGTCTCCCTTTTCATTTCTGATTTTGTTAATTTGGACACACTCTCTGTGTCCTCTCATTAGTCTGGCTAAGGGTTTATCTATCTTGTTGATTTTCTCAAAGAACCAACTTTTGGTTCTGTTGATTCTTTCTATGGTCCTTTTTGTTTCTACTTGGTTGATTTCAGCTCTGAGTTTGATTATTTCCTGCCTTCTACTCCTCCTGGGTGTATTTGCTTCCTTTTGTTCTAGAGCTTTTAGGTGTGCTGTCAAACTGGTGACATATGCTCACTCCTGTTTCTTTCTGCAGGCACTCAGCGGTATGAGTTTTCCTCTTAGCACAGCTTTCATTGTGTCCCATAAGTTTGGGTATGTTGTACCTTCATTTTCATTAAATTCTAAAAAGTCTTTAATTTCTTTCTTTATTTCTTCCTTGACCAGGTTATCATTGAGTAGAGCATTGTTCAATTTCCACATATATGTGGGCATTCTTCCCTTATTTTTATTGAAGACCAGCTTTAGGCCGTGGTGGTCCGATAGCACGCATGGGATTATTTCTATCTTTCTGTACCTGTTGAGGCCCATTTTTTGACCAATTATACGGTCAATTTTGGAGAAAGTACCATGAGGAGCTGTGAGGAAGGTATATCCTTTTGCTTTAGGATAGAATGTTCTATAAATATCTGTTAAGTCCATTTGGTTCATGACTTCTCTTAGTCTGTGTACGTCTCTGTTTAATTTCTGTTTCCATGATCTGTCCATTGATGCGAGAGGGGTGTTGAAGTCTCCTACTATTATTGTGTGAGGTGCAATGTGTGTTTTGAGATTTAGTAAGGTTTCTTTTACGTATGTACGTGCCCTTGTATTTGGGGCATAGAATATTTAGGATTGAGAGTTCATCTTGGTGGATTTTTCCTTTGATGAATATGAAGTGTCCTTCCTTATCTTTTTTGATGAATTTTAGTTGAAAATGGGTTTTATTTGATATTAGAATATCTACTCCAGGCTGCCGCTGCAGAGAGCCCCTGGGCAGCACCCCACGAGCGAACCTGAGCTTCGGGACCACAGGTAAGACCAAATTTTCTGCTGCAAGAAAGCTGCCTGGTGAGCTTGGGACACACGGAAGCAGAATTTCTCTAGGACCGGGCACGTTCTGTGTTTACCGGAAGTCCCACACCCGCGGATCCCGGCCCGCAGCCGCTCTCTGCTCCCAGACCCGGTGAGAGAGAGACCCAACCGCCTGGTCAGGTGGGCACTCCTGAGGCTGCAGAGCGGAAGAGACCACCAACACTGCTCACCCCTGCCCACATCCCTGGCCCAAGAGGAAAATGTATAAGGCCTCTGGGCTCCCGTAGGGGAGGGCCCAGGAGCGGCAGGACCCCTGCCTGAGACACTGCCGGAACCTGAAAGAAACAGACCAGATAAACAGTTCTCTGCACCCAAATCCCGTGGGAGGGAGAGCTAAACCTTCAGAGAGGCAGACAAGCCTGGGAAACCAGAAGAGACTGCTCTCTGCACACACATCTAGGACGCCAGAGGAAAAAGCCAAAGACCATCTGGAACCCTGGTGCACTGAAGCTCCCGGAAGGGGCGGCACAGGTGTTCCTGGTTGCTGCCGCTGCAGAGAGCCCGTGGGCAGCACCCCACGAGTGAACTTGAGCCTCGGGACCACAGGTAAGACCAAATTTTCTGCTGCAAGAAAGCTGCCTGGTGAACTCAAGACACAGGCCCACAGGAACAGCTGAAGACCTGTAGAGAGGAAAACCTACACGCCCGAAAGCCGAACACTCTGTCCCCATAACTGACTGAAAGAGAGGAAAACAGATCTACAGCACTCCTGACACACAGGCTTATAGGACAGTCTAGCCACTGTCAGAAATAGCAGAACAAAGTAACACTAGAGATAATCTGATGGCGAGAGGCAAGCGCAGGAACCCAAGCAACAGAAACCAAGACTACATGCCATCATCGGAGCCCAATTCTCCCACCAAAACAAACATGGAATATCCAAACACACCAGAAAAGCAAGATCTAGTTTCAAAATCATATTTGATCATGATGCTGGAGGACTTCAAAAAAGACATGAACACACTTAGGGAAACACAGGAAAACATTAATAAACAAGTAGAAGCCTACAGAGAGGAATCGCAAAAATCCCTGAAAGAATTCCAGGAAAACACAATCAAACAGTTGAAGGAATTAAAAATGGAAATAGAAGCAATCAAGAAAAAACACATGGAAACAACCCTGGATATAGAAAACCAAAAGAAGAGACAAGGAGCTGTAGATACAAGCTTCACCAACAGAATACAAGAGATGGAAGAGAGAATCTCAGGAGCAGAAGATTCCATAGAAATCATTGACTCAACTGTCAAAGATAATGTAAAGCGGAAAAAGCTACTGGTCCAAAACATACAGGAAATCCAGGACTCAATGAGAAGATCAAACCTAAGGATAATAGGTATAGAAGAGAGTGAAGACTCCCAGCTCAAAGGACCAGTAAATATCTTCAACAAAATCATAGAAGAAAACTTCCCTAACCTAAAAAAAGAGATACCCATAGACATACAAGAAGCCTACAGAACTCCAAATAGATTGGACCAGAAAAGAAACACCTCCCGTCACATAATTGTCAAAACACCAAATGCACAAAATAAAGAAAGAATATTAAAAGCAGTAAGGGAAAAAGGTCAAGTAACATATAAAGGGAGACCTATCAGAATCACACCAGACTTCTCGCCAGAAACTATGAAGGCCAGAAGATCCTGGACTGATGTCATACAGACCCTAAGAGAACACAAATGCCAGCCCAGGTTACTGTATCCAGCAAAACTCTCAATTAACATAGATGGAGAAACCAAGATATTCCATGACAAAACCAAATTTACACAATATCTTTCCACAAATCCAGCACTACAAAGGATAATAAATGGTAAAGCCCAACATAAGGAGGCAAGCTATACCCTAGAAGAAGCAAGAAACTAATCGTCTTGGCAACAAAACAAAGAGAATGAAAGCACACAAACATAACCTCACATCCAAATATGAATATAAAGGGAAACAATAATCACTATTCCTTAATATCTCTCAATATCAATGGCCTCAACTCCCCAATAAAATGACATAGATTAACAAACTGGATACGCAACGAGGACCCTGCATTCTGCTGCCTACAGGAAACACACCTCAGAGACAAAGACAGACACTACCTCAGAGTGAAAGGCAAGAAAACAACTTTCCAAGCAAATGGTCAGAAGAAGCAAGCTGGAGTAGCCATTCTAATATCAAATAAAATCAATTTCCAACTAAAAGTCATCAAAAAAGATAAGGAAGGACACTTCATATTCATCAAAGGAAAAATCCACCAAGATGAACTCTCAATCCTAAATATCTATGCCCCAAATACAAGGGCACCTACATACGTAAAAGAAACCTTACTAAAGCTCAAAACACACATTGCACCTCACACAATAATAGTGGGAGATTTCAACACCCCACTCTCATCAATGGACAGATCATGGAAACAGAAATTAAACAGTGATGTCGACAGACTAAGAGAAGTCATGAGCCAAATGGACTTAACGGATATTTATAGAACATTCTATCCTAAAGCAAAAGGATATACCTTCTTCTCAGCTCCTCATGGGACTTTCTCCAAAATTGACCATATAATTGGTCAAAAAACGGGCCTCAACAGGTACAGAAAGATAGAAATAATCCCATGCGTGCTATCGGACCACCACGGCCTAAAACTGGTCTTCAATAACAATAAGGGAAGAATGCCCACATATACGTGGAAATTGAACAATGCTCTACTCAATGATAACCTGGTCAAGGAAGAAATAAAGAAAGAAATTAAAGACTTTTTAGAATTTAATGAAAATGAAGATACAACATACTCAAACTTATGGGACACAATGAAAGCTGTGCTAAGAGGAAAACTCATAGCGCTGAGTGCCTGCAGAAAGAAACAGGAAAGAGCATATGTCAGCAGCTTGACAGCACACCTAAAAGCTCTAGAACAAAAAGAAGCAAATACACCCAGGAGGAGTAGAAGGCAGGAAATAATCAAACTCAGAGCTGAAATCAACCAAGTAGAAACAAAAAGGACCATAGAAAGAATCAACAGAACCAAAAGTTGGTTCTTTGAGAAAATCAACAAGATAGATAAACCCTTAGCCAGACTAACAAGAGGACACAGAGAGTGTGTCCAAATTAACAAAATCAGAAATGAAAATGGAGACATAACTACAGATTTGGAGGAAATTCAAAAAATCATCAGATCTTACTATAAAAACCTATATTCAACAAAATTTGAAAATCTTCAGGAAATGGACAATTTCCTAGACAGATACCATGTATCGAAGTTAAATCAGGAACAGATAAACCAGTTAAACAACCCCATAACTCCTAAGGAAATAGAAGCAGTCATTAAAGGTCTCCCAACCAAAAAGAGCCCAGGTCCAGACGGGTTTAGTGCAGAATTCTATCAAACCTTCATAGAAGACCTCATACCAATATTATCCAAACTATTCCACAAAATTGAAACAGATGGAGTCCTACCGAATTCCTTCTACGAAGCCACAATTACTCTTATACCTAAACCACACAAAGACCCAACAAAGAAAGAGAACTTCAGACCAATTTCCCTTACGAATATCGACGCAAAAATACTCAATAAAATTCTGGCAAACCGAATTCAAGAGCACATCAAAACAATCATCCACCATGATCAAGTAGGCTTCATCCCAGGCATGCAGGGATGGTTTAATATACGGAAAACCATCAACGTGATCCATTATATAAACAAACTGAAAGAACAGAACCACATGATCATTTCATTAGATGCTGAGAAAGCATTTGACAAAATTCAACACCCCTTCATGATAAAAGTCCTGGAAAGAATAGGAATTCAAGGCCCATACCTAAACATAGTAAAAGCAATATACAGCAAACCAGTTGCTAACATTAAACTAAATGGAGAGAAACTTGAAGCAATCCCACTAAAATCAGGGACTAGACCAGGCTGCCCACTCTCTCCCTACTTATTCAATATAGTTCTTGAAGTTCTAGCCAGAGCAATCAGACAACAAAAGGAGATCAAAGGGATACAGATCGGAAAAGAAGAGGTCAAAATATCACTATTTGCAGATGACATGATAGTATATTTAAGTGATCCCAAAAGTTCCACCAGAGAACTACTAAAGCTGATAAACAACTTCAGCAAAGTGGCTGGGTATAAAATTAACTCAAATAAATCAGTTGCCTTCCTCTATACAAAAGAGAAACAAGCCGAGAAAGAAATTAGGGAAACGACACCCTTCATAATAGACCCAAATAATATAAAGTACCTCGGTGTGACTTTAACCAAGCAAGTAAAAGATCTGTACAATAAGAACTTCAAGACACTGAGGAAAGAAATTGAAGAAGACCTCAGAAGATGGAAAGATCTCCCATGCTCATGGATTGGCAGGATTAATATAGTAAAAATGGCCATTTTACCAAAAGCAATCTACAGATTCAATGCAATCCCCATCAAAATACCAATCCAATTCTTCAAAGAGTTAGACAGAACAATTTGCAAATTCATCTGGAATAACAAAAAACCCAGGATAGCTAAAGCTATCCTCAACAATAAAAGGACTTCAGGGGGAATCACTATCCCTGAACTCAAGCAGTATTACAGAGCAATAGTGATAAAAACTGCATGGTATTGGTACAGAGACAGACAGATAGACCAATGGAATAGAATTGAAGACCCAGAAATGAACCCACACACCTATGGTCACTTGATTTTTGACAAAGGAGCCAAAACCATCCAATGGAAAAAAGATAGCATTTTCAGCAAATGGTGCTGGTTCAACTGGAGGGCAACATGTAGAAGAATGCAGATCGATCCATGCTTATCACCCTGTACAAAGCTTAAGTCCAAGTGGATCAAGGACCTCCACATCAAACCAGACACACTCAAACTGATAGAAGAAAAACTAGGGAAGCATCTGGAACACATGGGCACTGGAAAAAATTTCCTGAAAAAAACACCAATGGCTTATGCTCTAAGATCAAGAATCGACAAATGGGATCTCATAAAACTGCAAAGCTTCTGTAAGGCAAAGGACACTGTGGTTAGGACAAAACGGCAACCAACAGATTGGGAAAAGATCTTTACCAATCCTACAACAGATAGAGGCCTTATATCCAAAATATACAAAGAACTCAAGAAGTTAGACCGCAGGGAAACTAATAACCCTATTAAAAAATGGGGTTCAGAGTTAAACAAAGAATTCACTGCTGAGGAATGCCGAATGGCTGAGAAACACCTAAAGAAATGTTCAACATCTTTAGTCATAAGGGAAATGCAAATCAAAACAACCTTGAGATTTCACCTCACACCAGTGCGATTGGCTAAGATCAAAAACTCAGGTGACAGCAGATGCTGGCGAGGATGTGGAGAAAGAGGAACACTCCTCCATTGTTGGTGGGATTGCAGACTGGTAAAACCATTCTGGAAATCAGTCTGGAGGTTCCTCAGAAAATTGGACAATGAACTGCCTGAGGATCCAACTATACCTCTCTTGGGCATATACCCAAAAGATGCCTCAACATATAAAAGAGACACGTGCTCCACTATGTTCATCGCAGCCTTATTTATAATAGCCAGAAAATGGAAAGAACCCAGATGCCCTTCAACAGAGGAATGGATACAGAAAATGTGGTACATCTACACAATGGAATATTACTCAGCTATCAAAAACAACGAGTTTATGAAATTCGTAGGCAAATGGTTGGAACTGGAAAATATCATCCTGAGTGAGCTAACCCAGTCACAGAAAGACATACATGGTATGCACTCATTGATAAGTGGCTATTAGCCCAAATGCTTGAATTACCCTAGATCCCTAGAACAAACGAAACTCAAGACGGATGATCAAAATGTGAATGCTTCACTCCTTCTTTAAATGAGGAAAAAGAATACCCTTGGCAGGGAAGGGAGAGGCAAAGATTAATTCAGAGACTTAAGGAACACCCATTCAGAGCCTGCCCCACATGTGGCCCATACATATACAGCCACCCAATTAGACAAGATGGATGAAGCAAAGAAGTGCAGACCGACAGGAGCCGGATGTAGATCGCTCCTGAGAGACACAGCCAGAATACAGCAAATACAGAGGCGAATGCCAGCAGCAAACCACTGAACTGAGAATAGGTCCCCTATTGAAGGAATCAGAGAAAGAACTGGAAGAGCTTGAAGGGGCTCGAGACCCCAAAAGTACAACAATGCCAAGCAACCAGAGCTTCCAGGGACTAAGCCACTACCTAAAGACTATACATGGACTGACCCTGGACTCTGACCCCATAGATAGCAATGAATATCCTAGTAAGAGCACCAGTGGAAGGGGAAGCCCTGGGTCCTGCTAAGACTGAACCCCCAGTGAACTAGTCTATGGGGGGAGGGCGGCAATGGGGGGAGGGTTGGGAGGGGAACACCCATAAGGAAGGGGAGGGGGGAGGGGGATGTCTGCCCGGAAACCGGGAAAGGGAATAACACTCGAAATGTATATAAGAAATACTCAAGTTAATAAAAACAAATAAATAAATAAAAGCAAGACAAAAAAAAAGAATATCTACTCCAGCTTGCTTCTTCCAACCATTTGTTTGGAAAATTGTTTTCCAGCCTTTCACTCTGAGGTAGTGTCTGTCTTTGTCTCTGAGGTGTGTTTCCTGTAGGCAGCAGAATGCAGGTCCCTCGTTGCGTATCCAGTTTGTTAATCTATGTCTTTTTATTGGGGAGTTGAGGCCATTGATGTTGAGAGATATTAAGGAACAGTGATTATTGCTTCCTGTTATATTCATATTTGGATATGAGGTTATGTTTGTGTGCTTTTCTTCTCTTTGTTTTGTTGCCAAGATGATTAGTTTCTTGCTTCTTCTAGGGTATAGCTTGCCTCCTTATGTTGGGCTTTACCATTCATTATCCTTTGTAGTATTGGATTTGTAGAAAGATATTGTGTAAATTTGGTTTTTTCATGGAATATCTTGGTTTCTCCATCTATGTTAAATGAGAGTTTTGCAGGATATAGTAACCTGGGCTGGCATTTCTGTTCTCTTATGGTCTGTATGACATCTGTCCAGGATCTTCTGGCTTTCATAGTTTCTGGCGAAAAGTCTGGTGTAATTCTGATAGGTCTGCCTTTATATGTTACTTGACCTTTTTCCCTTAGTGCTTTTAATATTCTTTCTTTATTTTGTGCATTTGGTGTTTTGACTATTATGTGACAGGAGGAGTTTCTTTTCTGGTCCAATCTATTTGGAATTCTGTAGGCTTCTTGTATGCTTATTGGTATCTCTTTCTTTAGGTTAGGGAAGTTTTCTTCTATGATTTTTTTGAAGATATTTACTGGTCCTTTGAGGTGGGAGTCTTCACTCTCTTCTATACTTATTATCCTTAGGTTTGATCTTCTCATTGAGTCCTGGATTTCCTGTATGTTTTGGACCAGTAGCTTTTTCTGCTTTACATTATCTTGAGCCGATGATTTCTATGGAATCTTCTGCTCCTGAGATTCTCTCTTCTATCTCTTGTATTCTGTTGGTGAAGCTTGTATCTACGGCTCCTTGTCTCTTCTTTTGGTTTTCTATATCCAGGGTTGTTTCCATGTGTTCTTTCTTGATTGCTTCTATTTCCATTTTTAATTCCTTCAACTGTTTGATTGTGTTTTCCTGGAATTCTTTCAGGGATTTTTGTGATTCCTCTCTGTAGGCTTCTACTTGTTTATTTATGTTTTCCTGTGTTTCTCTAAGGGAGTTCTTCACATCTTTCTTGAAGTCCTCCAGCATCATGATCAAATATGATTTTGAAATGAGATCTTGCTTTTCTGGTATGTTTGGATATTCTGTGTTTACTTTGGTGGGAAAATTGGGCTCCGATGATGCCATGTAGTCTTGGTTTCTGTTGCTTGGATTCCTGCATTTGCTTCTCACCA
The DNA here is from genome assembly GCF_021556685.1 of Rattus norvegicus. Lineage (NCBI taxonomy): Eukaryota > Metazoa > Chordata > Mammalia > Rodentia > Muridae > Rattus > Rattus norvegicus. The sequence goes on along the minus strand of NC_141542.1, from coordinate 40,685,823 downwards.
TCAGATTATCTCTAGTGTTACTTTGTTCTTCTATTTCTGACAGTGGCTAGACTGTCCTATAAGCCTGTGTGTCAGGGGTGCTGTAGACCTGTTTTCCTGTTTTCTTTCAGTCAGTTATGGGGACAGAGTGTTCTGCTTTCGGGCGTGTAGTTTTTCCTATATACAGGTCTTAAGCTGTTCCTGTGGGCCTGTGTCCTGAGTTCACTAGGCAGGTTGCTTGGAGTAGGAAGGTTTGTCTTACCTGTGGTTCCAAGGCTCAAGTTTGCTCGTGGGGTGTTGCTTCTGAGCTCCATGGGGGCAGCAACCAGGAAGATCTGTACCACCCTTTCCGGGAGCTTCCGTGCACCAGGGTTCCAGATGGCGTTTGGTGTTTTCCACTGGAATCAGTAATGTGGGCAGAGTGTAGTCTCTTCTGGTTTCCCAGGTGTGTCTGCCTCTCTGAAGGTTTAGCTCTCCCTCCCATGGGATTTGGGTGCAGAGAACTGTTTATCCGGTCGGTCACTTCAGGTTCCGGTGGTGTCTCAGATGCAGGGGACCTGTTGCTGCTGTGCCCTTATCCAAGGGAACCCAGAGGCCTTATACAGTTTCCTCTTGGGCCAGGGATGTGGGCAGGGGTGGGCAGTGTTGGTGGTCTCTTCCGCTCTGCAGTCTCAGGAGTGCCCACCTGTCCAGGCGGTGAGGTCTCTGTCCCACGGGGTTTGGGAGCAGTGAGCTGCTACGGGCAGGGATCCGTGGGTTGGGGGGGTGGAGGTTCTTATCTGTCAGATACACCCACCATTGGATGAATATCGGGATTTTTCTTATTGTTGGCCTATTTTAGTCCTGTAAGCAACCAGCATCCAAGAGTGTAGACATAGGTTTTAGCTCTCTTGACAAGGTAAACTTTTTGGAGTAGAATTACTGGGACTTTTAATAAAATTACTGAAAATATTTCAAGAAACTGGAATAATTTTTTTATAGTAGTTGAATCCTTTTACAACCCTACAAGCACTGCACAAGGGTCTGGTCTCACCCTATTGTTTTCAGTATTCACCCCGCACACGTATTTTATTACAGTCAGCATTGTGGGTAGAGTAGTATCTCACTGTGCTCCTCCCTTTTCATTTTCTTACTACGAATAATACTGCATACTTTTCACACGCTTAAGCCATTAGCATGTTTCCTTTAACTATCTGCCTAATTTACCTGTGTTTATTCTATTTTATTCTGTGACTTTTATTGAAAATGGATTTATACAAAATAATTTGACCATTTCCCCTTCCCCCACAGCGTCTTCCACATTCTCCCCACTGCCATACCTGCCCAATTTTATGTTCACTCTCTCTCCCTCTCCCTCCTCCTCCACCTCTTCCTTTCTCTTCCCCTTTCCCTCTCCCATCTCTCTCTCTCTCTCTAAAAAACAAAATTACGAAAACAAACATAAAAGTGCAAGAAACACATACACGGAAAAGTAGAAATGCATACTTGAAACTCAAAACAAATTAAAAAAGAGACCAAATACCATCCCCTCCCCCAATGCCATTACCAAAAAACAAAGCAATCTAGAACAACAGTTCGCCATGATAGCCCTGGGTTCATTTTTGTATAGGCCAATTATTCCAGAGCGTGGGGCCAGCCCCAGAGACACACTCAGTGTGACTTTATTGGAGAAAACTGATCCTTCCTTTGGCAGATGGTATCAGTTGTCGTTATGTTCGTGATTTGGAGCGGGAGCGCTTGTCTATTTTCTCTTCTCTGCTCTGGCTCGCACCTGTGCAGGTTTGAGCTGCCACAGTCTCCACGAGTTGCTAAGCGCATCAGCTCTGCTGAATCAGGAAGAAACTTTTTCCTTGGACTCATTTACCACCTCTAGGTTTCACCAGTCTTTCGGCCTTCTCTTCCTCACAGATTTCCTAAGCCTTGAAGGGAACAGTTTGAAGATATCCCATTCAGGACTGAGTGCCCCAAGTCTTACACTCTGCATATTGTCCCATTGTGGGACTCTGTCTCTCTGTTAATTCCTATTAACCACAAGAAGCTTCTCTGATGATGAGTGAGACTCTGGCCTATAGGTTTAGTAGAGTGTCATTGGGAGTCATTTCATCAGCTGTCTCTTGAGCAAAATAAATAGTATTCGGTTTTCCCCTAGGCCCAAGTCCTATCTAGGAGCACATTCCTAATCAGTTCAGCAGTGTCAGGCGTGCTTTCCACCTCATGGATTGGGACTCACACCCACTTAAGTGTTGGTTATGACCCTGACATTTGTTTCATTGTCTCAGCAGTGTATCTTGCAGGCATGTAGCTGTTGCAGGCAACAAGGTTGGTAGATGGGTGGTGATTGTCCTCCAGGAGCATGAAGTACACCTACCAGGATCGTGCATGGATGCTAGTCAGCAAGCTTCTTTTTTTTTTCTTTATTAACGAGTATTTCTTACTTATATTTTGATTGTTATTCCCTTTCCCAGTTTCTGGGCCAACATCCCCCTAACTCCTCCCCTTCCCCTTCTATATGGGTGTTCCCCTCCCCATCCTCCCCCAATTACCACCCTCCCCCCAACAATCACGTTCACTGGGGGTTCAGTCTTCGCAGGACCAAGGGCTTCCCCTTCCACTGGTGCTCTTACTAGGCTATTCAATGCTACCTATGAGGTCAGAGTCCAGGGTCAGTCCATGTATAGTCTTTGGGTAGTGGCTTAGTCCCTGGAAACTCTGGTTGGTTGGTATTGTTGTTCATATGGGGTCTCGAGCCCCTTCAAGTCAGCAAGCTTCTTACTTAGGCCCCAGCTATAATTCTCTGGGTTCAATGACTTAACTGAGCATTGTCTTCAGCAATACAGCTTTACCAACAGGTTGTAGAGAGCAATCAACAGCTTTGGCAATAGAATGTGATATTGGGGGGCTTCCCATGGGGGCTCCTTTGGCTGGAGATTCAACAGGTACTGGAGGTTTTACTTGATGGAAAAAGATGTCTAGTTGGGAGCATTCTCTCCCCTATTATCTGGGTACTACATTTTATTTTTTTTAAAGATTTATTTATTTTTTTATTTATATGTTAGTACACTGTAGTTCTCTTCAGACACTTCAGAAGAGAGATTCCCATTACAGATGGTTGTGACCCACCATGTGGTTGCTGGAATTGAACTCAGAACCTCTGGAAGAGCAGTCAGTGCTCTTAACCGCTGAGCCATCTCTCCAGCCCTTATTTTATTTTCTATATGTATATATTTTAAAGAAGCTTCGGCAGTACTGGGTTTCCATATGAACCCTAAAATAGTTGTTCATGTTATTTATTCCTCCATGTGCTCCCCCCTCTACTCTTGTCTCCCATTCCCTGTTAAAATATTCTATTTTAGTCCCCCTTTTCTCTCCATAACACTATATTCTATTTCCCTTTCCTTGATCGATTCTCACCCTTCCCCAATTATCCTTGGGTATCTAACTTCTGTGGTTATTTGTGTTATAGCACACAGTTTGAAAGTTTAAAAGCTGCCATTCACACATCAGGATACACACACACACACACACACACACACACACACACACACACACACACACAGAGTATTTGATTTTTGGAGTATTTGATTTTTGGAATCTGGGTTACCTTACTTAGGATCATTTTTTCTATCTCCATTTACCTGTATATTTCATAGTTTCATTTTTTAACAACTGAATGATATTCCATTGTGTAAGTGTACTGTGTTTTCATTATGCATTTATCTGCTGAGAGAGGCTGATCTGTTTCTGATCTCGGTCTATTATGAATAGGGCAGCAGTAAACATGGAGTAGGATGTAGGGTACTTTGGCCATATGCCTAAGAATGGTTAGGTGGATCCTGAGGTAAATCTATTCCCAGTTTCCTGAGAAGCTGCCACACTGATTCCCACTCCCCACAGTAGCTAGCGAACATTCTTCTCTTCCCTCATCTCACGAGCTCGAGAGCGAGCTGTTACTTGTTTTGTTGATCTTGGCCATTCTGGTTGATATAAGATGAACTCTAAAAGTACTTTCAACGTGAATTTTCCCGATGACCAAGGAGCTTGAACATTTCTTTAAGTGCTTCTGTGCTATGTTTCATCTTTTGAGAACTCTGTTACTTCTGCAGATTTTTAAAAACTGGGCTATTTCTTTTCTGATGTTCTTTTTACTTCTTTACACTTTCTAGATACGGACCCTCTCTGGGAGATGTATAACTGGTAAAGAATTTGTCCCATTGGGTAGATGGGAGCATTGCCTAAGTGATCTCCTTTGCCTACAGAAGCTCTTCCACTTCATGGAGTAACATTTATTAATGGTTGACCTTAGTGTCTGCACTATCACCCTTCTGTTTAGGAAGTCTTTTCTGTGCCAAGGAGTTTAAGAGGAGCCCCACATTCTATCAGATTCAGGATATCCAGATTGGTGTAGATGTCTTTGATCCATGTGGCACAGAGTTCTGTACAGGGTGATATGGATCTATTTTCATTCTTTTACATACAGACACCAACTTTGACCAGCAGCATTTGTTGAAGATACTCTTTGTTTCCCACTGTGCATTGTTGGTTTCTAAGTTAAAACCCAGACCAAAACAAGCCAAACCAAAACCTCAACCCCCCCCCAAAAAACAAAACAAAAACAAAACAAGACCAAACAAACAAACAAACAAACAAAAACCAACAAAAAACAGGTGTCTATGGGTCCACAGACTTATGTCCATTTATATCTGTGTCTTTGGTTCAAGTCTACTGACCAACATGTCTTTTTTTTTTTAATGTTAACACTATGCTGGGTTTATTACTCTAACTCCATAATGCAACTTGAAATTGGAGATGATGACACCACCACAAGCAGTTCTTTTATTATTTATGATTCCCTCTCTCTCTCTCTCTCTCTCTCTCTCTCTCTCTCTCTCTCTCTCTCTGTTTCCATATGAAACTGAAAATTGTCCTCTGAAGATCTATGAAGTATTGTGTTTGAATTTTGATGATAATTGCTTTTGATAAGATGGCCATTTTCACAGTATTAATTCTACCAATTCTAACCATGGGAGATCTTGCCATTTTTTGTGTCTTCCTGAATTTTTTCTTCATTATTCTGAAATTTTTTATTACAGAAATATTTTTTAAAAATTTATACAAGTCTTTCACTTGATTGGTTAGAGTTATTCCAAGATACGGTTTTTGTTTATTAGTTTTTTAGTTTATTGTGAAAGATTGTTTCCATGATTTCTTTCTCAGTTCATTTGTTATTTGTATATAGGAAGCCTACTGACTTTTGTGAGTTAATTTTGTATCCTGCTACTTTTTTGAAAGTGTTTATCAACTGTTGAAATTTCCTGGTGAATTTTTGGAGGTCTTTTATGTATGAAATCATATCATTTGAAAATAAAGATACTTTTACTTCTTCCTTTTCCATTTGTAGCCCCTTGGTCTTGATCAGTTGTCTTATTGATCTTACTAAGACTCTAAGTATTGTATTGAATAGACATAAAAAGAATGAACATCCTTGTCATGTTTCTGATTTTATTGAAAATGCTTTAAGTTTTTAATCCATTTAGGTTAATGTTGGTTAATGTGGGTTTGCTGTAAATTGCATTTATTATGTTGAGATGAGTTTCTTGTTTCTCCAGAGCTTGTATTATAAAAGGATGTTGGATTTTGTAAATGGTCTTTTTTTATATCTAATGAGACAGTCATGTTCTTTTTTGTCTGGCATTCTGTTTATATGGTGTGTTGTATTTATTGGTTTAAATATGTTGATCAATCCTTCCATCTCAGATATAAAGCCAAGATATGACCAATTGGTCATAACGAATATCTTTTATGAGTTCTTGGATTTGTTTTTAAAGAAATTATGGAGAATTTGTGTATCTATATTTATAAGGCACATTAGTTTATAATTTTCTTTTTGTTGGATATTTTTGTTTTGGTATCAGGGTAATAATGGCTTCATAAAAAATTAGGAAAAGTTCCTTTAGCTTCTTTTTGCAAGATAATTTGAGGAGTATTGGCATTAATTCTTTTTCGAAAGTAATAGAATTCTCTGTCGAATCCATCTGACCCTGGACTTTTATTAATTAGGAGATTTAATTACTGTTTCTATTTCTCTAGAAGTTATGGGTCTTCTTAAATTTCTAATGTGGCCTCAATTTAAATTTGGTATGTTGAAAAAAATCAGGAAATTCATCTGTTTTTGTTAGGATGTCCAGTTTGGGGAAATACAGATTTCTTTTTTTTTTTTTTTTTGGTTCTTTTTTTTTCGGAGCTGGGGACCGAACCCAGGGCCTTGTGCTTCCTAGGTAAGCGCTCTACCACTGAGCTAAATCCCCAGCCCCGAAATACAGATTTCTAAAGAATGTCTTTAGGATTCTCGGCATTTCCCAAGTGTCTGTTCTTTTTTTAAAATTTTTTTTCTGATCTTTATTAACTTGAGTATTTCTTATTTTCATTTCGATTGTTATTCCCCTTCCCGGTGTCCGGGCCAACATCCCCCTAGCCCCTTTCCCTCCCCTTCTATATGGGTGTTCCCCTCCCCATCCTCCCCCCATTACCGCCCTCCCCTCAACAATCACGTTCACGGGGGTTCAGTCTTAGCAGGACCAAGGGTTTCCCCTTCCACTGGTGCTCTTACTACGATATTCATTGCTACCTATGAGGTCAGAGTCCAGGGTCAGTCCATGTATAGTCTTTAGGTAGTGGCTTAGTCCCTGGAAGCTCTGGTTGCTTGACATTGTTGTTCATAAGGGGTCTCGAGCCCCTTCAAGCTTTCCAGTTCTTTCTCTGATTCCTTCAACGGGAGTCCTGTTCTCAGTTCAGTGGTTTGCTGCTGGCATTTGACTATGTATTTGCTGTATTCTGGCTGTGTCTCTCAGGAGAGATCTACATCTGGTTCCTGTTGCTCTGCACTTCTTTGCTTCATCCATCTTGTCTAATTGGGTGGCTGTATATGTATGGGCCACATGTGGGGCAGGCTCTGAATGGGTGTTCCTTCTGCCTCTGTTCTAAACATTGCCTCCCTATTCCCTGCCAAGGGTATTCTTGTTCCTCTTTTAAAGAAGGAGTGAAGCATTCAGATTTTGGTAATCCTTCTTATGTCTCTCTTTTATGTCTAATTTTATTAATTTTGATCTCCCTTCATCTTTTAGTGAGTTTGGCCACAAGTGTGTCAACCTTTTGAATTTATCAAAAACCCATCTCTTGTTTCATTGATTCTTTGTCTTTTTTTTTTTTGGTTGTTTGTTTATCTGTTTCTATTTCATTGATGTTAGCCCTGAGTTTGCTTAATTCTTATCTACTCCTTTTGGATATTATTTCTTCTGGTTCTAGAGCTTTTGGGTGTGTCACTAAATTACCTGAATGAGATCACTCTAGTTTTTTATGTAGACACTAATGCTATAAACTTGCTCCCTTAGAACCTTCATTGTATAATATAGATTGTGTATGTTGTGCTTTCATTTTCTTTTGATTTTGAAAAGATTTTAATCTTTCTTCCTTTCTTCCTTTCTTTCTGTTTTGACCCATTATTTTATTTACTAGGTTTTTTTTTCAGTTTCTGAGTTTATATGTTTTCTGTTGCTTCTGTTGCTGATATGCAATTTTAATCCACTGGGGTGTAAGAGCATGCAGGATGCTTTTTCAGTTTTCTTACATCTCTTGAGGCTTGCTTTGTGTCAAGTATATAATTAATTGTGAAGAAAGTCTATGAGCTACTGAGAAGAAAGTATATTCTTTTGCACAAATGTTCTATAAATATCTCTATGGTTCATTGAATTTGTGATATTATTTGACTCCAGTAATTCTTTGTTTAGTTTTTGTCTGAATGACATGTCTATTGATGGGAATGGGGTATTGAAATGTCACTCTATCATTGTATGAAGGTCAATATGTGATTTTAGTTATAGAATCCTTTCTTTCTTTCTTTCTTTCCTTCCTTCTTTCTTCCTTTCTTCCTTCCTTCCTTTCTTTCTTTCTTTCTTTCTTTCTTTCTTTCTTTCTAGGAGTCTTTCTTTTATGAGTTTGGTTACCCTTGTTATTGGTGTATAAATGCTTAAGCTACAATATTATCTTGGTGAGTTTTCCCTTTAATAAATATGCTGTGTCCTTCCCTCTATCTTCTAATTAATTTTTGTTTGAAGTTTATTTTGTCTGATATTAATATGGTTACACCTGCTTACTTCTTGGTTCTATTTACTTAGAGTAGCTTTTTCTGTCCTTTTACCCATAGGTGATGCTATCATTGATGATGAGGTGTGTTTCTTGGATGAAGCACAAGGATGGAGCCTATCTTCTAATTCAACTTGTTAGAATGTATCTTTTCAGTAATTGAGGCCATTATTATTGAGAGATATCAGTGAGCAAATGTTTATTGATTCTTGTATTTTGTTGTTATGTTGTGAGCTTTCTCCCAAAACTGGCTCCCAAAAACTTGACTTCCTGTTCTTGGATTACTTACTCCTGTGTCTTCTTGGGTATCATTAATCTCTGAAGACTGACATTTTCCGTTTTCTTTCTATAGGGCTGGATTAGTAGGTAGAAATTGTTTGAATTTGAATATATTAGGAAGGGTTTTCTTTCTCCATCTAGTGTGATTGGTAGTTTTGTTTGTAGTTTGGACTGATATCTGTGGTCTTTTAGAGTTTGTAGAACAATTCTCGAGGCCCTTCTGGCTTTCAGAGTCTCCATTGAAAAAGTTGGATGTTATTCTAATGAGCCTTCCTTTAGATATGACTTGGATTTTATTCTTGCTTCTTTTCTTTGTTCTGTATGTTTAGTGCTTTACATTTTTTTTATGTGTTGTGGCATGTTTCTTTTCTGGTCATGTCTATTTGGTATTCTGCCTGCTTCCTGTACTTTATTATACAATTCCTTTACATGAGGAACATACTCTTCTACAGTTTTGTTAAAAGCATTTTATGTGACTTTAAACTACATTTCTCCCCTTTCCTCTATATCTATTGTTCATATGTTTGGTCTTTTCATATTTTCCAACGTATCCTGAATATTTTGTACCTAATTTCTTCTAGACTTAATATTTTCTTCACCTGGACTACCCATTTCTTCAACTTAGCCATCACGATGAAATCCTCTCTTCTATATCTTGTAATCTGTTGGTAAACCTTACCTCTGAGGTTTCTGTTTGACAAGCATACTAAGTTTTTCAGTTTCAGTTTTTGTTTGACTTTTCATTAGTGATTTTATTGCTTTGTTAAATTCTACTTTGTGTTTTAAAGTGTTTTCATTCAGCTCTTTGTGTTTTCAAGGTGTTCATCAAGGCTTGTTTTATTCATCTACCCTTTCAGATCCTTGACATATTCATAATAACTATTGATGTTGCTGTTTGTGTTGAAGCTGTTCCCTCCTCTCATCCCAGGAAAATGGGTGGCTACAGGGTTCCTGGTAGAAAGTGTTTATCCTGGTCAGTGAGTAATGGAAAGTAATGGAGATAGGCTTGCATAAAAGCCTGCGATGGACATTAAGAATAGACCATAGTTTTGTACCAATAGACAGAGTCCCAAGGGAATGGAGCTAAAGTAAGAGGAGGGGCTCTTGCAGAGGGATGCCAAACTTTGCTTGTATTTTAATTCAGATTTTGTTGAATTAAAATACAGAACTTTTTTATGGGTATGTGTTCATTATCAGAGATGTAATTTGAGAAATAATTTCTGCCCATCTGCAATTTGACTTTTAATTTTTAAAATTTGGCCTTTTTGTCTTTTAGATTTTTCATTTGTGGTGTGTGTGTGTGTGTGTGTGTGTGTGTGTGTGTGTGTGCGCTTCAATTTTTAAGCAGCTATTGGAAGAACAACAGTATTTGCCTAACAATCTTTCCTTAATCCTATTAACTAAAATTAAATTATTTTTTAGACATTTTATGATCCAAATTTTCTATTTCTATCAATAATCTATTCTAAATTAAATGTTTATATATTGTGCAAAAGGTTTACAAAAGTTACAAAGAAGAGGGTCTGAGAGCTTAATTTGGAAAATGTCTTTTGCAAGCAAATGCATGAGGAACAAGTTGTGTGCTTACATAAACCTTATCTTTTCTATTAGAAAATAAAAGACTTCATTCTACAAAAGATTAAGATGGACTTTAAGAAGAACTTCTGCTTGGCAATATTGGGACAGTTTAGACCAGATTTACTCAACAAACTTGTACAACAGTAACAGTGAAAAATAAAACATATAAGATGGTTTTTCAATTCACTAGAAATCTATCAAGAGAACGCAGTGACCACTGACAGTCAGATATGAGGGTGGTTAGGGAATGATATTTATTGATCGCCTGGTTGCTGCACTGAGGAAAATTCCAGGCATTGGTTAAAAAAGCATAAGCCAATTGGAGCTCAGAAGACTTTCTTTCTTTCTTTTTTTTTTTTTATATTAACTTGAGTATTTCTTATATACATTTCAAGTGTTATTCCCTTTCCCGTTTCCGGGCAAACATCCCCCTCCCCCATCCCCTTCCTTATGGGTGTTCCCCCCCCCCCCCCCCCCCATTGCCACCCTCCCCCCAACAGTCTAGTTCACTGGGGGTTCAGTCTTAGCAGGACCCAGGGCTTCCCCTTCCACTGGTGCTCTTACTAGGATATTCATTGCTACCTATGAGGTCAGAGTCCAGGGTCAGTCCATGTATAGTCTTTAGGTAGTGGCTTAGTCCCTGGAAGCTCTGGTTGCTTGGCATTGTTGTAAATATGGGGTCTCTAGCCCCTTCAAACTCTTCCAGTTCTTTCTCTGATTCCTTCAACGGGGGTCCTATTCTCAGTTCAGTGCTTTGCTGCTGGCATTCGCCTCTGTATTTGCTGTATTCTGGCTGTGTCTCTCAGGACAGATCTACATCCAGCTCCTGTCGGTCTGCACTTCTTTGCTTCATCCATCTTGTCTAATTGGGTGGCTGTATATGTATGGGCCACATGTGGGGCAGGCTCTGAATGGGTGTTCCTTCAGTCTCTGTTTTAATCTTTGCCTCTCTATTCCCTGCCAAGGGTATTCTTGTTCCCCTTTTAAAGAAGGAGTGAAGCATTCACATTTTGATCACCCGTCTTGAGTTTCATTTGTTCTAGGCATCTAGGGTAATTCAAGCATTTGGGCTAATAGCCACTTATCAATGAGTGCATACCATGTATGTCTTTCTGTGATTGGGTTAGCTTACTCAGGATGATATTTTCCAGTTCCAACCATTTGCCTACGAATTTCATAAAGTCATTGTTTTTGATAGCTGAGTAATATTCCATTGTGTAGATGTACCACATTTTCTGTATCCATTCCTCTGTTGAAGGGCATCTGGGTTCTTTCCAGCTTCTGGCTATTATAAATAAGGCTGCTATGAACATAGTGGAGCACGTGTCTTTTTTATATGTTGGGGCATCTTTTGGGTATATGCCCAAGAGAGGTATAGCTGGATCCTCAGGCAGTTCAATGTCCAATTTTCTGAGGAACCTGCAGACTGATTTCAAGAATGGTTGTACCAGTCTGCAACCCCACCAACAATGGAGGAGTGTTCCTCTTTCTCCGCATCCTTGCCAGCATTTGCTGTCACCTGAGTTTTTGATCTTAGCCATTCTCACTGGTGTGAGGTGAAATCTCAGGGTTGTTTTAATTTGCATTTCCCTTATGACTAAAGATGTTGAACATTTCTTTAGGTGTTTCTCAGCCATTCGGCATTCCTCAGCTGTCATTTGTTTGTTTAGGTCTGAACCCCATTTTTAATAGGGTTTTTTGTCTCCCTGCGGTCTAACTTCATGAGTTCTTTGTATATTTTGGATATAAGGCCTCTATCTGTTGTAGGATTGGTAAAGATCTTTTCCCAATATGTTGGTTGTCATTTTGTCCTAACCACAGTGTCCTTTGCCTTACAGAAGCTTTGCAGTTTTATGAGATCCCATTTGTCGATTCTTGATCTTAGAGCATAAGCCATTGGTGCTTTGTTCAGGAAATTTTTTCCAGTGCCCAGGTGTTCCAGATGCTTCCCTAGTTTTTCTTCTATCAGTTTGAGTGTGTCTGGTTTGATGTGGAGGTCCTTGATCCACTTGGACTTAAGCTTTGTACAGGGTGATAAGCATGGATTGATCTGCATTCTTCTACATGTTGACCTCCAGTTGAACCAGCACCATTTGCTGAAAATGCTATCTTTTTTCCATTGGATGGTTTTGGCTCCTTTGTCAAAATCAAGTGACCATAGGTGTGTGGGTTCATTTCTGGGTCTTCAATTCTACTCCATTGGTCTATCTGCCTGTCTCTGTACCAATATCATGCAGTTTTTATCACTATTGCTCTGTAATACTGCTTGAGTTCAGGGATAGTGATTCCCCCTGAAGTCCTTTTATTGTTGAGGATAGTTTTAGCTATCCTGGGTTTTTTGTTATTCCAGATGAATTTGGAAATTGTTCTGTCTAGCTCTTTGAAGAATTGGATTGGTATTTTGATGGGGATTACATTGAATCTGTAGATCGCTTTTGGTAAAATGGCCATTTTTACTATATTAATCCTGCCAATCCATGAGCATGGGAGATCTTTCCATCTTCTGTGGTCTTCTTCAATTTCTTTCTTCAGTGTCTTGAAGTTCTTATTGTACAAATCTTTTACTTGCTTGGTTAAAGTCACACCGAGGTACTTCATATTATTTGGGTCTATTATGAACGGTGTCCTTTCCCTAATTTCTTTCTCGGCTAGTTTCTCTTTTGTGTAGAGGAAGACTAATGATTTATTTGAGTTAATTTTATACCCAGCCACTTTGCTGAAGTTGTTTATCAGCTTTAGTAGTTCTCTGGTGGAACTTTTGGGATCACTTAAATGTACTATCATATCATCTGCAAATAGTGATATTTTGACTTCTTCTTTTCTGATCTGTATCCCCTTGACCTCCTTTTGTTGTCTGATTGGTTTGGCTAGAACTTCAAGAACTATATTGAATAAGTAGGGAGAGAGTGGGCAGCCTTGTCTAGTCCCTGATTTTAGTGGGATTGCTTCAAGTTTCTCTCCATTTAGTTTAATTTTAGCAACTGGTTTGCTGTATATGGCTTTTACTATGTTTAGGTATGGGCCTTGAATTCCTATTCTTTCCAGGACTTTTATCATGAAGGGGTGTTGAATTTTGTCAAATGCTTTCTCAGCATCTAATGAAATGATCATGTGGTTCTGTTCTTTCAGTTTGTTTATATAATGGATAACGTTGATGGTTTTTCATATATTAAACCATCCCTGCATGCCTGGGATGAAGCCTACTTGATCATGGTGGATGATTGTTTTGATGTGCTCTTGGATTCGGTTTGCCAGAATTTTATTGAGTATTTTTGCGTTGATATTCATAAGGGAAATTGGTCTGAAGTTCTCTTTCTTTGTTGGGTCTTTGTGTGGTTTAGGTATAAGAGTAATTGTGGCTTCGTAGAAGGAATTCGGTAGGGCTCCATCTGTTTCAATTTTGTGGAATAGTTTGGATAATATTGGTATGAGGTCTTCTATGAACGCTTGATAGAATTCTACACTAAACCCGTCTGGACCTGGGCTCTTTTCGGTTGGGAGACCTTTAATGACTGCTTCTATTTCCTTAGGAGTTATGGGGTTTTTTAACTGGTTTATCTGTTCCTGATTTAACATCGGTACCTGGTATCTGTCTAGGAAATTGTCTATTTCCTGCAGATTTTCAAGTTTTGTTGAGTATAGGCTTTTATAGTAAGATCTGATGATTTTTTTAATTTCCTCTGAATCTGTAGTTATGTCTCCCTTTTCATTTCTGATTTTGTTAATTTTGACACACTCTCTGTGTCCTCTTGTTAGTCTGGCTAAGGGTTTATCTATCTTGTTGATTTTCTCAAAAAAACAACTTTTGGTTCGGTTGATTCTTTCTATGGTCCTTTTTGTTTCTACTTGGTTGATTTCAGCTCTGAGTTTGATTATTTCCTGCCTTCTACTCCTCCTGGGTGTATTTGCTTCTTTTTGTTCTAGAGGTTTTAGGTGTGCTGTCAAACTGTTGACATATGCTCTTTCCTGTTTCTTTCTGCAGGCACTCAGCGGTATGAGTTTTCCTCTTAGCACAGCTTTCATTGTGTCCCATAAGTTTGGGTATGTTGTACCTTCATTTTCTTTAAATTCTAAAAAGTTTTTAATTTCTTTCTTTATTTCTTCCTTGACCAGGTTATCATTGAGTAAAGCATTGTTCAATTTCCACGTATATGTGGGCATTCTTCCCTTATTGTTATTGAAGATCAGTTTTAGGCCGTCGTGGTCTGATAGCACGCATGGGATTATTTCTATCTTCCTGTACCTGTTGAGGCCCGTTTTTTGACCAATTATATGGTCAATTTTGGAGAAAGTACCATGAGGAGCTGAGAAGAAGGTATATCCTTTTGCTTTAGGATAGAATGTTCTATAAATATCTGTTAAGTCCATTTGGCTCATGACTTCTCTTAGTCTGTGTATGTCTCTGTTTAATTTCTGTTTCCGTGATCTGTCCATTGATGAGAATGGGGTGTTGAAATCTCCTACTATTATTGTGTGAGGTGCAATGCGTGTTTTGAGCTTTAGTAAGGTTTCTTTTACGTATGTAGGTGCCCTTGTATTTGGGGCATAGATATTTAGGATTGAGAGTTCATCTTGGTGGATTTTTCCTTTGATGAATATGAAGTGTCCTTCCTTATCTTTTTTGATGACTTTTAGTTGAAAATTGATTTTATTTGATATTAGAATGGCTACTCCAGCTTGCTTCTTCCGACCATTGTCTTGGAAAGTTGTTTTCCAGCCTTTCACTCTGAGGTAGTGTCTGTCTTTGTCTCTGAGGTGTGTTTCCTGCATGCAGCAGAATGCAGGGTCCTTGTTGCATATCCAGTTTGTTAATCTATGTCTTTTTATTGGGGAGTTGAGGCCGTTGATGTTGAGAGATATTAAGGAATAGTGATTATTGCTTCCTGTTATATTCATATTTGGATGTGAGGTTATGTTTGTGTGCTTTTCTTCTCTTTGTTTTGTTGCCTAGACGATTAGTTTCTTGCTTCTTCTAGGGTATAGCTTGCCTCCTTATGTTGGGCTTTACCATTTATTATCCTTTGTAGTGCTGGATTTGTAGAAAGATATTGTGTAAATTTGGTTTTGTCATGGAATATCTTGGTTTCTCCATCTATGTTAATTGAGAGTTTTGCAGGATACAGTAACCTGGGCTGGCATTTGTGTTCTCTTATGGTCTGTATGACATCAGTCCAGGATCTTCTGGCCTTCATAGTTTCTGGAGAAAAGTGTGGTGTGATTCTGATAGGTCTGCCTTTATATGTTACTTGACCTTTTTCCCTTATTGCTTTTAATATTCTTTCTTCATTTTGTGCGTTTGGTGTTTTGACTATTATGTGACGGGAGGTGTTTCTTTTCTGGTCCAATCTATTTGGAGTTCTGTAGGCTTCTTGCATGCTTATGGGTATCTCTTTTTTTAGGTTAGGGAAGTTTTCTTCTATGATTTTTTTGAAGATATTTACTGGTCCTTTGAGGTGGGAGTCTTCACTCTCTTCTATAACTATTATCCTTAGGTTTGATCTTCTCATTGAGTCCTGTATTTCCTGTATGTTTTGGACCAGTAGCTTTTTCTGCTTTACATTATCTTTGACAGTTGCGTCAATGATTTCTATGGAATCTTCTGTTCCTGAGATTCTCTCTTCCATCTCTTGTATTCTGTTGGTGAAGCTTGTATCTACAGTTCCTTGTCTCTTCTTTTGGTTTTCTATATCCAGGGTTGTTTCCATGTGTTCTTTCTTGATTGCTTCTATTTCCATTTTTAATTCTTTCAACTGTTTGATTGTGTTTCCCTGGAATTCTTTCAGGGATTTTTGTTTCTCCTCTCTATGGGCTTCTACTTGTTTATTTATGTTTTCCTGGAATTCTTTCAGGCATTTTTGCCATTCCTCTCTGTAGGCTTCTACGTGTTTATTAATGTTTTTCTGTGTTTCTCTAAGGGAGTTCTTTACGTCTTTCTTGAAGTTCTCCAGCATCATGATCAAATATGATTTTGAAAATAGATCTTGCTTTTCTGGTGTGTTTGGATATTCCACGTTTGTTTTGAGGGGAGAATTGGGCTCCGATGGTGCCATGTAGTCTTGGTTTCTGTTGCTTGGGTTCCTGCGCTTGCCTCTCACCATCAGATTATCTCTAGTGTTACTTTGTTCTGCTATTTCTGACAGTGGGTAGACTGTCCTATAAGCCTGTGTGTCAGGAGTGCTGTAGACCTGTTTTCCTGTTTTCTTTCAGCCAGTTATGGGGACAGAGTGTTCTGCTTTCGGGCGTGTAGTTTTTCCTATATACAGGTCTTAAGCTGTTCCTGTGGGCCTGTGTCTTGAGTTCACCAGGCAGGTCACTTGCAGCAGAAAAGTTGGTCTTACCTGTGGTCCCAAGGCTCAAGTTCGCTCGCAGCGTGCTGCCCACGAGCTCTCTGTGGCAGCACCAACCAGGAAGATCTGCGCAGCCGTTTCCAGGAGCTTCAGTGCACCAGGGTTCCAGATGGCGTTTGGTGTTTTCCTCTGGAATCAGTAATGTGTGCAGAGTGTAGTCTCTTCTGGTTTCCCAGGCGTTTCTGCCTCTCTGAAGGTTTAGCTCTCCCTCCCACGGGATTTGGGTGCAGAGAACTGTTTATCCGGTCTGTTATTTCAGGTTCCGGCGTTGTCTCAGGCGCAGGGGTCCTGCCGCTCCTGGGCCCTCCCCCACGGGAACCCAGAGGTTGTATACAGTTTCCTCTTGGGCCAGGGATGTGGGCAGGGGTGGGCAGTGTTGGTGGTCTCTTCCGCTCTGCAGCGTCAGGAGTGCCCACTTGACCAGGCGGTGAGGTCTCTCTCCCACAGGGTCTGGGAGCAGAGAGCTGCTGTGGGCCGGGATCCGCGGGTGTGGGACTCCCAGTAAATACAGGAAGTGCCCAGTCCTAGAGGAATTCTGCCTCTGTGTGTCCTGAGTTCACCATGCAGGTCTCTTGCATTAGAAAAGTTGGTCTTACCTGTGGTCCCGAGGCTCAAGTTCGCTCGCGGGGTGCTGCCCACGCGCTCTCTGCAGCGGCAGCCTCAGAAGACTTTCAAAGACTACTTAAGTCTCTCAGACCAAGGCAGTCAGAATTCTCAGAGGGTTGTACTTTACTGAACAGAAGAGCAACTCACAGAGGAGTCTAGGTATTTGAAAGTTTGAGAGAGGGCTTCTGTGGTGTTCAACTGTTCAGTGTATGAATGAAGAAACTGCTAGGATAGAAAATGAATTATCTGGTGCTTGTGAATGTATATGTGTCTCTCTTTATTAATATTAATTTATTTTTATTTTATGTTATGGGCATTTCTCCTGTATGTGTGTCTGTGAACCATGAGTATGCATGGTGCATGGGAGATAAGGGCATGGAACTGGAGATAAAGATGGTTGTGAGACATCATGTAGGTGCTAGGAATAGAGCTGGGTCTTTGGAAGAGCAGCCAGTATACAGAACAGCTGATCCAGCTCTCCAGCCCTCTCTCTCCGTGTAGATCATCCACTTATAATTCTGCCAATTACTTTATTTCTTCTTATAGAACCATGTTGAGCAATTCTTATAGTCAGGGCTGAAGGTGATGAATTCTTTTATAATTGGAAATTCCCTTTCCCTTGGAGACAAGCTCAGGGCTTATTTTAGCATACAATTTGCTCCTTATACATTTGCTCACTGAGAACACAATTTTCCAAGTTAATCTCCCGAGGAATCTTCTTCATCAATTTTCTAAATGGTGCCAAACATCTTTTCTGTGACCCCTATTGATCCTTTTAAGAACACGACGATTTAATTGATAGTACTCCTTTTATTACACAGTTTTCAATTAGTCCTGGCAGCCTCTGTTTTTACTGCTTTTTTCCTTTGTGGTTGAATTGAAATGCTAGCCAAGGACCCCACTTTTCTCACCCAAGGTGCTGCTGAAGAAAATTTTAGGGGGGCTGATTAGTCTACAGATTGCCTCTTCTTGCTGTAACTTGAAGTGTTTGGCTGAAGAGAGACTAATTCACTTCTATGACAGCACAGAAGGGAGATAAGGTCAGCTACAACTAATCCTGGGAAGATTTGAAGTTCAAGAAAAAAAAAAAACCGAGAATTGGTTTTCATGAAGAGCCCTTAGATCCTTTTACATCCTTTCTAAAACTTAAAAGCCACCTCAGGAAACCATTATCCTGTCTTGAAGGTGAGAATTTTGCTAATATCCATTCAGAAATACTTCCTTTCTTAAAATGTATATTCCTCCATGGGTTTTGTGAGGATTATTGAGCTTTCCTTTTCCTTTTCATGTTGTTTTTCCTTTTTGTAAAATAAGATAGGCACTCTAGAGGAAAGGAATACAATAAAATTCTCACCTGTAGATGTGAAGTCTAAAAGACATCTGTTGGAGACTGAGAGATGGCGCAGTGGTTCAGAGCCCTTCCTGTTGCTACAGAAGACACCATCTGCTACTCCAGTTTACATCATCCCCACTGTGGCTTGAAGCAGGCTGTAACTCTATTCAAAGGATCCAAATCCCTCTTCTGGCCTTCATGTCCACTCATCATGCATGTGGTACACTTCTATACATGCAAGGAAAGCATTCATACACATAAAATAGAAATAAAATCTTTGGGTTGGGGATTTAGCTCAGTGGTAGAGTGCTTGCCTAGCAAGCACAAGGCCCTGGGTTCAGTCCCCAGCTCCGAAAAAAAGAAAAAAGAAAAAAAAAGAAATAAAAATCTTTAAACAAACCTAAAGACATCTGTTGAAGAACATTATAAAGCAAAGGAGGGGGATGATATATACATTAGGGTTCTTATATATGAATACAGCCATTTACTTCCTGGCTGAAGAATGACTGACAATCTCATTAGTCCTGGAATAGAGAACATGGCCTGAGAACCACATGGCTTGAATTTGAATTTGAATCTCCATTTTTCTCTTTACAAATTGACCAGTCTTTTGCAAGTACCTGGCTTCTATGAATCTATGCTTTGTCAACTGCAAATGGAAATAGCAATATCATTCATAGTTTGTTATGAGGATAATTCAAGTCAATATTTATAAAGCACTTACACCATTCCTGGTATATAGAAAATATTATACAAGTGTCACATAAAATATGCATTTTAAATATATTTAGTGGGAAACTTGCTAACCCAGGAATCACTACATATTTATGACTATCTTTTTTGCAAATATTAGAAAGGTTAGCTTTAGTGGAAATGTAATTTAGATATTTGTGAAGTAACTTTTATAGAGAAATAAATTGTCTCTAACCATGATAATTTAATATAAAACATGTTTTTGTCAAAAGTATGTTGTGTACTTTCTAAGTGTTAAGCATAATGCAGTATGCTAAGAATTTAGATGAACTAGACCTAAGTCTTATTTGGGGAACACTGTAGTTAATAGATCAATAAATGAAACTTTTTAAGGTTTATTTTTATTTTTAATTATGGAAGGAATGTGCATATTACTGTAGGTGCCCATGGAGACCAGGAAGAGTTTCAGATCCCCTGGATCTGGAGTTACAGGTAGTTATGAGCAATCATACCTGGGACCTAGGAGCTGAATTCGGGTTCGTTGCAAGATTGGTGAGAGCTTTTAACCTCTGAGTCACATCTCTATCCCAAAATGGAAAGTTTTAAAATAATGTTCATATGAAGAAGCAAGAATGTCTCTGAGGAGTCTGAAGAAAAGAGCACTTGCCACTTTTGAGGAGGACAAGGACTCCATTCCAACCACCCATCTGAGATAGTTTGCAATCACATATAACTACAATTTTAGAGGTTATGACACCCTCTTCTGGTCTCTGACATCACCTGTATGCACACAATGGAAAAAACTACACATAAAATTTTCTAAAAAAATCATTGACAAAAGAGAATGCGTCTAAGAAGTACCAGGAAATACACCAAAAATATTGAAATATGAGAGGGAAAGAGAAAAAAGAGAGAGAGGTGGGGGAGGGAGGGTGGGACGGAGGGAGGGAGGGAGGGGGAGAGAGAGAGAGAGAGAGAGAGAGAGAGAGAGAGAGAGAGAGAGAGAGAATGAATATGTGTAAGTGTACACAAATGGATCCATGAAAACCTGACTAGATTTGATGAGTGTAAATCACTCAGGCCCAGAGATTAGTACTCAGGCAGAGGGATATTTCCACTTTGATTGAAAGAACAAAGTTACATCTTTGTCATTGACGCAATTAATGAAAGAGTTTTGTAATTAGCAACATTACATTTCTTTTTAGTATTTTCCATACAAATTATCTTTTTAGATAAGATGGTATTGGACTCCAGAGAATTAAATAACCCTAATAAAAATGGGGTACAGAGCTAAACAAAGAATTCTCAACTGAAGAATATCGAATGGCCAAGAAGCACCTAAAGAAATGTTCAATATCCTTAGTCATCAGGGAAATGCAAATCAAAACAACCCTGAGATGCCACCTCACACCAGTCAGAATGGCTAAGATAAAAATCTCAGATGACAACAGATGCTGGCAAGGATGTGGAGAAAGAGGAACACTCCTACATTGTTGGTGGGATGGCAAGCTGGTACAACTACTCTGGAAATCAGTCTGGAGGTTCCTCAGAAAATTGGACATTATACTACTTGAGGACCCAGCTATACCACATCCATTAGAATGGCTATGATTAAAAAAAAAACTCAAGTGACAGCACATACTGGTGAGGATGTGGAGCAAGGGGAACACTCCTCCATTGCTGGTGGGAGTGCAAATTTGTACAACTAGTTTGGAAATCAATTTGGCAGTTTCTGAGAAAATTGGTGATAGTTCTACTTCAAGATTCAGTTATGCCGCTCATGGGCATATTCCTAAAAATGTTTCACCTATCACAGGAAATCTTCTCAACTATGATCTTAGCAACATTATTTATAATAGCCAGAAATTGGAAACAATCTACATGTCCCTCAACTGAAGAATGGATAAAGAAAGTGTGGTGCCTTTACACAATGGAGTATCACTCAACCATTAAATATAATTGAAGTGGAAATTTCTCATTTCTCTAGAAACTCAGTTATATTGTTTGCTGGGGCAGACCGGTGAAAGGATGTTTTGGTGAAGAAGGCACAGGTGAAAGGATGTTTTGCTGAAGCATACACGTGAGAGGATGTGTGATATTTAGAAAAAATAAATGATTTCACAGAGCGTGAGAGGGGGCTCTTGCATTGGTCCACCTTGCTCTAACTCACTAGTCTTTACTGATGCTCTTGTATTAGTTGGCCTAGCACTCTGTTGCTGAGCTACACTTGTGGTAACTTCAGAGACAGAAACTTGTCAAAGAACTTCTTGTGATATTCCTGTGGCTTCTTGCCTCTTCCACAGACTTGGGTAGATTGGTGGAACCTTTTTTTTTTTTTTTCTTTTATGGATCAAACTGCTGTTGCTGATTTATGCCTAGTGTTGGCTAAGTAAACTGGGCTGCTGCTGCTGGTTCGGGTTTGGTGTTTTGCTGGTGAACTGGATTGCTGACCACAAAGATTAGAATCGCTCTGAACAACTATTTCTAAACAGGTCCACAACCCACATTTCCTATTAACCTTTATTTTCAACTACTGCTGGTGCATGGTAGGCTAGAAGGGGGGTTACCTTTATTAAAGTAGGATTTGAAAAATCTGAGCCTATGTACAATAACAGGACCAAATTGATAGACAAATGGATGGAACTAGAAAAAAATCATCCTGAGTGAAGTAACCTAAGCCCAGAAAGACAATCATGGCAATGATACGTGGATATTTGTCTTATAAAGTACAGGATGGTCATGCTAAACCACAGACCCAAAGAAGCTAAGTATCAAGGAGGATCCAGGGTACCGGGGCGGGTGGTGCTTGAATCTCACTGAGAAGGGAAAGTAGATTAGACATCAGGAGTGGACTGAGGGAGGGGCCTGACTTGGGGAAGGTTTGAGGATGAGAATAGGAGTGATGAGGTGAGGAAGGCCAAAAGGAAAGAGTAGTAAGAGAGACAATTGGATTGGGGCGCATCTCTGGGACTAGCTAGAAACCTACACCAACAGAGACTCCCAGGGATCCATGAGGGTGATCCTAGCTAAGACTCTTAGCAATGTGGGAATATAGAGCCTGAACCAGTCATCTCCTGTAACCAGGCAAGACTTCCAATTGAGGGATTGGGATAGCAACTCAGCCACATAACCTTAGGCACACAATGTGTGCTGTCTACAAGATGTGCAGGGGTAAAAGATGGAGCAGAATTTGAGGGAAGGGCTAACTGATAATTGAACCAATTTGAGCCCCATGCTCTAAGAGGGAGTCCACCCCCAGCTCTATTAATGTTATTCTGCTATGCTTGAAGACAAGAACCTAGCATAACTGTCATCAGAGAGGTTTCAACCAGCAACTGATGGAAACTGATGCAAAGACCCACAGCCAAACATTAAGTGGAGCATGGGGAATCCTGTGTGTTGGGATAAACTTTTTTACAACCTGTGAAGGTATGTCTCTATATTTTCAATTCTTAATTCTGTACCAGCAGAGAGCTGAATGCTGACAGGATATTGATACTTTCACTTCTATCAATGGCCTTCCTAATATTTGTTTATACTTGTTCTTCTACACCTGCTCAGATACTCTGTGCCCTCTATGCCTAGAGGCAATCCAGAGATTGTCTCACTACTGATTGGTTGAAATAAGAGTGACAGCCAATAGCTGGGCAGAAAATGGAGGGCTGGACTTCTGGGCAGAAAGAAGGAAGCTGGAAGAAGAAAGTAGATGCACAAGATTCAGAAGGGACACAGAGGGAACAGACAGACTGCAGCAGGGAGAAAGGCACAGAGCTATCCACATAGAGGTCGTAGGCTACTTGGTCAGGTTAAGTTTAGAGTATCCAGGAGAGTACGCAAGCATCCAAGCTTAGCCTTATGTCTTATTTATACTGTTGGTGAATTCAAGAAAGTCCTACTATACATGTGGAAAAGGGGGAGGAAGGATTGAAGGAGCCAGAGGATCAAGGTCATCACAAGAATACCTAGAGAATTAACTATCCCGGGCCCATCAGGGCTTATAGAGACCGAACTGCCAATCAGAGAGCATGCATGGGTTGGTCCTTGGCCTTCTATACTTATGTAACAGTTGTGTAACTAGATCTTCATGTGGAACTCCTAATGTGGGAACAGGGGCTGTCTCTGTCTACATTGCCTGCCTTTGGATCCCGTTCCCCTAACTGGGCTGTCTCAACTAGTCTTAATAGAATATGTACCTAGTCCTAGTCTTATTGCAACCTGATTTGCTAAGTCTGGTTGATATCTAAGGGAGACCTCCCCTTTTCTGAGGAGAAGGAGAATAGGATTAAATGGGGATGGGGTTGAAAGGGAGGGACTGGGAGGGTAGGAGGGAGAGGAAGTTGTGATCAAGATGTACAGTAAATAAAACTTGATTTTAAAAAGTCACATGTCCTCTTAAAGGGTATTTCCATCAATCTAGATTATTGAGGATTATTGTTTTCAAACGTAATTGTACAGGTTGTTCATTTTTTAGAGATAGCTGAATAAAGTCGGTTCGTGGAGTGTTTCATGGCTCCTTAGTTTTAGAATCAATGTAAGACTATTTATCTTAATGAAGACTTATCTCCTTCTAGTATTATATTCATTATTTGTTTCAATGGGCTTGGTAATAGCTTTCTCTAGTATCAGATTCATATTTACGTATATTGTCTTAGAGAACCATGGCAGTCTTGATCAGATATGGTGAGTTCCTTTAAAACAAAATTACTATGAAGCTTTACTTAGCTCCGTAAGTTACTTCTACCATACTGACAGCCTTTGTAACTTGTAAAGTTCTGTTATATTTCTAATGCTATTTTGTCTTTATCTGATCCCTCAATTTGAATATTTTATAATGCATAAAACTTATTTTGCATCAGACTTAGTGGGTTATGGGTTAATAGATTTAAGTATACTTTATCTGTGAATAAATGGTTAACTCGCATCTCTGGTAAAAGACTGAAAGATAAAAACCGAAGCAGCATGAGAAAGAAAATCATGGCCCTTTATTTTTAAGCTTCACAAGTAGAAGAGAAACCAAAGTTTTCCATGAGTCTCTGCTTCTCAGTCCTTCCTTCTTTGCTGTGTCCTTTAGGTCACCTCCCTGCCACCAAAGAGCTCAGATTATCCAAGAAACAATCTAATATATGAAAAGGAAGAAAAAAAAAGATCAAATAACTTTCGAATGGAAAACCAGCATGTAGAAGTTGTCTTACTGAAAAATATAATCATTTGTCGATTGGTAAAACCAGATTACAACAAAATATAGAATGCTGTGGTTGTGATTTCAGGTGAGGTATGAGATGACTACTGGAGGGGAGATGGACACGTCAAGAGGAGGTGTAGAGGACAATGCAGAGAAAGGAAAGAAGGGAATAAAATGGGGCCGAGAAGTGTGTGTGTGTGTGTGTGTGTGTGTGTGTGTGTGTGAGAGAGAGAGAGAGAGAGAGAGAGAGAGAGAGACAGAGAGAGAGAGACAGAGAGACAAAGAGACAGAGAGACAGAGAGACAGAGAGAGACAAAGACAGAGAGAGAAGAGACAGAGACAGAGAGAGACAGAGAGAGACAGAGAGACAGAGAGACAGAGAGAGGGACAGAGAGACAGAGAGAGACAGAGAGAGGGACAGAGAGAGAGAGAGACAGAGAGAGGGACAGAGAGAGAGAAGGAGAGAGAGAGACAGACAGAGAGAGAGAGAGAGAGAGAGAGAGAGAGAGAGAGAGAGAGAGAGAGAGAGAGAAATAGCTCTAATGCAGGGAGAACATCACTGTTCTGAAATACTGGTAGGTATCCTTGAGTACCCAAGTGTCTATCACTTAAAAAGTACTTACAGCTAACCTCCTACAAAAAAAAAAAAAACCCCTCACTTTATTTTTGCCAGAAACCTGTAATGTGGATATCATCAGCGTCATCTTCCTTTTACATATAAGGATGTCATAGCTTGGTACATGGCAATCCTCGCCAGTGGCTCCTGGAGACAGGATGGTCCCTTGAGAACCCAGAAGCTGAAGCCAGCTCTTTCTCCAAGAGTTGCACCAGGGTCTCCTATTTCAGGCTCTGAATGATAAGACCTAAGGTGAGGGAAACCTGTTACAGTAGCTCTGTGCATGAATGGCAGAATCAGCATCTAACAATGAGTAGACAGCCTGTCAGGTACATAGGGTGACCTACCCTAAGCTCATGAAATTAGTGAGGACATATGAGAGGGATCACTTCATTTCTCCAACTGAAGTTTGATTTTTGTTTGGTTTGTCTCTGTTTTGGCTGTTCTATGACAGATGTCTCAGATATGGTGTAAAGTTCAACCACTTACCCACCATACACACAAACTGCCTATTTTCTCTTCTTGACTTTCGTTTCTTTAGCTCCAGGAACTGGACTGGTTTCCATTTCTAGGGTATTAAAAGTGGTTTGTGTAATGCTGGGAGGTTATTTGGTGATCCCGGGAAGGAAATGACTTATATCCTGCATACCTGGAGGGGATAATTTGTGGCTCAACCATTCATCACACTCTCCCTGACTGTAGCTCAAAATGTTCCATCATTTTATTAAGCTGGACCATGCCTATGGATGTATTTCTGGTGTATTTCACTGTTTTCTTTTTGGCTTCCATTTGATTGCTTACTAAATCCCATCACATTTGATGTTTACATGAATGATTTGAGCTTTTGACCCCACCCACAATTTCCAACAGGCTTTGAAACACTGGGAATTCCATAAAGCAATGTAACACGTTGAGAAAAATGTCCACGCAGTGATACATTTCTTGTTAGAATTCAGCAGACAGCCCAGCATTGTATTTCAAATGGGGATAAACCCCTTGAACTATTTAAGTGCCATGATCCCTCAAATTTTCTGCAACAAGAACAACAAAGTAACTGTGCCTTTGACTGATATATAATATCCAAACTTGAAATCTAATGCACAGTATTATTGCCAAGAGTAATTAAATTAGTCAGAGTTTGGCCATATGGAATATAGTTATAATAGCTGTTTTTAATGTCCCTGTCCACTAATTCTGTAATCTGTGATGTCTTGTAGGCTTTCTAGCAATTGATTTCCTCCTTTTAATGTGTCGATTTTTTTTACTTTTTTGTATATTTATACTTTTAGACCGAATGCCAGATGTGAATTTTATCCTATTCAGAAACCATACTTATTGTTTTCTTACCAATGTCATTGAATTTTATTTTGTATTAAAGTTAATATTTTTAAATTTATTTACATCCAAGTTACATTTCATATCTTACCCCTCCCTTCCCAGTCTCCCCTCTCAAAAATTCTACCCCCTTCCTTCCCCTTCTCCTCTGAGAAGAGGAGCCTCCTTGAATATTAGTCCCCCAGACAGCTCCCTCCCTTGACACACACATCAGTCACTGCAGGACTAGGCACATCCTCTCTCACTGAGACCAGAGAGGGTGACCTAGTTAGGGGAACAGAATCTACCAGCAGGCAAAAAATTCAAGGATAGCCCCACTCTAGTTGTTGGGGACCCGCATGAAGACTGAGCTGCACATCTGCTACCTATATTTTACTATCAGAGAAATATCCTTCAAAAATACCTTTATCACTTCTCAGAAACACTTTATCTTTTGCACTGTAGACCCCCATCCCCAACCTGTTGTATCTGTGGTTACTCTGCTTGCTCTGTTTGGTGGCTCCTTCTTTGCTTCAGGGTTTTCTGCCACATGGAATCCTGGAACCCCTCTGCTAATGTTTGAAGTACTCCCTGTACCCCTCCATCTATGCCCAGCATTCTTATCTCTGCACGGTTCCATCCCTGAGACTCAACCAGTCTTTTAGCCTGAAAATTCTATCTAACATGCATCCCTGATATTGCAAGTTCATCTCTTCGCCTCAGAACACGATCAAGATCTATGGTACCGGCATACTATCATTCAATGTATGACAATGTTGCACCTAGAAACAAAATCAGATCAATATTCTGCATCAGAAATTATGGGATTAAGTGAACATTTAAATTTAATAATGTTGTTGCAGTGTCGTTATGGTAGAAATTTAAAAGGATATGACCATGTTGATTTGCTTATATAATGAACAATGAAGCTGCTTTTCACAATTCAGTTTGGTTGTCAAGACAGATCATGTTTTAATAGAATTTTTTTTCTAAATGCCAGGAAATAAAACAAACAAAACCCCCCTTTTTTATATTTAGACTGGCATTCTAGTTGTCTAAGAAAGGGGTGTAAATCCATGCCCAATCATTTGTCTTGTTTGGATGTGAAAGCTCGGTCATTAATATTTTATACCTGTCAAAAATAAAATAAAACTCTGAAAACTTGTAGTGCTTACAATAAATTGTGAGAAACTTACTTGAGTTTAGAATTGAATCTGGAACCATTTAGGAAATGTTCTGGAAGCTCTGTGAACTGAATGTGGATCTTGTCCAGATTCTCATTATATCTCTTCACAGTGAAATTGATGTTCCAAAATTCTGTTGTCTTATCCATCATTATTTTTGTAAGGAACAATCCAAAAAAAGAATTCCAAGGCTAGTAATCATGGAAATCTATTAAGTACATTTAGGCCCAAAATGATGGTATGCATATAAAATCCTACACATTTAGTTTTGAACACGGTTATAACTCATAAGAGACATATATGTATTTAAGTAATGAGAATTATAATTTCATCAAAATGTTGGTTAAATTTATTTCAATTTTATACATTTTGCCTATGTTGAAATTTTTATTTTATTTTACTTGATAAGCAGGAAGATTTTGCTATAATTTGATATTTCCCTTACATCTATGAGGTTAGCAGTATTTAAAGATCAACACGTGGGTTGGGGATTTGGCTCAGTGGAAGAGCGCTTGCCTAGTAAGCACAAGGCCCTGGGTTCAGTCCCCAGCTCCGAAAAAAAGAAAAGAAAAGAAAAAAAAAAGATCAACACGTTGAGTGTCAGTAATTAGTACATAGAACTCTCTATGTGTTCAGTGTAGATTCACTAGGTCTCTAGTGCCAATATCTTACATATGTGAGGGTCAAAGCTGGCAGCTAATTACTAGAATGCATTTGAAGAGCCAGTTGGGAAGGTTGTGACTGGTGGAGACTTGATGACCAAGAACCGAACAGGAGTCAAACAAGTGGGAAGGAAGGATATGGCCACAAATCGAAGAATGTTCCAGACTCAGGAAGAATGTGATTAGAGTTGAACTGAGTTTAGAGAGCATAGATGGTACACAGGAATCTGAATTTATAAATGAAGAAAGACTGAGTAGGGAAAGACAGACAAGGCTCTGTTCTCCAAGAAGCTGGTGAATCGAGTAAAGGAGACCTAGATAAAAATAGTGATAGAGGACTGGAGAGATGGCTCAGTGGTTAAGAGCACTGACTGCTCTTCAAAGGGTCCTGAGTTCAATTCTCCAGCAACCACATGTTGACTCACAACCATCTGTAATGGGATCTAATGCACTCTTCTGGTATGTGTCTGAAGACAGCTGCAGTGTACTCATATAAATAAAAATAAACAAATCTTTAAAAATAAACAGCAGTAGAAATGCACAATGATGGTGACAATGCACTTGTTACAGGGCTCAGAGTGCAGATGCCACAGATGTCCTCAGTCACTTGCCTGTGACTGCACAGTCAGAACTGATGCTGGACCTAAGACTGTGAACAGCTGTAGAGAGCAGTGTGAGAGGCTTTAGAGGGAGGAGAGAAATTAATTATGATAATGTTGGTGACTGTGATCTCAACCTAACTCCACAAACATACCCTGGGATGGTCGTGGCACTGTCAGAGGCACGTCACACTCGGAACCCATCCAGACCTCTTCCAACCTGCTCACCATATTCCCCTGCCTCAGTTTTCCTTCTACTTAACTTCCAGTCTCTCAGTCACACTACATACTTCACGTTTTTCTTTTGGTACTGGTCACCTTGACGCTGATGGAGGTTCGTGTTGGAAGTTACTCTTTAACAAGTGTGTTGATTATGGAATCAATTCAGGTATCTATCAACAAAGGAGTGGAGAAAGTAAATGTGGGTTTTTTTTTTGTTTTTTTGGCTATAAGGAGGAATGAAAAATGGATCCTGCAAGAAAATTGATACTTCTGGAAGTGTGATACTAGATTAACAAGTATGCCAAAGAGACATCACATATTTTCTCTCATCTATAGGACTTATACTTTATAGATACATACTTTATAAATAACGTGTGTACAGAAAAAGGGACCTAATGGGAGAAGGCAGGAGATAAATGGGCTGGACGAGTACAGAGGGGATACAGTTAAATTGTACTTGCATGAAAATCGCCTCATGAAAACCTGGCCAATAAAGTAAAATTCCTTGAAAAAATGTTGAGTCTGCTTGAAGTATTTGGCTTTGCAAACCCACCCTCTGCTCCTCCTCACGTGGCAGACTTCTCATGTCATCAAGAACCCTATAAGAAAGAAAGGCTGGGTACCATTGAACCCCTTGACCAGTGGACAGTATTGACCTTGAATTACATTCTAGAAATTGTCTGAAGAAATCTGTGTTATGAATTTTATTTTGTTGCAATTTTTCTGTGAAGCAGGACACTCACTGGCTTGAGACCCTGCAGTTACCAACCTGACCCAGTATGGTTCAGCCTTTACATGATAACGGATTATTGCATTAATGTGGTGAATGTTTTGAAGAAATCTTAAGGTGTGTCTTATGAGATTAGAGTGACAGCTAATAGCAAATAAGGGGCATTTGTCTCAGACTTCAGATTAAGGGAAAGAAACCCCAGGAGACAGAATGATCGAAAGTTTAATGTCAATTTTTGATTACAAACCAAGGTCAGGGTCAACCTGGGCTGCAAAGAAAAGCCTATCTCAAAAACAAGAAGATAGAACAGAAACCAAGGAAGCTCAGAGGCTAGTTTCACTTGCTTCTTTATCTTCCAAAAAACGATGGCTGTGCATCCTCATGTGAATCTTTGCCCTGTGATCACAATTATAGTGATGAGCTAGAAATATAGAGCTAAAGATGAAATACAGGGATGAAAAGCTTGAAGTGGGCAAATTCTATCATACTGTTCTTGAGGTAGAGTTAGGCCCTAGTTTCAGGACTCATCTACCGTTATAGCTCTGGATAGAATTCTTCTGACTCTCCCATTTAGTGGCAGCATTCTCCCCTCATAGTCTTAGTGTGTCCACTCGTGACAGCAGATAACACTTACTTTGCTATCCTTTAATATATGTCCCTCCCATAAGAGA
Source organism: Rattus norvegicus (assembly GCF_021556685.1). Lineage (NCBI taxonomy): Eukaryota > Metazoa > Chordata > Mammalia > Rodentia > Muridae > Rattus > Rattus norvegicus. The sequence continues at coordinate 40,655,689 of NC_141542.1, read as the reverse complement.
ATTCTTTCAACTTTTCCTCACCTAAATCGTGCACAATGTCAACTTTTCCTAAGAGACTGTTGCTAAGAAAGAGGCTTCCAGAGTGTTTGCTGTGTGCTGCAAACTTGGGCAGCTTAGGTATGAGGACTTTCCGTGGAGCCCATCCCATTCAGCGGCCCAGGATAAAGCAGTCTATGATCTTGAATGCTTACGTTTACAATGGTCGTTCTTTCACTCTGTAGATGCAGATCGAGAACTCTGTGCATGCTGTGTGAAGCGATGGTGCTCCAGTTCATCTTGTGGTTAAGAAGTCATGGCTTCTACAGATGCTCATTTATTGGATTCCAGGGACCTCTTTCCCAGCTGGTACCATGCCACCAATGCTGTTCACCTGCCCACTCCTGTCCTCAGAAAAGTGGTCCATCATGTGCCTAAAAGTTTCATAAATTCTACCCTGAGTAAGTCATTAAATTTCTCTGCAGTTTGGTGGTTAAATGCCTTCCCCCCCTTTCTAATGTGATTATCCTTGAGTGATTTCCCAGGGCCCTGTCATACTTTATAGAGTTTCTTTTTGTCTTATAATTGCTGTTTTTGTCATTGTTTAATTACACTTTATATTCCTCTTTGATTTAATCCACTGTGTGAGCTCTGTCCCCTGACTGTACTAACTACTACAGTGTCATATAATGAAGACTATGTGAAAGAATTTTAGCACAATCGAGGACAGAGATAGATAGCCTTATTTCTCCCTTTGAGATAAGCTTTCTTATCGAATATGCACTTAAGAGCTGTGTATGCATGGATGTGAGCATGACTATGCATGTGTCTGAGTGTGTGTGTGTGTGCATGTGTGTACATGGGTATGTGTTTGATTGTGTATGTATGTGTGTGCGTGTTTTTGGTCTAAGTGACTCTGTTTATATGTTGTTAGTTGTGCTTTTCCTTTAGTTAATGAACTACCCCTATTTACAAGAAATATAAACCATATTGGTGGAAGCAAGATTTAGCATCACCTATCTCAACCAATGTAAAGAAATTAACAGGAAGTCTTTGGTTCTTCCTCAAAGTCACACAATTAATGCAGGGTGATACCTGTATAAAATTTCCCTTATGCTCAGGACCTGCTCAGGACATTCTCATTAGGGAACAAGTTCTCTATGCATATTTAAAACAAGTGTAATATAGATGGATATGTTGTTTTCTAAGGCTGCCATAACAAATGATTAAAGAACGGGACCCCCGTTGGAGGAATTAGAGAAAGGACTGAAAGAGCTGAAGGGGTTTGCAACCCCATAACAACAACAATGCCATCCAACCAGAGATTCCAGGGACTAAACCACTATCCAAAGACTATACATGGACTGATCCAGGGCTCCAACTGCATAAGTAGTAGAGGATAGCCTTGTTGGGCACCAGTGGAAGGAGAAGACCTTGTTCCTGCCAAGTTTGGACCCCCAGTGCAGTGGAATGTCGAGAGGGTGGTAAGGGGGGGAAACACCTTCATGGGGGAGGGGGAGGGGATAGGCAGCTTATGGACAAGAAACTGGGAAAGGGAATAACATTTGAATTGTAAATAAAGAAAAATATCCAACAAAAAAAGGAAAAAATAAAAGAGAGAGACTTTGTGCACAACTCTAGAGGATAGAAGTCCAATGTCCAGCAGACCTAGACTCCTTGTAAGCACTCGTAAGACAATCTTTCTCTGCTTCTCTCATCTTCTGATTCTAGTTCAAGGACACATAATCAACCCAAGGTGAGACTTGTATAAAAACTAGGATCTTCGATAGGTGCAGTCAAGCTGCAGGAGCCCTGCGGTCCAGACTGTGCCCGGATCTGAACAGACCTGGTCAAACAGCTCCCTGCACCCAAATCCCATGGGAGGGAGAGCTAGACCTTCAGAGGGGCAGGCATGTCTGGGAAACCAGAGGAGACTATTCTCTGCCCACATTTCTGACTCTAGAGGAAAATGCCTAGTGCCATCTGGAGCACTGACTGTGCACAGGGACCCAGGAGGAGGAGGGGCAGGCCCTTCTGGTTCCCACCCACAGGGAGAGCTGAAAGCTAGTGGACAAGAAGGACTACACAACTGAGAGCAGAACACTCTGTTCCCATAACTGGCTGAAAGAAAACAGGAAAACAGGTCTACAGCACTCCTGACACACAGGCCTATAGGACGGTCAAGCCACTGTCAGAAATAGCGAAACAAGGTAACACCAGAGACAACCTGATGGCAAGAGGCAAGCACAGGAACCCAAGCAACAGAAACCAAGACTACATGGCATCATCAGAGCCCAATTCTCCCACCAAAGCAAACATTGAATATCCAAACACACTAGAAAAGCAAGATCTAGATTCAAAATCACAGTTTATCATGATAATGAAGAACTTTAAGAAGGTCATAAATAACTCCCTTAAAGAAATACTGGGCAACAGAAGTAAACAACTAGAAGCCCTTAAAGAGGAAACACAAAAACCCCTTAAAGAACTACTGGGGAAAAAAAAACAACAAAATAGGAGAAGGAAATGAACAAAACCATCCAGGAGTTAAAAATGGAAATAGAAACAATAAAGAAAGAACAAAGGGAGACAACCCTGGAGATAGAAAACCTAGGAAAGAGATCAGGAGTCATAGATGTGAGCATTACAAACAGAATATAAGAGATAGAAGAGAGAATCTCAGGAACAGAAGATTACAAGGAAACCATCGACACAACTGTCAAAGATAATGGAAAATGGAAAAAGCTACTGATCCAAAACATATAGGAAATCCAGAACACAATGAGAAGATCAAACCTAAGGATAATAGGTATAGAAGAAAGTGAAGACTCCCAATTCAAAGGACCAATAAATATCTTCAACAAAATCATAGAAGAAACTTCCCTAACCTAAAGAAAGAGATGCCCATAAACATACAAGAAACCTACAGAACTTCAAATAGATTGGACCAGAAAAGAAACTCCTCCTACCATATAATACTCAAAACACCAAATGCACAAAACAAAGAAAGAATACTAAAAGCAGTAAGAGAAAATGGTCAAGTAACATATAAAGGCAAACCTATCAGAATTACACCAGACTTTTCACCAGAGACTATGAAAGCCAGAAGATCCTGGACAGATGTTATATAGACCCTAAGAGAGCATAAATGCCAGCCCAGTTTACTGTATCCTGCAAAACTCTCAATTAACATAGATGGAGAAACCATATTCCATGACAAAACCAAATTTACACAATATCTTTCTACAAATCCAGCCCTACAAAGGATAATAAATGGTAAAGCCCAACACAAGGAGGCAAGCTACACCCTAGAAAAAGCAAGAAACTAATCGTATTGCAACAAAACAAAGAGAAGACAAGCACACAAACATAATCTCACCTCCAAATACAAAGATAACAGGAAGCAACAATCACTATTCCTTAATGTCTCTCAACATCAATGGACTCAATTCCCCAATAAAAAGACACAGATTAACAAACTGGATATGTAATGAGGACACAGCATTTTGCTGCCTACAGGAAACACATCTCAGAGACAAAGATAGACACTACCTCAGAGTAAAAGACTGGAAAACAACTTTCTAAGCAAGTGGTATGAAGAAGCAAACTGGAGTAGCCATTCTAATATCGAATAAAATCCAATTTCCAACCAAAAGTCATTAAAAAAGATACGGAAGGACACTTCATATTCATCAAAGGAAAAATCCACCAAGATGAACTCTCAATCCTAAATATCTATGCTCCAAATAAAAGGGCACCTACATACATAAAGGGAACCTTACTAAAGCTCAAAGCACGCATTGTTCCTCACACAATAATAGTAGGAGATTTCAACACCGTACTCTCATCAATGGACAGATCATGGAAACAGAAATTAAACAGAGACATAGACAGATTAAGAGAAGTTATGAACCAAATGGGCTTAAGAGATATTTATAGAACACTCTATCCTAAAACAAAAGGATATATCTTCTTCTCACCACCTCATGGTACTTTCTCCAAAATTGACCATTTAATCGGGCACAAAACAGGCCTCAACAGATACAGAAAGATAGAAATAATCCCATGCACCCTATCAGACCACAACGGGCTAAAGCTGGTCTTCAGTAACAATAAGGAAAGAACTCGGACATATGCATGGAAGTTGAACAATGATCTACTCAACGATAACCTGGTCCAGGAAGATATAATGAAAGAAATTAAAGACTTCTTAGAATTTAATGAAAATGAAGGTACAACATACCCAAACTTATGGGACACAATGAAAGCTGTGCTAAGAGGAAAACTTGAAGCTCTGAGTGCCTGCAGAAAGAAACAGGAGAGAGCATAGCATATGCTCTCAAGCATAGCAGCTTGACAGCACACCTGAAAGCTCTAGACCAAAAAGAAGCAAATACACCCAGGAGGAATAGAAGGCAGGAAATAATCAAACTCAGAGCTGAAATCAACCAAGTAGAAACAAAAAGGACTGTATAAAGAATCAATAGAATCAAAAGCTGTTCATTGAGAAAAATCAACAAGATAGATAGACCCTTAGCCAGACTAAGCAGAGTATACAGAGAGTGTGTCCAAATTAACAAAATCAGAAATGAAAAGGGAAACATAACAACAGAGTCAGAGGAAATTAAAAAAATCTTCAGATCCTACTACAAAAGCCTATATTCAACAAAACTTGAAAATCTGGAGGAAATGGACAATTTCCTAGACAGATACCAGGTAACAAAACTAAATCAGGAACAAATAAACCATTTAAACAACCCCATAACTCCTAAAGAAATAGAAGCAGTCATTAAAAATCTCCCAGTCAAAAAGAGCCCAGGTCCAGATGGGTTCAGTGCAGAAATCTATCAGACCTTCATAGAATACCTCATACCAATACTATCTAAACTATTCCACAAAATTGAAACGGACGGAGCACTACTGAATTCCTTCTATGAAGTCACAATTACTCTTATACCAAAAACAACACAAAGACCCAACAAAGAAAGAAACTTCAGACCAATTTCCCTTATAAATATCGATGCAAAAATACTCAATAAAATTCTTGCAAACTGAAACCAAGAACATATCAAACAATCATCCATCATGATCAAGTAGGCTTCATCCTAGGGATGCAGGGATGTTTTTTAATATATGGAAAATGATCAATGTAATCCACTATATAAACAAACTGAAAGATAAAACCACATGATCATTTCATTAGATGCTGAGAAAGCATTTGACAAAATTCAACACTCCTTCATGATAAAAGTCCTAGAAAAAAACAGGAATTCAAGGCCCATACCTAAACATAGTAAAAGCCATATACAGAAAACCAGTAGCTAACATTAAACTAAATGGAGAGAAACTTGAAGCAATCCTACTAAAATCAGGGACTAGACAAGGCTGCCCACTCTCTCCCTACTTATTCAACATAGTTCTCAAAGTCTTAGCCAGAGCAATCAGACAACAAATGGAGATCAAAGGGATGCAGATTGGAAAAGAAGAAGTCAAAATATCACTATTTGCAGATGATATGATAGTGTATTTAAGTGATCCCAAAAGTTCCACCAGAGAACTACTAAACCTGATAAACACCTTCAGCAAAGTGGCTGGGTATAAGATTAACTCAAATAAATCAGTAGCCTTCCTCTACACAAAAGAGAAACAAGCCGAGAAAGAAATTAGGGAAATGACACTCTTCATAATAGTCCCAAATAATATAAACTACCTTGGTGTGACTTTACCCAAGCAAGTGAAAGATCTGTATGATAAGAACTTCAAGCCTCTGAAGAAAGAAATTGAGCAAGACCTCAGAAGATGGAAAGATCTCCCATGCTCATGGATTGGCAGGATTAATATAGTATAAACGGCCATTTTACCAAAAGCAATCTACAGATTCAGTGCTATCCCCATCAAAATTCCAATCCAATTCTTCATAAGGTTAGATAGAACAATTTGCAAACTCACCTGGAATAACAAAACACCCAGGATAGCTAAAACTATCCTCAACAATAAAAGGACTTCAGGGGGAATCAGTATCCCTGAACTCAAGTAGTATTACAGAGCAATAGTGTTAAAAAACTGTATGGTACTGGTACAGAGACAGGCAGGTAGATCAGTGGAATAGAATTGAAGACCCAGAAATGAACCCACACACCTATGGTCACTTGATTTTTGACAAAGGAGCCAAAACAATCCAATGGAAAAAAGATAGCATTTTCAGCAAATGGTGCTGGTTCAACTGGAGGTCAGCATGTAGAAGAATGCAGATCGATGCATGCTTATCACCCTGTACAAAGCTTAAGTCCAAGTGGATCAAGAACCTCCACGTCAAACCAGATACACTCAAACTAATAGAAGAAAAAGTGGGGAAGCATCTTGAACACATGGGCACTGGAGAAAATTTCCTGAACAAAACACCAATGGCTTATGCTCTAAGATCAAGAATCGACAAATGGGATCTCATAAAACTACAAAGCTTCTGTAAGGCAAAGGACATTGTGGTTAGGACAAAACGGCAACCAACAGATTGGGAAAAGATCTTTACCAATCCTACAACAGATAGAGGCCTTATATCCAAAATATACAAAGAATTCATGAAGTTAGACTGCAGGGAGACAAATAACACTATTTAAAAATGGGGTTCATAGCTAAATAAAGAATTCACAGCTGAGCAATGTCAAATGGCTGAGAAGCACCTAAAGAAATGTTCAACATCTTTATTCATAAGTGAAATGCAAATCAAAACAACCTTAAGATTCCACCTCACATCGGTCAGAATGGCTAAGATCAAAAACTCTTGTGACAGCAGATACTGGCGAGGATGTGCAGAAAGAGGAACACTCCTCCATTATTGGTGGGATTGCAGACTGGTACAACCATTCTAGAAATCAGTCTGGAAGTTCCTTAGAAAATTGGACATTGCACTACCTGAGGACTCAGCTATCCTTCTCTTGGGCATATACCCAAAAGATGCTCCAACATACAACAAAGACACATGCTCCACTATGTTTATATCAGCCTTATTTATAATAGCCAGAAGCTGGAAAGAACCCAGATGCCCTTCAACAGAGGAATGGATACAGAAAATGTGGTACATCTACACAATGGAATACTACTCAGCTGTCAAAATCAATGACTTTTTGAAATTCATAGGCAAATGGATGGAACCGGAAAATATCATCCTGAGTGAGGTAACCCAATCACAGAAAAACACACACGATATGCACTCATTGGTAAGTGGCTATTAGCCCAAATGCTTGAATTACCCTAGATGCCTAGAACACATGAAACTCAAGAAGGATGACCAAAACGCAGATGCTTCACTCCTTTTTTAAAAAGGGAATAAGAATACCCTTAGGAAGGGATAGGGAGGCAAAGTTTATAACAGAGGCTGAAGGAACACCCATTCAGAGCCTACCCCGCATGTGGCCCACACATATACAGCCACCAAACTAGATAAGATGGATGAAGCAAAGAAGTGCAGACCGACAGGAGCCGGATGTAGATCTCTCCTGAGAGACACAGCCAGAATACAGCAAACACATAGGCAAATGCCAGCAACAAACCACTGAAGTGAGAATGGGACCCCCGTTGAAGGAATCAGAGAAAGGACTGAAAGAGCTGAAGGCGCTTGAGACCCCATATGAACAATAATGCCAACCAGAGCTTCCAGGGACTAAGCCACTACCCAAAGACTATACATGGACTGACCCTGGGTTCCAACTGCATAGGTAGCAATGAATATCCTAGTAAGGGCACCAGTGGAAGGGGAAGCCCTTAGTCCTGCCAAGGTTGGACCCCCAGTGAAAGGGCTAGGCGAATGTTAGCATGGAAACCGGGAAAAGGAATAACATTTGAAATGCAAGTAAGAAATCCTGAGTTTAATAAAGATGGAAAAAAAAAGAAAAAAAAAAAACTAGGACCTTCCCCATCTCCATGCCCCAGGCACCAATTCTTCCAGCAGCTTTTCCCATTCTGGGCTTGTGGATGTAGTGCTGTCTCTCTGTCTTTCTTTGCATGTTGTCTTATTCTTATCTTACCTCTTATAAATATACTTGGTGGACTGTCTAGACAGATCGTCATCTCTAGATTCTTGGCATACTTAACAGTGGCAAAGCTTCCCCTTCCTAAGACAACACCAAAGGTATTGGTTATTAGGACATGCCTTCTGGAAGATGGTTATCTAGCCAATGAAATTAAAAAAAATGTTTTTATTGTCTCTAAAGCTCTACAATTAAGTGCTCCGTAAGCTCTATCAATAACTTCTAATGGTCATTTATTCTACGGGCATATTACCTACCAGTACAATTTACTTTCTTTTGTAATCGCAGTCATGCTATGTGGACTTTGAAAACAGTCTTTTTGCAGTCCCAGAGTGTTGTATGTCATCGTATGGGTGCAGGGAAGCCAGTTTGCGTTCTCTGTAGGAACAATAAGTCCTCTGAACCACTGAGCCAGGTCTCCAGATGCCTCTATTTTTGTTATGAGGACCTTTGTATTGATACTCATATTTGATGGGACAATTTATGTTCTCAGTAGCTAACCGTTTCCACATCCTCACCAGTGTTTGCTATTTTAACAATAGCTATCTGACTGGAGAAAAATGTGCTCTTGGTGGAGATTTATCTAAGGACCATGCACATCATCTCTTTGTCTCTCCTTTGAGAAGTGTGTATTCAATCCATTGGTACATTATTGGTTAGATGGCTTGGGTTCTCATACTTTTTAATTTGTATGTGTCCTATATGTTCATGTGTGAGTGGGTGGCAGTTGGGGGTTATATAGGTTGTGTGAGTGTTGTATGTAGGGTATTCATGTATGTGGAGTATATGCACCCATTCGTATGTATGGAAGCCAGAGGAAGATGTCTGGTGTCCTTCTCTATTGCTCTCTGCATATTCCTTTGGGACAGTGTATTTTGTTAAGGCTAGAACTTACCGGGGATCCAGTGAGATCCAGTAGCACCTTGTGTCCAACCCTGAGTGTGTTGATGTTACAAGAGAGAACGGTACACACGCAGCCTAGGAATGTGGGCTCTTGGAATTTGAATGCAGGCTCTCACACTCACACATCAACCACTCTTATTTACTAAGCCACCTCCCCATCTTGCTTTTTAATTTTAAAAGGGTTTTGTATATAAATTCTAGGTACTAATCTCTTTTCAGATGAACTCCTAGCAAATATATTTTCCCATTGCATATGCTTCGTCTTTGCTTGGGTATTTTATTTGGTTTGCAGTTTTGAATTTCCCACACTCCCATTTGTCCATTCTTTTTATAATTTCTTGGCCTATCAGAGTCCTTTTCAGAAAGTCCTTATGCCTGTATCTGAAAGTGTCTCTCTCTAGCCATTTTGAGGTCTTGGGTCTCACAGCAAGATCTATAATGCATTTGAATTGATTATTATGCATGGTAAGCAGTGATCCCAGTTACACTCCTTTAAGTGGATATTCATTTTCTGAAGAGGCCATTTTTCCCTCCCAAATCCTTCATCAAAAGTCTCGTGCCTCTCTCAGACTAGACAGGCCCCAAATTCCAGTTTTCCCGCTCACCCTCCTGAGTTCTGGGACTGTAGGAGTGCAACACCATGCTTGGCCAACCCTTTTGTTTTGATTAGAAGGGATGACTTGGTACATAGCTAAGAAAACTAAAACGTGTAAAATATTAAAGTGGTTCATGTCATTTGATGTAATATCTGGCTTCATGTTATTAGAGGCAAATATGTACATTTAAAGATTTTAATTATATTCTTAACAGTAAATATAAAGAAACATAAGATCTCAAGCATAAGTTATTAAATTAATACCTTATGAAATATCTCTATAATTACTTACTATGTATGCACAAAATAAAGAGGTGTATATTTAGAAAAAAGTAAATGTTTAATATAAGAGATTAAAGTGCTTACAAAATGTGGAGGTTGCTTTCTATATTTGTAAAACTTACTGATAATTGAAGGGGTAAAGCAAAAAGTGAGGAAAATTAGGAGTCTGATACCCTCATATTTTGCCAAATTCACACATTTAAACTTAGGTATAGTGTCTCAGAAGTCAGGAAAAGGAAATAATACATTCCACAGCAGCCATTCATCCAAATTTATAATAACATCATTCAAAGAAACGTTTTGCCCTGGCACAGCACATCTATGAGATGCTAATAAATTGTAGGTGTTTTGCTGTTATTGCTGATAATAGCTAATTATAAAATGTTACATTTCCTCTCCCATCTCTCCTTTGTGACCCTCTTCTTACCATTGGGTATATTTGTGTGGTTGGCTCCTGATTCAACAATGTATTCTCTTGATAGTGAATAATTATCATTTTTCTCTTCCTATCTACAAAGTTGAACTTCTGTTGACTCTGAAGTTCTTCTTTCAGATTAATTTCATCTGTGTGTGTGTGTGTGTGTGTGTGTGTGTGTCTGTGTGTGTCTGTGTGTGTGTGTGTGTGTGTGTGTGTGTGTGTGTGTTGTTCTGTTTACTTAGGGATGAGAAGTTGACCCATTGAAGACCACAGAGGAAATCCTTAACTCTTTCTTATGTAGTTTTATATTCTTAAGTAATTGTTTCCACTCTGCAACTGAGGGATTCTCTGAGCAGGTCATGGTTTGCCTCAGTTATTATCCCTTTAAGTACTGAATTCAAAACAAATTCATTGAAGAAAGGTTAGACAACCAGTTAACCACTCCATTTCTATGGCTCCTGAAGACAGATGCAACATGTTCTAGGAACTGCTCCTGACTTGGTTTCTCTGCTAATTCTGATTTTTTATAATAGAAATCATGTGACCAAGCTCTGAAGTCACTCTGCAGAGTATATCATCATCATTCAATATACACTGCAAATTATAACAGCAAAGATGCCCAGAGTGGTGATATACATCTTTAGTTCCAGCACATGGGAGACAGAGACAGTTGGATTTGTTGGTTCGAGACCACTCAGATCTAAATAGCAACCATCAGTCTAGTCAACGCCACATTATGAGATCCTGTCTCAAAAACAAATAGCAGAGACAAAATCCCAAATGGACCCAGGTAGTATCAGAAACAAATAATAGAACGTAGAACATATTTATCACCACCGAAAATGTATTGATCACAATTGTTTAAAGGCAACTAATTTGTACATTTCTAATGTTACCATGACAATTTAAATATGCTAATATCTGAATGTGTGGTTTTCTACAAATCCCAATGGCATACCATTCATCCTGTCAAACAAGACTGTGAAGCCAGGTGGTTGGTTGTACTGTCCCCAGTTAGTCCTCTCCTACTTTAATCAAGTTCATCACATGACTCTATGATTTGGGTTTCGAATATCCCCTGTAAACACTTCTTGCCTCCATCACTTCTGCCTCAGATACACATATGTCTATCCTGCTACCAACTTCATTGTTACATTTTTGCCTCCAGCAAAAAGGGACAGTATTAACATGGTTGTCAACCCAGCCTTGTTTATTATCTAGCTCCTCTTCCTCTTGCTGGCACTTGGCCCAGAGCACTCACTGTGCTCACCCCCTCCGCCCCGCACCCCCTGCTCTGGGGAGTACATATGTTGTTTGTTCTGCCCGGGGTACAGTGTGCACACCGCTTTCCTCTGAGCGACTCCTACTCAATCTTCAGAGTTGTGTGCAGACTTCAGTCCTTCCCTGTGGGCAGCCTTCTCAGTCTGGTCCTCCAAGGGAGCAGAGTCATTATTGGATCTTACTATAGACCCTTCTTCCGTTCCTTTACAGTGGGCTCCCTGTAAAATCAATTTCCCATTTATTTGTGAGCTAAATTGATTACTATCTTTCCACTTGACTATAGGCTACATTTTAAATTTTCTTTCAGGGATTTTTGGTTTCCTCTCTAAAGGCTTCTACTTGTTTACTTGTGTTTTCCAGCATTTCTTTAAGGGAGTTCTTTATGTCTTTCTTAAAGTCCTCCATCATTATAAAAAAAATGTGGTTTTAAATCTAAACCTTGCTTTTCTGGAGTGTTTGGTTATCCAGTATTTTCTTTGGTGGGAGAATTGGGCTCTGATGATGCCAAGTAGTCTTGGTTTCTGTTGCTTATGTTCCTGCACTTGCCTCTAGCCATTGGGTTGTCTCTGGTGTTTGCTTGTCTTGCTGTTTCTGGGAGTGACTTGGCCCTGCTGTTGGCCTCTGTGTCAGCACTCCTGTAGAACTGTTTTCCTGTTTTCTCTCAGCCTTTCCTGAGGACAGGTGCTCTGATTTCAGGTGTGTAGGTGCACCTGGTGACTGTCTTCCAGCTCTGGGCATGGGCAGGAAACAAAGGGTCCTGCCCCTGATTGCTCCTAGGTCCTTGCACCCAGCACGTGTGCTTGTAGTGTATAGAAGATGTTCTTTAGCCTGTTGTTGAATGGCCAAATCAATAAATGTGTGTTTAACATTCCACACAAGTGTTACCTTTACATTTTCTTCTCCTGGTGCCTCTTGTTTATGAAGAGGGCTGGCTGCCATTAAAAAAAAATCATTTAGCTTTTAGCTTTAGAGAATACTGGAGAAAATTTGTAAACCATATGGGCTGTTGACCCACAAAATACACACAATCAGAGCCAAAGAAGAGAAGCAGAGACACTGAGCTCTCCTCACACACACTTCTTCAGAACCCTTTACTTCCTCCCAGAGAGGTTCTTCCAAGTCCAAACTGGTCTGTTTGTCATGGCTACTCCCTCCATTGCCTTCATTATTCTCAGCTCTATGTCTCTCACCTAAGAAAAGCGACTCTATCAATAATCAAATCCCTCAGCGTTCAGCTGCATCATGCCTGCTTCTATCCATCACTCCCATCTGAGATCAGTCAACATCCCTGTGTCCTCAGTCTCATACCCTCTTTTTCTGCTTTAGGGTCTTGCTTAATGACTTTATCAGTCTTTTTCTTTTTTCCACCTTTGTTTCACTATCCCTCATAAAATAATATAGTTATGATCAAATACGTAACAAACAAAATGTAAATGTAAACAAACCCAGAAATCCCTCTTTGTAAACTGCAAGAAAATTAGATTATTTTATTCTAAATGTGTGCATATTTGTATTTGGCTAACAGCTTCTATACCAGTGATATACCTTACATTTTTTTCTTGGTCTCTCCAACTTCTTTTTCACATTTCATATTGTGAATAATTAACTTTAGTTCATCTTTCTCAGACACTCCATCAAAATAAAATTTCCACACCACTACCCTAAAAGTTTTTAGCCCATGTTCTATGTAGTTTTTGATATAAGATAAGCCTTGTGTCTTCCCCCTTGGCACAGAGGAGCCCAACTTAGCTTTCTTTTAAAAGATAACCTTTTCATGAATAACCTGTATTTATTATTCTTGTCAAAAGCATTATATAAATATATGTCACCTTTTTCTTTTTTGGAAAACTCTCATTTTAAAGAAAAATGAGTGCAGCTTTTCTTGGGCTGATCTTCCCCTCCACATAAATGGTTCTTGTTGGGGCCACTCCTGTCTTGTGCTTTATTAAATTTAAATTCTACTTCCTCAGTCATTTGTGTTGTTAGCCTACTAATACCCTTCCTTGAAGCTGATCACTCTCCCCTCCAGATGCACTGTCCACTTTTTTGCTATTAAACCTCCCGCAGGGTCTCTCAGCTCTGCTCTTATGATCTGCCATCTAGTGTTTCTTGTCTTAGCATGTGACGATTTGATTCACTCAGTGACTTAATTTAATGACATTCATCACAGCTCTTGGGAGACAAAAGCTATTGGATCTCTGTTAATTTGAGGGCAACCTGGTCTACACAGCAAGTATCAGGCCAGCCAGTGCTACACATTGAGATTCTGTCTCAAAACAAGCAAACAAACAAACCTTCAGGCTCCAAACCTTGTTTGGACTTTGTCTCTCACAATACCTCACATTTAGCCTATCAGTTTAAAAAATTGAGGATTTTCTATCTGAATACTGTGTTTACATAATTTTAACTCCTTACTCAACCCCTTCTGATTCTTCCCATGTTCCACCAATTCCCCCTCAAATTCCTGGCCTCTTCCGTGTTTATTATTGTTACATTTATACAAATATATACATATACGTATATTTGGAGCCTACCAAATCCGTTTACTGTTCTTCATTGTGTGTATGTTCAGGCCACCTGGGATTGGCTAACCTATCTGGGGCTGGTTCCTCAAGAAGACTGATGACGAATTCTCTGTCTGTCGACAAACATTAGTTGCCTATCACACTGCACTTAGGGATTGGGCCTTGTTAGGTTTTCTGCTTCTGTCATTTTCCAGGCCTTCAAATTGTTAAAACTTCACCGGTGCCACTTCTCTGTCATACAGAGACAACTTATTTCACAGCAGATGTTCTGACTCCATTCTTTCTTTCCATTCTTCCATGGCATTCCATCAGCTTCCTGAGTTAAATGCTGGGGCTGTGTTGTGTATATATCAGCTGGGGTTGGAGAGCAGCTACTGGAAGGTTTACATTATTTGTTTCTTCTTGAGTTTGCTTGATTTTGATTTTACCATAAGCCTATGAGAGGGAAAGCAAGGGCTATATTATTAACATTAAATGGCTGATATTAATTGAAGGAGGAAGGAGTCAGTATACCCTGGCAGCCTATATTGGCCCAAACATGCACAACAGCTGCATCTGCATTTTTAGAACCTTAAGATCTGCCTGGCACGCGGAGACAAATGGCGACAGAGCCCATGACCTGGGCAGCCAATCAGATGGTACAAGCAACAAGGAGCAAGAGGACATGGACCAATGGGACACAGATATAGGCTATAAAGGCACTCCCTAATTCTTCAATAAGCTAGTCTGCTTCTGCTTCTCACCTGACTCTCTGAGTCTGTGCCATTGATTCTGAACCTCCTTACCCACTACCCCCAAGGACCATCTCGAGGGGCTGAGGGCTAGGGCAACAATGAATGGATCAATGCCTCTCATCTTTTAAATTTGCTACATGTTAAATCTTGTGATTTGGAAATATCCCTTTCCAGGTATAACCGGATACCTGTCCCGGAAGCATGGCTTCTAGTTCTTCACGACAATGCAAATTGTCCCGTTCTCCCTGTTAGCTGGACCGAACAAGTTCACAACTCTCTCATAATTCTGCACTGCGGGCGCCTCACTGCTGGTTCCCTCAGCTCCTTGATCGATCCTACTGAGGAGAGCACACAGGACCCACGTCCATCAGCTCTTACGTCAGTGCTGACCCTAAAAGAGTTAAACATTGCTCAGGTGCTACTCTAGTATCCCTCCGATTCACATCCTCCTCTTGAAAATATTTCTTGATTTTTACAGTCGTCTTTGAAGACCACATTTGTTCCACCCCCGATGAGGTCATTTTTCTCTTCCCCCTCAGTTTGACAGAGGCTATCAGTTCTTTGATTTATTTATTTTTTTCTAACCTGGGAAAGACTGGAAATTTTTCTTGTAATGTCTGTAATATTAAAGTGCATGCCTTTTAAGGCAAAGGGCAATATCTATAGGCTAAAGCATTGCAGGCTGAGGCAATCTGTTCCTGTGTCAGACTGCTGCCTTGTATTCTTATTTTATTGGAGGCTCTCAGGTGGCTGTGTCTGACTCCCACAGATTGGGTTAGTAATAACAATAAGACACTCAATATTCCAATACTTGTAGCTGGTAGGAAACATTAAAATGTTTCCCCCTACAACAAAAGTGGGCTATGGAGATGTAGCTCACAATTACCAAGCCTCGAGTGAGAAGCTTCAGTACCTTAGACTCATTGCCCGCTCTACACTTCCCAGACTGAGGTCTTTATAATCTACATTTATCTCTGAGGTAACCGGTTCTGAAGAAATTGGGTGATTTCCCAAGGTCATGAACAAGATGGGAAGTGGTCATCGGTGCAGCTTCTGATTTAATCTTTTATGCTCTGTGGAGGCACTTATGGTCAAGGTTGACCTGCTGGAGTTCCAGAGTCCACGACCTGGTGGTGGTTCAGTAACCAGGGACAGAGGTGTGGAATTAGAAGAAACATTTTGACCACTTGTTGAAGTACAAACAAGTAGCTTGAGCCGTCTTTATTTATACAGAATTTCAGAGCATTCAAACATATGCAGTTTCAGATTTTCCTTTAATCATTACCCAAGAATTTCAACAAGTACTTTTTAAAATCCATGTCAAGTTCCGCTTATTTCCTTGTGGACATTGATTGACCTTTACCCATGTGTAAGCAGTATAGTATACAGCTGAAATGATTAAGGCATAGCCAAACACACCTGAATATTACCCGCCAAATGGTTTAAATTCTGTATTGCAAGCCAAATAATTATATCTAGCCAGGTACATTCAGTTCAAATTTTTCATGGGCGGGCAGCAGACATGCAGTTTCAAAGTAAAGGACAATTAGAATCCAAACTTTAAATAGCAATATAACCTTTGTATTATATCACCATCTGATTCAGTATGCTCACATTGTATTCTGAGGTGTATTCTATGCCATAATCTCTCTTAGTTTTACAGTATGATTGTGGCTTTCTTCCTTCCTTCCTTCCTTCCTTTCTTTCTTCTTTTTTTACTTACTTTTTCTTTTTAATTTATTCCTTAATCTTTTTTACAATGCAGACTTTATCCCCCTCCCAGTCCACCCTCTGACTGTTCTACATCCCATACCTCCTCCCCTCCACCCCTGTTTCCAAGAGGATGTTCCCAACCCCAACCCCCACCCCACCAGACCTCCTTACTCCCCGTCCTCCAGTCTCTTGAGGGTTAGATGCATCTTCTCTGACTGAGTCAAGACCCTGAAGTTCTGTGTTGTATATATGTTGTGGACCTCATATCAACTGGTGTATGCTGCCTGGTTGGTGGCTCAGTGTCTGAGAGATTTCGGGGGTCCAGATTAATTGAGACTGCTGGTCTTCCTACAGGGTAGCCTCCTTCTCAGTTTCTTCCAACTTTTCCTTAATTCAACCATAGGGGTTACCAGCTTCTGTCCATTGGTTGGATGTAAGAATCTGCATCTCACCCTTTCAGCTGTTTGTTGGGCCTCTTAGGGGGCAGCCACACTAGGCCCATGTTTGTAAGCACACCATAGCCTCAGTAATAGTGTTAGGCCTTGGGGCCTCCCCTTGAGCTGGCTCCCACTTTGAGCTGGTCATTGGATCTCCTTTCCCTCAGGCTCTTCTACATTTTTGCCTCTGCAGTTCTTTCAGACAGGAACAATTCTGTTGACTATGGGATGGTAACCCCATCCCTCCACTTGATGCCCTGTTTTTCTACTAGATGTAGACTCTACAAGTTTCCTTTCCCTACTATAGGACATTTCCTTTCAGGTCTCTCCCTTTGAGTCCTGAGAGTCTCTCACCTCCCAGGTCTCTGGTACATTTAGAGGGTTCCTCCACCTCTTACCTCCCAAGTTTGTCTGCTGGCCATCGGGGCCTGTTCTCCCTACCCAATACATGATCATGTCCACTCTTCCCTTCCCTGTCCCCTTTTTCACACAGGTCCCTCACTCCCCACCCCCCTGTGATTGCTTCCTTCTCCCTCCAAAGTGGGATTGAGGCATCCTTACTTGGTCCCTTCAGCTTGTTAACTGTCTTGAGTTCTGTAGATTGTATCTTGGGTATTCTGTACTTTTTTGGCTAATATCCACTTATTAGTGAGTACATACCATGAATGTCCTTTTGGGTCTGAGTTACCTCATTCAGGACGATATTTTTTAGTTCCATCCATTTGCATAAGAATTTCATGAAGTCATTGTTTTTAATAGCTGAATAGTGTTCTATTTTGTAAATGAACTACAATTCCTGTATCCATTCTGCTGTTGTGGGTCATCAGTTGTTTCCAGCTTGTGGCTATCACAAATAATGCTGCTAGGAACATAGTAGAGCAGGTGCCCCTGTGGCATGGTGGGGCGTTATTTGAGTGTATGCCCAAGAGTGGTATAGCTGGGTCTTCAGGTAGATCTATTTCCAATTTTCTGAGGAACTTCCAGATTGATTTCCAGGGTGGTTGTACCAGTTTGCAATCCTCTTTCTCCACATCTTTGCCAACATATGCTGTCACCTGGGGTTTTGATCTTAGCCATTCTGATTGGTGTAAGGTAGAATCTCAGGGTCGTTTTGATTTGCATTTTCCTGATGACTAAGGACTTTGAACATTTCTTTAAGTGCTTCTTAGCCATTTAAGATTCCTCTGTTTTAAATTCTGTTTCATTCTATACTCCATTTTTTGGATTGGGTTGTTTGATTTCTTGGTGGTTAGTTTCTTGAGTTCTTTATATATTTTGGATATTAGCCCTCTATCAGATGTGGGATTAGTGAAGATTTTTTCCCAATCTGTAAATTGCCTATTTGTCCTATTGACTATGTCCTTTGCATTTCAGGAGTTTTCCAGTTTCATGAGGTCCCATTTATCAACTCTTGATGTTAGAGCCTGAGCCATCGGATCTCTGTTTAGGAAATTTCCCCCTGTGCCCATGAGTTCGAGGCTTTTTCCCACTTTCTCTTCTATTAGATTCAGTGTATCTGGTTTTATCTTGAGGTCTTTGATCCACTTGGACTCAAGCTTTATGCAAGGAGACAAATATGGATCTATTCTCATTTTTCTACATGCAGACTGCCAGTTAGACTACCAGCATTTATTGAAGATGCTTTCCTTTTCCCATTCTATATTTTTGGCTTCTTTGTTACAGATCAAGTATCTGTAACTGTGTGGTTTTATTTCTGGGTTCAATTCTATTCCATTGATCAACAAGCCTGTCTCTGTACCAATACCACACAGTTTTTAATCACTGTTGTTCTGTAGTATAGCTTGAGGTCAGGGATGGTGATTTTCCCAGAAGTTCTTTTATTGTTAAGAATTATTTTTGCTATTATGGGTTTTTTGCCATTCCAGATGAATTTGAGAATTGCTCTTTCCATGTCTTTGAGGAAGGTTGTTAGAATTTTGATGGGGATTGCATTGAATCTGTAGATTGCCTTTGGTAGGGTGGCCATTTTTACTATGTTAATTCTTCCAATCCACGAGCATAGGAAATCTCTCCATTTCCTGAGATCTTCTATTTCTTTCTTGAGAGACTTGAAATTCTTATCATAAAGACCTTTCACTTGTTTGGTTAGAGTTACCCTTAGATATTTTATATTTTTTGTGACTATTGTGAAGGTTGTTGTTTCCCTATTTTCTTTCTTAGCCCATATAAAGGAAGACTACTGATTTATCTGAGTTAATTTTATATCCAGCCACTTTGCTGAAGCTGTTCTCTTTAGAAGTTTTCTGGTAGAATTTTTGGGGTCACTTATGTATACTATCATATCATCTGCAAATAGTGATACTTTGACTTCTTCTTTGTCAGTTTTTATTCCCTTGATCCTTTATTGTCTTGTTCTAGTTAGAACTCGAGGTACTATATTGTGTAGATACATAGGGAGTGGGCATCCTTGTCTTGTCCCTGATTTTAGTGGGATGTCCTGGTCTTCTAACAAGAACAGAAACTAATAATTAACATTTTTCCACCAACCCATATTGTTTCTCTCTTTTATGTAACCCCTCATATAAGGCAAAGTTGAATATATCCAACTCATATTTCTTTTAAGAGCACAGCAAATTTTTACTTCCTAATTTATCCTAAGAATGAACTAACTTGTCCTGTGAATAAACTCTTCACTGATGACCTTTAGGCCCTATTTCTTTAGGTCCTATCTTCTCTAAGTGAGTTTTGAACTTTCCTTTTCTTCAATGTCTTGGCATACTTAAGTCCTCAGAAGAAGTAGCTGACATTTACAAGTCCCCTCATTTTTCCTCATATATTCCCACCAATTTTTGAGACCATCCAATAAGAAATCATTTTTAAAGTTCTTGGTCACTCATGTCTTTTCTTAAATTCAAGTAAGCAGGGATCATGGCCCCTCTCTCTAGAGAACTGACCCAGTCATTCTAAATATCATTCCCACTAGTCTTGCCAAGTGGGAGAGAAACTCCATGGGCCTTGCCTCAAGGAGGTCATTCTTAGAACATTCAAACACTTTCCCTGGCCATACAACATGGTTCCCACCATTGAACATCTTCTAAATGCTTTTAGGAAAAACACACCTTTGTGTTTGTGTGTTGTGTGCTTTATTGACTTTGCTTAATTTGATCATGGGTAGCTAGGCAACCCTAGATTCAAAACAGAGTATTACTAGCAGTCCTAAAAGCACAAGACTGTGTGGAGATCAGAGGACAACTGTAGGGCTCAGTTCTCTCCTTCCTCTGTGCCAGTCCCACGAACCAGATTTAAGTCATCAGATTCAACATCCAATGTCTTTGCTACTGAACTATCCCTGGCAAAATGATAAGGACTGATTTGCCAGTTTGTGTTTCTGCTAAATGTTCTCAGGGTCTGATACCATTTCTCTTCTCTCACTTGTGAAGCTTGTAAACCTAATTCATATTGTTGCTTATATTCTGATCCCTTATTTTTACTGCATTATACTTCCCCCAGATATTAAGAGACTGCTAACTGTTTTTCTCTCCCTGACACAGAGAAATTTGGCATTCAAATAGAAATTCCAAAAGTATTAGCATTTATGTTTGTAAGTATTTAAAAATAAGAATGGGCTATGCTAGGCTAGAACTCAGTAGTATTGTGAAATTATAACCATTCCAATGGGGGGAGGTGCTACTGTTGATTTTATAAGTTTAAAAGTTGGAAATTGTTTAGCTTCTCTAACATAAACACTTGTAATTGCTTGCTTTTCGTAACCTAATGCATATTTATTTTGTTTAGTGAGAATCGATTATTCACCGGGTTTTTGAATCTTCATATTCACAATGAGTCATACATGATAGAATGAAAAACCCCAGAAGCAAAATTAATTATAAATATTTACATATTCAAGTAAATCTTGCATGATATTTTAAAACAGTTCATTTTAAAATAACAATAAAAGATCGGTTTGACTAATACATTGTTGCCTGAATTTTATAATTTAAATTATTATAAATATAAATTATTAATTTAGGTTTTATTCCTTTATTTTAACAAAAAGAAATGATGTTTTCAAATAGCCCTTCCATTACACAAATATGCGCCTAGGGGAATAGTAAAGTCTTATATTTCATTGGCAATTGGTATCCCTATATTTCTCTTCTTTCCACCCCAACCCAAAACAAAAAGGACAGAAACAGAGTTTATACTCAGCTTGTCGTTTAAGTACAGCCCCTTTCCCACAATAAAGTCTAACTAAGGCACCGAAAATGCATGGCGCAGAATAGCTGTTACTATAGCATAAGGTCGGCAGGGATTGGTTTCTTCTCCTCTCCGGGCCACGCCCAGGGTGAACATGGAAACTTTCCTTCTTGTCCTTACTCACAGATGAGATGGGGACCGATTTCCAGAAAGCCAGGTTAGGCTTGCTCATACTCTGCTTTAGTCTGGCATTGGTTCTTAGGGATGAGAGATCCTATCCCCTGTACAGCCTCTTCGTTGACTCCAGCATTGTGGAGACCATCTTGGCTATACCTGCCTGCCTGCTTCTGGTCCAAAGTTGAAAGGTAACTGATGTGTTGGTTATCAGCCCATGTTTTGGAACAGGGAGTGTGTTCCGCATGGGGATTCAACCTTGGCTTTTCTCTTTGAGTTTCAAAGTTTAGCCTCTGCCTCCAGAGATTCTGAGTTAATTGGCATGAGATGCAGACTTTATGCTGTGTTTTAAACACATGTGACAAGTTTGAGGAACTCCAGCCTAACGTTATAATGTTTCCTCTGAAGTTCAGGGCGTTCATAACCTGGGACACATTGTTGCTCTGCCGAAGCCATTTTGTAAGTGCCTTTCCCCTGATAGATTCTCTGCCTGACTCTAAGAACTCACTTGCCTTCTCCCTTGTGTCCTATTGCCGGTGTTCATCTAGCTAGGCAGAGAACAGCAGATAGAAGATGGTCAAGCACCAGTTCTCAGAATGTCCTTGCTGGAGGCCAGAAATCCCAAGGAGAATTCTGGTTCTTCTTCATCTGTTGTCTCCTAAATGAGCACCTCTGCCTATAGGCTATGCATGCCTACATGTCTGAAAGGGAGAGGAGACACCTGGACACCTGAATGGGCGGAGCTGACCCAACTGACCAAACCACTAAACAATGTCTAGACTTAGAACTTAGTAGTACCCTATTTCCTGGTACCCTTCCTGCTGTACTCCCTCTCTCCTCAGCTCCCTATGAATCCAAAATTAACTTCTCTCTAACACCCACCCTCTGTAACACCTTCCTAAGTTTTATTCTTAGGAATTGTGATACAAAAACCCAAACGCCATTGGCTCAGGACAGCTTTGGCAGATGTGAAGGTTTGGGTACCCCAGATCACAAGAGTCCTGTATCAGTTGAACTTCCTCCCACTGCCTCATTTTTATTTTTGTGATAGGACCTGCTTCTTGTACTGACCCTTCTACACACAGTGGTCTACGTTAGAGAGGAAGAAGGATGGGGAGTTCCTGCGGTCCAGGACAAAGAGTGAGGGAGCGTCTGTGATAAAAGGCTTCTCTGGGTCAATCAGTGTTCCTTTTCTGGCTACTTCTCTTTCTAATGTTTCTCCTCATATAAAGCTCTTAACATCAGTCCACTTACTCATTAAGAATCTTGTGGGTATGTTTTTAGTTCTTTAAAGTAATGAATAGGTTGTTATTTTGAGAGCGGTTAATTAGTAATACATTATCATCAAGAAATAAAGAAGTACACAATGTACAAACATTTTATTTAGTCATTTAGCCAACAAGTTGAAGATAGGATAGGAATACTATCTAATATCTCTGATACTTCCCAAAACATAGGAGAGTGGTAGCTAATAGTAATGCAAAAAGAAAAATGCCCTCTCAAGATGAATTCTTTAATCCTTGCAACAAAAAAGAGTGTTTATCATAAATGTATTCTGCTCTTAAAATTCAGTTTAATGAGATGCACAGACATTTGACTATAACACACTTGCATATGAGAAAAGGAGCTAACAGATAACGCACAAAATCCACCAGCAGTAACTGGCTGGGGGAAAGGACAGTGGGGGAGTCTTAATGAGGAAACAGAATTTTAATTTGTGCCTTGAAGCACGGACAGAATTTTAGCAGATGCAAAGGCACACGGACATTAAGTGCACAGCACCGTGTAAAGGCCAGAGAGAGAATTTCACTTACTGCGACATTAGCATCAGTGGCTTGAGAGACACATGAGCAGTGATGTCTTGGTCGCCAATGAGCGACCGATAGGAAAGATTCTTCAAGAAGTTCACTAGGTGGCGCTCTTTCGTCTTTGGCAGTGACTTCACAAGTCACACCAGAATATTTAAAATTATTGCTGAACGCTTTAGTTTCCCAAAGTATGACGTCATAGTTACCGTGTGAGAAAGCACACTGTTCCTGTGTCAGTGCCTGTGGTTCGGGAATGTGGATTCTCACATGATATGAAAATGCTAACAGAATGACTGAGATTCTGGCAGGCATGGTTGCTGGAATTCTTTTTTCCTTCATACACTGTTGCCCTAAATAAAAATTATTCCGTTTTATTTTAAAAGTTGAAGCGTTCTCATGGAAGGACCTGTGGGCTCCAGCTGCATATGTAGCAGAGGATGGCCTTGTCTGCCATCAATGGGAGGGGAGGCCCTTGTTTCTGTGAAGGCTGGATGCCCCTGTGTACGAAATGCCAGGGCGGGGAAGCAGGAGGGAGTGGGTGAGTGGGGGAGCACGGGGGAGAGGCGGAGGGGTAGAGGATTTGCGCAGGTGAAACTGGGAAGGGAAATAACATTTGAAATGTAAATAAAAAAAATCCCAAACAAACAAAAAGAGCATGCTAGAAATTGGATCTGTAATGTATATGCAAAGGATTTTCAAATAAATATAGTTAACTGTGCAAAAAAAAAAGTTGGTTTTCCTGCTTCTAGGTTCTTGTCATTATTTTTCTTCCTTCCTTTTTTTCTTTCTTTTTCTCCACCCCACTCCCAACTTGTTTGATTATTTTGACTCCGGGTTTCTCTGTGTACCCCTGGCTGTTCTAGAATTTGCTTTGTAGAATCCTGAACTCTCAGACATCATATACTACTACCTCCCAGCTGCTCGTCATTCTTCATAACTTGCATTTGATAATCTTTTACTAATCTTCCTAGAATCAAAACTTGTTTTACTTTGTATTTCAGAAGCATGAATAGTTCAATTTTTGATACCCCCCCCCCCCAGCTACACAAAGGGAAATATGTACGATGACTAATGATTTTACCAATAAACAGTTAGATAAAATTACAATTAATTCAGTCTTCAGAGATGGTTGAAATACACAACTCAAAAATAAAATTATAGAACATGCTAGATACATGGTGACATCAGAATATGCTGCTTCTCAAATCAATTCATCTGGAATTATTTTTACCACTGCCTTTTGACAACTTTGGAGAGAGATTGGCAGGTATTCGAGTAACATGTTCAGTGAACTGACAATTTAGATTCAAAATTCTCTGGAATAATTGAATTCCCAATTACCTTAATAGTGCTTCGGATCACATTCCGTTATTGCTGCTTCTGAATGAAACAAGACACATCGCCCTGATGCACCCTTTTCAAGTTGTTCGTTTAAAGGGAAAAAAAAACTATATTTATGAAACACTTTTAAAAATTAATAGAAATTCATGTTAGCAAGGTGATAGTTTTTAATAGAGTTCTACTAGGAAAAAATGATAGCAATGTTGTCTAAGATTCCAAAGTGTTGGCCGACGTTCTCATAAAAGATTAAAGCAAAAAGAAGCCCTAGGAAGTGATGGAGATTTTTACAATGAAGTAAGCAGTTAAATAAACTGCAGTAGAGTTTGTGGGCAGTGTTGCTACGTATTTCATGAGTGACTGCGGTCAGTCCATTACATGGAGCATGATGTAATAATACACAGTCTGAAAAAAAAAACGAGCAAATGAATTACTTTAAAAATTAGATCATGGGTTGTTAATCCCACAGATCGAGAATAAGATCCCTACCTCAATTTTAAGCCACACTTGAAGCACGCTTCAATTAAATACTAGACTGTAGCCAGGTCCATCTCTGAGATCCCAGGAAACAGCTACACGCCACATTTTGAAGGGCCTTAAAAAAAAGAAAAACCCACAGTTCGCCACATTTCGAATCAGATCCAATCAGAGACAAGCGTACACCTGATATGTTTTTTGCTCATGTACTTCCTGCCCATATCCCTCCCGCTTGCTCTGTGATCAAGCACACCTAACACCGATGGGTCAAACAAACAGGGCAAACAGGAACATGTTCTTAACTGCAAACAGAACTCTTAACCTGCAAGGTATATCTTTCCTGTTTTGGTCTCACAGTATATCCTAGCCAATCTTCGAGGCTGATTTCTGACTTCCCTAGAAACACGCTTAAGACGAACTGTTTTAAGAAGTTGGTATCCACGTTTCGAACAGCATAGCTGACATCCTCATTTCTGCCCATGTCCTGTATCTCCCTCATGATGCTTGATCTATGAATGGCCGACCAAGGGCTTTGCCTACCGTTCTTGAAGGTCAGAACACCCCCATGATTACCCAGTACACTGCTCTTTAATACGCAAGTTGTATATCACTTCTAAAGAATATATCCTAGAAGTTTCCTCTCTGTTCCTGCTATGCACCCCTTTACCCGACAGATGTGTCTTGATTCTTATCACTTTTCTGGCTTGACTTCTTCTTCCGAGGGTAACTATTAAAATTGTATCCAGCCCCTAAAGTTAAAGGGGCATTTTGATTCTTGCCAGTTAAAGTCACAGGTAGGGCTAAATGCTTGTTTGCGTCCTAAGAGGCTTTCACATGCAAAACTTCACTGTCTTTTGCTCTGATGACTTCGAGGACATTTGCTGAGGATGATGGGACTAGCTGTTCAGAGGAGTCTTTGTTCCTGTGTCATAGCTTGGACCCATTCCACTGTGATGGGAAATGAGAGTTCAGTATCAGGCCACGTGATATTTCTGGCTTGTCTATCACACAGGTTAGTGTTACTAGGGTTCTCTTTCGTCCTTAATCCATTTGTGTTTTACCACTAGTCTCTCAAGCAACATTAAGACCTTGGATGGGCTATGTACGGTTTAACCCTGTGGACCACTTAAGTTGCTAGACTATTTTCTTGACCAGTCCACAAGTAGCGTTGACACTGATTAGTTTTGTCAACATTCCACCTGACAGGAAAGCCTCAAGTGAGGAATTATCTAGATGAGGAGGGCTGGTGGCTCTGTCTGTGTGGGAGTGTCATAACTGTTACTTGAGATGGGAACGCCCACCTTGAGGGTGGGAGTCACTATTTGGTAGGCTGGGACCCGAATGCAAGACTGAGAAAGATGGCTGAGTTTAAGCAGCAAGCACATGGGCGGGGTAGGATGCTGCATTTCTTCCTGCTCTTGACTGAGGGTACTTCCGTTCCTGCCGTGACTTCCCTGAAATCATGGGCCTTAACCTGAAAGTGTAAGCCAATAACACCTTCTGACCTAAGCTGCTTTGAGCTGTGGTTTTAGTCACCACAGAAACAAAGCCAGAACAGCGTCTAACCTAGTTTGTGAGTTTCACACACATACACTAAGTACCCCCAACAAGTCTCTTTCATACACAGACCTGATTTGAGCACCTTCCTTTCCCCGTCTACTTCTCTCTCCGTATCCTTACCTCAATCATTCATTCCACGTATTCCAGACTGAAACTTCTATTTTTCTCCTGTGTTTTTAGGAGGAACATTCAGATATTATTAATCCATCTCCTGCATTTTCCTCTCTACTTTATACAGGGACATTGTCCCAGATCGACAACGATCGCCCTAGCCTACACTACCTCACTGGACCAGTGAAATTAGCTCTGACTTAATTAGTCCCTAGCATTCAGTGACTCCGTGTTTTGTCCCCAATCATAAATAACTACTTTGAATATGTGCCATTGCCCTTAGGAGAAGGGTCTGTATTTTGCTGGCTCTAGTGAGTCTCTCATATGTTTATTCTTAGACTTCTTATTAAGCTCCTACTATGTGCCGACTCTGTCTAAACTCCGATTTACACACCTGGCAACTTGATTGCTTAGTTCTGGCAAGATACTATCATTCTTTAGATAAACCGTTATGATAATTTCCTTGCGTACATCTGCCTGGCATTCCAGACATTTCCCCTGTTTAACCTGCTCCCCAAATTAACTCCATATTATTAATATTCACAGAGTCCATGACTACATCTTCAGATCTTTGTGTGGTGGTCAGCACACGCTCACAAAGGGTTAGCCAGCTGCATCAATTTTCTTTATCAGTCAGTAATCAAAACATTATCTTCATGTGTCTTTTATTGTATTTTGCAGTTCTTGAGAAGAGAGGACAAAGTTTTTATGGTTGGCAAAGCTCTACCCTAATAACTTTGAATGAGTGAATTAGAGAGAAGGGTGTTACCTCTCATCCCCTGTACGAAGAGCTAAAATGTTTGAGTCCAATGCGATTTGGAGTATTAGGTGGGAATACTGTCTTAAGAGACTGAACTAGGACTAGGTCAGGGAAGCGCATCTTCCCTGGAGCTATAGGTCTCACATATGAGGCTGGCACGTAAACTACAAATGGGTGCATGCAAAGCTGATGTTTACTCTGCCTCTGGGAAGACAGAATGAACGGATAGTAGAGAGAAGGCTTGCACTGACACGGTAAGAGGATGAGTTTTGGGGCAGATGCGGGGGACAAGGGGGCAGAAGAAGATGGCTTGGAAGAGAGTATTCTATGGAGTTGATCATTACAGACTCATGTCAACTGAGGAACACAGGTGATACTTGTATTATTTATCTGTTTTTGAGAGGAGGTCTTACGGTCTAGCTATTAACTTGCCTGGCTTTTGCTTTGTAGGCCAGACTGGACTCAACCTCACAGAGCTCGACCTACTCCTGTTCCGAAATGCTGGGCTTAAAAGCTTGTGCCACCATTTTCAGCTCGCCACCCCAATTTTTTTTTTTTTTTGAGACGGGCGAAATCTGAGAATTCTTTGATTCAGCAAGCTGATTGGTGGGGGGATCGTCCTGTCCTTGCCTCCCAAACACCGTGAGCACAGGTGTATGCCACCACGCCCAGGTTTATGTAGCTACTAGGTTTCTGGACTCAGTTCCCCATGCTTTTGTGATGAGAACTTTATTGACTGAGACATATCCCCAGCTCCCACAGTAGGCTTTTAATGAGTATTTAATTGCCTTCTTTGTTGGACTTCTTTAAAAGCAAATTCATGCTGAGGTGGGAACAGAGAGTTATTTAGGTGAGAAGAAAAAGTATATGAGAGTTTCACCTTCCCGTCTCATTTGATCTTTGCTGAAATCTCACTAGATGTTTATATTATGATAATAATTTTACACAAAGCTTTCAAGACTCAGAGGAGTAGATGTGCCTCACCAATTCATAGCTAGAACATGAGAAAACTGGGATATCAGACAGTTCTTTGAACCTTTGTCCTTCATATCACAAGCTCTCCATTGCCCTTCTAAGATACCACTGGGGAGAAAAGGACACAGATTATTTTGCAAGTAAGCTTTGAAAATGAAAATGTAGAAAACGAAAAGACTGGTTAGTAAAGTATGCTTGTTTTGAACAGCCTTGTAGATCAGGAGTCCTTTGAGAAGAGGGCAGAAAAATTGTTTGCTGTGAGATTGCGTTTAATTTCCTGGTTATGTCACAGAATGTAATAAACTCTCAACAACATGGCTTCTTAAACATGCTATGAACAAGGACAGCACTAAAGGACACGCTATTTTCTTTTATTTTTAATTTTAAATATAACTTTCACATTTTTTAAAATTCCACTTTTATTTACATTTTAAATGTTATCTCATTTGCTGGTTTCCCCTCCAGAAATCTGCTATCCCACCTATGAGGGTGCTCCCTCACCCACCCACCCACTCCCTCCTACCTCCCCGCCCTGATAATCTCCTACACTGGGACATCAAGCCTTGACAGGACCAAGGGCCTCTCCTCCCATTGATGCCCAACAAGGCCATCCTCTGCTACATATGCGGATGGAGCCATAGGTCCATTCCTGTGTTCTCTTAGGATGATAGTTTCATCCCTGTGAGCTCTGGCGGGGCGGGGGTGTCTGGTTGGTGGATATTGTGTTCTTCTTATGGGGTTGCAAACCCCTTCAGCACCTTCTGTCCTTTCTCTAACTCCTCCATTTAGACCCCATTCTCAGTTCAATGGTTGGCTGCGAGCATCCACCTCTGTATTTGTCATGCTCTGGCAGAGCCTCTCAGCAGATGATTATATCAGGCTTCTGTCAGCATGCACTTCCTGGTGTCCACAATATTGTCTGCGTTTAGTGGATGTATATGGGATGCATCCCCATTTGGGTCAGTCTCTGGACATGTTAAAACGGGTGGTGACAGGGTAGAACCCAGGAGGCCTCAACTCCAAGAACTACAGGCAACTAGCTAGTAGAGGAAAAACCAGTCTTCCTTAGGGAAGAGCACATCAGTTGATTATCCAACACCAAATGGTCAACCTGAAAATATGCTAGTACCCTCAGGCAAGAATGAGACCACTATTACAATTTAAAGCCAGATTTGAAATAAGCTTTAATTCAATACTGGGCAGGTTGATGGATCTCTGGCCAGGTCCGTTCCAGAGTTCCCAGGAAATGATCATGAGTCACATTTTCCAAGGACTTAGAAAGGCAAAACCACAGAGCTCCAGTATTTCCCATCAGGTCTAATCAGGGGCAAGCATACATCCTGACGCATTTCCTGCCCATGTACCTCCCATCCACATGTGATCAAAAATCTAGTGGAGATGAATCAAACAAACAGAGGACAAACAGAAACTTACTCTTAAATATCTTAACTGCAAACAGAACTGTTAACCTGCAAGGTCTATTTTTCCTCTTTTGGTCTCCCATTAACTTGCAAGGTGAATTTGGAACCTTGTTCCTAAACAAGGAACTAACTGTTCCCATGCCTGTTTTGGTCTCATACATGCACACAATTAGCATACAGACTAAGCAGGTTTTTATACTTACCCAAGATTCAGACCCAAGTTCAGTTTGCAGAATCTACATGGTAGTTTGCAAACACCCATAACTTCTATTCCAAGGTTATCCAGCATCCTTCTCTGCCCTCAGTGGGCACCAAAATTGTATGCAGCATACTTGTATGTGTGCAGGCAAAATATTCATACACATAAAATAAAAATAATTTTAAAAAACCTCATAGAGTTATAAGGTACAAATCTTGCCTTCCATATATTTTAAATAGCAAGCTTATGTGTTGCCAACACAAAAGCTCGCTCTTTCTTTCTTTCTTTCTTTTCCTTTTTTTTTCGGAGCTGAGGACCAAACCCAGGGCCTTGCACTTGCTAGGCAAGCGCTCTACCACTGAGCTGAGTCCCCAAACCCACAAAAGCTATTTCTACTTAAGCACTTTTCTTCCCATAGACTCCATATTAACTGACCTTCTCCTACTCATTCATTTATCCATTTATACTTTCAATAAACGTTTATGAAGGGCAAACGGCCAACAGCCCAGAGTCTGAAATAGATACAACAGAGTCCTTATTATCTAGTAGTTCACACAGAGTGGACAAAAAAATGTAGGAAAAGGTGAGAATAAAGTAACAACAACCTGTTGATAGCAGACAGAGTCAGTGTTCAAGGTAAACAAATAATTCACCAGTTACAGATTTCAATCTCGAAACAAGCACACGAAAACTTTCTCAGAAATGGACCTGGGTGCAGAGTGACACGCTGAGGAAGGTGTTCAGTCAGTTGAACAAATGAAAGATGCAGTATAGAGGAAGGACTCTTGGGGTGGAGGGTTGACCATTATCTATTACATCTCTTTCCAAGCTATTTCATATCTGTATTTAAAAGATAGGCATGGAAAGAAATATGGTCATGGCAAGAAGGGCATTTGTCGTGTGTCAAGGAGTTGAGTTGCTACTCTGTGAGTACATTTGTTGTCAAGAAATCAGGAGTGGAGTTTGATTTTTACCTGAATTTAGATGGATGACCCTAGGTATTTAGCGACATATTGATCAATTTCATTCACATCAGTGGCAAAAGCATAGCCTTGACATTACACGGACACAGAGAATTCATGGTGCTTATGTTTTGTAGTCTTTGTTCACATGAACAGTGTCTGAAGAGTTTGAGAATTATGTATCTCAAGCACACAGTAGCAATGATGCTGTAACATGAGTAACATAGCGAACAAGAAAGGGTCAATAATGACATCACTAAAAGTCAACATCCGGGCCAGGGAAATAACTCAGTGGGTAAAAGTTGCTACCACCAAACCTAATGAGTTGAGTTCAATTAATTCCCGGAACCAAAGGGTGGAAGGAGAGAACTGACTCCCTCTAGTTGACCCCTGGTTTCTCTGTGTGTCGAGGTGTGTTTGTGTGAGTGCTGGTGTGTGTGTGTGTGTGTGTGTGTGTGTGTGTGTGTGTGTGTGCAGACATGTGCACACATGCCCACACATACACGCAGATACAGAAAATATTTTTAAAAGTTGAAAATAATTTTTGGCTGCTAGATATGGGAAAGAGGTTTTGTTCTAGAGGCATCTTTCAGAGATATCAAAAAGGGAGAATTCATGAGAAAGTTGTTAGGAACCTACGGGTTGAGATAATAAGCAGCCAATGGTGACAACTGAGGACATCCCTAGCATGTGTGACATCTAAGCCTTTGGACAACGTGACCATTGAAATTAAAAACAAATCTAATATTTATTTATTTTAATTGCATATATGTGGAGGGACAGGACATGTATGTACATAAGTTCAGATCCACATGGGAACTGGAAGAGTTTGCTAAATCCCCTGGAGCTGGAGTCTCAGGAAGCAGTGAGCTGCCTGGCATGGGTGCTGGGAACCAAACTTGTGTCCTCTGGAAAAGCAATATGTTCTTGTAACTACTGAACCATCACTCCAGCCTTGCCTGTTTTCACCTGAGTACCTTTCCGATCCTGAAAGAAAGCACCGGCATCCTCAACCCAGAGAGATTAAGATTCCTGTCAACGCTTTAAAACCTGAAAGCCAGCAGCAGTGACTCCAAGGTAGGTTTCCCTTCTATTTTTCCGACCTAAGATGATGAATAGGAATACCCTTTAGAAATTTACATCCCACAATGGAGCTGAGCTGCTGCATTTGGAGTGACAAATTGCTTGCTATTGATCAGTGTTTCCAGAATCAGACAAGCCGGCAGGGGGGAGGATCAATTTCAGGTTCCAGAGCTGAGACTGACTCACTGCAAGTGGTATTAAGCATCTTTCTGATGGATAATAGTCCCTGTGTTATTAAAAGTGATAATAGTAGAAATAACCCACAGAGACAAAAATGATGACTCTTGCCCCAAGTTCAAGCACTTCTCTGCCACCTGTTGGGCTACTGTGAACAGAACTGAACCTTCATCTCTAGCAGTTTCCAGAGAGTTCTCTGTCAGTGATGTGGACAGAGTCAGAGGTTTCAAGAAAACAACTTTTCTTTGAAGTCATAGCTAAAAAAAGGAAACGTGGGGAATGCTCACTTAAAACTAAAAGCGACATGTATTTAAAATTAACATTTAAAAAACTCAACCATTCTGACCATTTTGTTTTGAGTTTTGTTTGACGTGAGAACCACTTGAAGAGTTTGTTAAGCAAATATTTCTAGGCTTTGCTCCAAAACAGCCTGGTCCGATGTCACGGTCTGTGTCATACAAAGGGTGTGGCTTGTGAGGTTAAAAAGAAAGCACTTCAAGATTATTTATGGGTGCTTGTTTCACTTCAGAATTCGGGTGTCCGGGAGAGCACAATCACAGCAGCATAGAACAATTATCCCAGAACCTAAGACCTGTGCTTTTTGAAAATCTAGATCAGGAGTGGGCAAATTGGTTATGGATGTACAACTAAGAAAATAACAGGAAAGGAAATAAAATTGAGGTTGTCGTCCCAGACCTGTGAGTTAGGAGAGGTAAATGCTAAAGGTTATTGGATGATTTGCTCCACCCCAACCCCCCCTGCCCTGTAGAATGCAGGGAGCTCCCAGCATCTCTTGATAACATGAACGTTGGGATTCTGGATGACATCACAGTTGTCTATTATGTCAAAGTCGCAAAGGGTTCTACATCAATAATGAGGTATATGGCCTGGAACTTCAATCCAAGGGTATCTAGCATCTTCCTCTGCCCTGCATGGGTACCAGGAATACAGCACACTTACATACATGCAGGCAAAATACTCAGACACACAAAATAAAGATAAATAATTTTTAAAAACTGTATAGAATTGTAGGGCACAAATATCATCTTCCATATTCTTTAAATAACAAGCCTGGGGATTTTCTCAAGTGTTTGCTGTTGTTTGTATCTTGGATTCCATAACGTTACATGCCAATTTCTTTTGTCTTAAACTTTTCTCTTTACTTGCTCTGAGATGAGTAGAAGATCACCATGTATTCTGTAGTCATTTTGGTTAGGATTAATTGTCTTTGGGCTTTTAGAGCTTCTTACCCCACATCACTGGAAGCTATAAAGCAAAAATAAAAATTTCAAGCAATCGTGCAATTATGTGTTCTGGGCTTTTATGTGCTTTTAACAAATACTCAGATTTGAACGCAAATCATGTGCAAACCTCTGTCCTTTCTCCGTGTGTGTTCTTTGACCGAGATTACATTTGGGTGATATCTATAAGACGGAGCCAACTGATTAAAGAGGAAATAGCACATCTTCTAGAACACTCTGTCATGGCCTGTGAGTTGCAGAACATCACGCTTGTTTTCAACAAGGAAAACTTTCATTTCCTGTTAGGGGGAAGCGGGAGATCACAGTATGGCTTAAGCAGAGAAAAGCCTTTAAAAATTGCTCCAGTGACTTCTATAAACATGTAAGAATTACGTTAGAAAGTAAGAAACAGAATGCACACATTTTTATGCCATGCTTTACTAATGAATAATTCTAACACATGCAGGGCTTTTAAAGATTTTTATTTATTTATTATATATGAGTACACTGTCGCTGTCTTCAGACACACCAGAAGAGGGCATCAGACCTCATTACAGATGGTTTGAGCTGCCATGTGGTTGCTGGGATCTGAACTCAGGACCGCTGAGCCCTTTCTCCACCTTCAGAGGTAGGTTTTAATGATAACAATATTTTTATTTCTCCTCCCATCCAACACAGAGGTAAGGAGAAAAATCAGAAGAATATCAAAACACGTAACTTGATCTACACAAAAGGATATACCCCTAATTTTTAGAGCATTCTAGTTAATCCCTTAAATAAAAAACATAATTATTTTGGTTCTGTGCATCCTTCCTGCTTTGACAAACCCTTTCTGATTTCCAGGGGTTGCTCACCTGACTGGGGCAAGTGTAAAATCCACGACTCCCGTGCAGGTATCTTCATGGAAACTGGGAGTGGCTTACGCCGTGTGAAAATGCGCATGTCAGGAGAACACCTTTAGTATCATGACAGTGTACCGTGGTAGGATGTGGAAGTCAGAGGCAGAGAGAAAGTTTTATGATGAAGTAAGTGAACCAAGGGGATAATTACTCGATGGGTGAGAACGTCCATGGAATGACCAGCACTCAAGGAGACAAAAGCTTGGAGTGAGTCCGCACTGCCTTACCCACATGAGAAAAATGACCACAGCTCATACTGTAACCAACTTGTTCCCAGCAGAACCAACACCTTTCAGACGTACCATTCTGTATTGTGTCTAGTAATTATTGTCAATCACACTCCTCTTCTGGAAGAAACATCCTAGCAAAAATCATCTCATCTCGACTTATTATCAGTAGGTTTGACTCAATAAATTCCACAGGTTTAGGGCTTACCTATTTCCCAAAGAAAAGGTAATAGTTAAAGAACCCAGAAATTAAGGTGTATATACCTCTTGTGCTTGTGAAGATTCAGAATAAATCTAGTATTTTAGCAGCTTTAAATTCAGGGAGATGTTAACATGAATTTAGTTACACGTTCATTCATTTATGTGATAAGTATAAAACTATTTATGGAATTGATATTTTTTTAATGCAGTTTATTTTGCTCACTGAAAAGTATGAATATACTGTGGTATAGGACAAACATCTGTCTATATCTTAACATAAAACAGAACTTTAGATTATAAGTTGAGAGTTAATGGCTATAACCAATGCAAAAAAGAATCTGAAGAATAACACTGTAAACATTTTTAAATGTAAAATAAACAACAAATACAAATATAATTTATAAATTAAAAAACAAATTTTATAAATTAGGTCTTAGCAAAATTTAACTGTTATTATATTATCTTTGTTTTTTTTTTTTTTTTTTTTTTGTTTTTTTTTTTTGCCAGTGATATACTAATTCCACTAAAGGCACATTTTTGTTTCTTAATTTTCCCTGTCTATATTGCTTTTGTTATCAGATCATATTTTACTCAACATCTAATTATAAGATTCTATTTTACCTCTTCCTTTTTTAATTATTTAATATTCTATGTTCACATTATCTTGTTTGTTTAATTTCATTTTCTAAATGGCGCTGGTACCCAGAGATAAAAATGATTTTGTATTTAGTCTTCTGCTCAATTCACTTATTAATTATAATAGTTTGTGAATTCTTTTGAGTTTTCTATGCATATAAAATTATGTGGGAATGATAAAGAAATCGTTTTCATTCAATTTATAGGATTTTAACTTCTTGTTAATCTTACTGCACTAATTAGGACACTAAGTATTTTGTCAAAGAAACGTGGTAACATCCTGCGTACTCTGTGTGATGTAATTTTTTGACTATTTGGTAGAAACCTTCCTGTTTCCCATATGCAGTTGATCTTTAAAAGCACGCTATGGTGGTTACTTTTCTCAGTGTTTTGTAATGGGAAGAGCAGTCTAGGAAAGGAAAGGGTTGCTTTGGCTCAATGTTTTAGAGAACCTAGTGTATTACAGGAGGGAAGGTGTGGCATGGGGAATTTAGGTAACTGATCTCAATGTATCCATAGTTACAAAGCAGTTACAGGATGTATGTCAGTGTGTAAGACCCCAAGACTGGCCACCAGTGACTGACTTTCTCCAGGGAGACTCCAACTTCTAAAACATCCACAACCTTCCAAAGCACCAGCAGCAGCTGAGGACCAAGTGTCCAAACACATGAGATTATAGGGGACATACCACATTCAAACGACAGTGTGTGAAGCCTGTTTTAGGAAAAAAAAAGAGATTTAAAGTCTTATTTATCTTCATCACTTTTCTCTTTACATGTTCAATCAGTTATTGAAAAAGATTTATTAAAGTCTCAAGCTAGAGTTTTTTCACTTTTTATTTTTCAAATTTATGTTTAAATTTAATTTTGTTTAAATCAATGAATTTGTTGTTGTAATATGTGTTCTACTTGCATTTCTTTGTTTGTTTGTTTGTTTGTTTGTTTGTTTTTCGGATCTGGGAACCGAACCCAGGGCCTTGTGCTTGCTAGGCAAGTGCTCTACCACTGAGCTACATCCCCAACCCCTCTACTTGCATTTCTGTTTCTGTGACAAAGTACTCTGCCAAAAAAGTAACATAGGAAAAAGAGAGGGTTTTTTATTTATTTATTTTATTTCAGCTTACAATTCTAAGTTACAGTTCAGCATTGTGGGAAAGTCAAAGCAGGAATGTCAATCAGCTAGTCATATCCCATGCACACTCAAGGGTAGAGAGAAATGAATTTGTTCATGCACCCTGATTACTTGTACTAGATTTCTCTGTTCTTACACAGTCCAGGACCTCTGTCTAGGGAATGGTGCCACCCACAGTGGGCCAAATAGTCTCATATCAATTAACTTAATTAAGACAATTTCCCAAGGACCAGCTCAGTGTAGATGATTTCTCCTTGAGATTCTCTTGCCTTGTGACTCTAGGTTGTATGAATTGTTAAAGCTACCCATCACAGTATAGCAAGGAAAAGCATGATGATGATGATGATGATGATGATGATGATGATGATGATGATGATGATGATGATGATGATGTGCATGTGCATGTGCATGTGCATGTGCATGTGTGTGTGTGTGTGTATGTGTAACTTTTAGAATCATTAAGTAAGACTAATTAACTTACATACTACCTAGAATATGTTTTGGGCTAAGAAAATTTAAAACCTACTCATCAGCAAATTGGAAATAAGTATTACCATTGCCACAATTCTATACAATAGATCGCTAAAACTCAGTTCTTTTGCCTAATTAAAATGTTGAAGTTTTATTTCCTAGACTCTGCTATACACTATCCAACTATCCCTTTCTATGACTTCAATTTTATTATTGCTTTTCGAAATGGGAGATAAGATAGTGTTTGTCCTTCTGGGCTGGATTGTATGACTCACCTTGTATTCTTTCCATTTCATTCATTTTGTCACAAATGACAAAATCTTTTTCTTTCAAAAGCTGAATAATATTCCACAGAACCCTATGCAACATCTACATTCAACCCATGAAGATTCTATCTTATTATTATGCTCTGAACATGGGATGGTATGGATATCTCTTCCAGATACTGATTCCCATTCAATTAAATAATATTTTAGCCCATTTTATGCTATAATAAAATACTATAGGCTGGATAATTTATAATGAACAATAATTTGATTCTCAGTGTTCTGGTGGCCTAAAATTTCTAATTAAACTACCAGCAGCCCTAGTCATCCAGTGAGGACCTTCCTGCATGGGAGTGAGTAAAGAGAGGGTGAGAAGAGGGGAAAAGAGAGGAGAAGAGAGGAGAGGAGAGGAGAGGAGAGGAGAGGAGAGGAGAGGAGAGGAGAGGAGAGGAAAGAGGAAACTAAGCCTTACAAAGAAACCACTGCGTGAGACTGCACTAGGCCATGCATAAGGACAGAATTCTCACTCAACACTCTACACAATTACTAAAAGTCCTAATGTCCAATAATTTCATATTGGGTACATAGCGTTAAATCATTGAGTTTAAGGGAGCATACTTGCCACAACAGCATGTATCCTGAAATGAGGTTGCTAGTTTTCTAATATTATGAGTAGAAGAGGCAAGAGGGTGAGAAGCCCTGTTTTGGTCCTGATCCTCCAGGAACTCTGTTGACCATGTGTGTGCTTTGCTTACATTGAATGATTTAGTATCATACGTAAATAAGGGAGCAAGGAATACAATCCTTTTTGATGTGCTATTGAATTTACTCTTTCCTCTTGTGTAACTGTCCATCGAATTGAAAGCTTGTGTCTTGCATGGAGAAGGGAAACTAAGAAAATTCTGGGAACTCACGAAGGTGGAAAGCTCACAAACTTCCCCCTAGCTTATCTAAGAGGAGTGTCACCGAAACAGCCGCCTCCGAGTTGTTTAGAGAGCCCCAGCGACACAAATATTGTGAGTCATTGCTTGTACTGGGCGGACTTTTGTAAAGTGGCTACTTTTGAGTGACCAAGCCATGCACCAGAAAGTAACACATATACCCATCA
Organism: Rattus norvegicus; assembly: GCF_021556685.1. Taxonomy (NCBI): domain Eukaryota; kingdom Metazoa; phylum Chordata; class Mammalia; order Rodentia; family Muridae; genus Rattus; species Rattus norvegicus. Next base: position 40,617,415 of record NC_141542.1, on the reverse strand, counting down.
AGGTAGTTCATGTTGATGGTCTATTGTTGATAATCTATTATTGATGGTCTGGGAGTGATTAGAAAACTGTTTCTATTTCTCCAGAAAACTGTACACCTGTTCTAAGATTTTTTTCTAAAACATGATGGGTTTTTTCTTTTAGTTTTAAAAGTAAAATATAATTATATCACTTCCCCTTCCCAATGTTTCCCAAACAACCTTCCCTGCTCTCTCACAAATCCATGACCCCTTTAATTCTCTCTCTCTCTCTCTCTCTCTCTCTCTCTATATATATATATATATATATATATATGTATGAATATCAATGTATATGAATATGTATGAATATCCCTCAGTCTGTATAAAATCACTCGTGTGACCACTCGAGTGTATAGTATTTCAGGTCTGATGGCTGAATACTGGATAACCAAAATGGGAAGCTCTTCCCTGGGGAAGATTACTTCTCTAGCTCTTAACATTCCTTTGTTGTCCATATCCTTTGCCTGGGATTGTGGCTTTTGGAGTGTTTCCCCATCCATGCATGACTGCAGGCACCAGTTTTCCTTTGCTCAATGTTTGCATCATCTCATCAAACAGGATCACCCCTATATGCACATGTGTCCCATTTGTGAAATTTCAGTACTATTGTTTTATGTTTTTTTTAAATTGAATGTTTTATATTTTTACATTTCAAATGTTATCCCCTTTCCAGATTTCCCCTCTGCAAACCCCCGATCTTATCCCCCACTTATCATGCTTCTATAAGAGTGCTCCTCCACCCACCTGCCCACTCCCGTCTCATTGCCCTAGCATTCCTCTACATTGGGGCTTCAAACATTCACAGGACCAAGGGCCTCCCTTCCCACTGATACCAGATAAGGCCCCTTCAGCTCCTTCAGTCCTTCCTCAAACTTCTCCATTGGGGTCCCTGTGATCAGTCCAATGGTTGGCTCTGAGCATCACATCTGTATTGGCCAGGATCTGGCAGAGCCTCTCAGGAGACAGCTGTATCAGGCTCCTGTCAGCAAGCACTTCTTGGCATCAGCAATATTATCTGAGTTTGGTGTGTGCAATATAGGTGGGGCAGTCTCTGGATGGCCTTTCCTTCAGTCTCTGCTCCACTCTTTGTCCTTGTATTTCCTTTAGAATGGAGGAATTCTGGGTTAAAATTTTGGAGATGGGTGGGTGGCCCCATCCCTCAACCAGGGGCCATGCCTAACTTCTGGATATGGTCTCTACAGGTTCCCCCACCCCTTTGTGGGGTATTTCAGCTAATGTCATCCCCATAGGAGGTCCCGGGAGGCTCTTGCTTTCCTGGCATCTGGGACTTTCTGGTTGCTACCCCCAGTTCCCTGTCCCCCATTGCTACAACCTCTGTTCAATTTCCTGACCCTCTGTACATCTCCTCCCTCTCCTCCCATACCTGATTCTGCCCCTTTCCCCCTCCCCCCTCTTTCTCCCACCCTTTACTTCCTTTGATTATTTTGTTCCTCCTTCTAAGTAGGACTGATACATCCACTCTTTGTTCTTCTTTTTTGATCTTCATGTGGTCTGTGAGTTGTATCATTGGTATTCCAAGCTCTTTGCCTAATATCCACTTATCAGCGAGTACATACCATATATTCAGGACACTCAAATAGAACTACAGTTATATTTGGATTAGTTATTGTTGATTTTATCTTATTAATATAGCGTGGTGTGAAAAAAGTTCTTTCCTCCTGCTGAAATACAATCTCTCTCTCTCTCTCTCTCTCTCTCTCTCTCTCTCTTTCTCTCTCTCTCTCTCTCTCATCAGCTTCTTCCTTTTATTTTCTCTTAGAATTACCTAAAGACCACTTGAACTATCAGAAAATGATATAAAAAAACTGAATGTACTTATTAAAATGTGCAGTAAGAAACGCATGCTGTAAGTCTAGAATTCTCCCATTTGGTGGGGGGCTTTCATTCTATGAATAATTTAAACTACTCCAGACCATACTATCACTGCCACACAAGCAATATGTCAGTTGATAAACAGTCCCTAACCTTCAGTTGTTTCCACTTCTTTATGAGTTCCTTACCTTTGTGACCTTTTGCTGGTTCCAGTTTTTTTTTTTTTTTTTTTTTTTTTTTTTTTTTTTTTTTTTTTTGGTGTGAGTAATTGGCTCTCACGTTTTTGTGTCTTTAGAGGATTTCACCTATTGAGGAATCACCACAGGAATTTTTTCCCACGTTTGCTTTTATTTTCAAGTACTATTTTCAGGTCACAGGAACTTTAAGTAGCAGGCTGGAAGTTAGAGAATTCAGTACAGTTAGAGAGCTAGAACACCCAGAGACCGTCAGCTATACCTAAGTCTGACTCAGTGTTCAACTTCAGCCCACTCCAGACAGGGCAGATCCCAACACTGCTGACAACATAGCTTTTGTTATTATTGGGATTTAATGTTTTTATGTAACATTTGTCTTTGCCTCTTTTAACTGAAGAGGGGCAAGTAGTTGCTAGCTATCAAATCTAGGTCTTTACACAGTAGGCAAGTGTTCTCCACTTAACCATATCCTCAGGGCTTTGCGTTTTTGAGGCAAGCCTTGGGTATATTGTACAGGCTGGCTTGGGACTGAGGATCTTCCTATCTTACCTAGAAGACTGGGGTGCCTGCCATTATGAAGGAGAAAGTCTTAAATTTTCAGCAGTCAGCCGGGATAAGGAATAATTATTTTAAAAAGTTTAAAATAGTTATTATGTGGCTAAAGACAAGGGATATCTGTGTGTATATGCTGTGTGTGTATATGTTGTGTGTGTATATGTTGTGTGTGTATATGCTGTGTGAGAGAGAGAGAGAGAGAGAGAGAGAGAGAGAGAGAGAGAGAGAGAGAGAGAGCGCTCATGTGCTATTGTAAGCAACTGGACATCAAAGAACAACTTTGTGTGGTCAGTTCCCTTCTTGCTCCTTTGCATGGGATCCAGGGATTGATATGGGTCACTAGGCTAAGCAGCAGACCGCTCAGTCACCTTTCTGCCCCCTGGGTATTTTGTTTTTGTTTCTGAATAATCCTATAAAAGACTTCTTTCTTTCCTTCCTTCCTTCTCTCTCTCTCTCTCTCTCTCTCTCTCTCTCTCTCTCTCTCTCTCTCTCTCTTTCAGTTTTAATCCTTTTTTTCCTTTTCATTTATTGGACTTATTTAATTTACATTCCAAACCCTTTCTGAGTTTCTCCTCTGAAAACCTCCATCTCATCCCTCCTTCCCTTGCTTAGGTGAGGGTGCTCCCCCACTCACCCACCCACTTCCTGCTGCCTCCCTGCCCTGGCATTCCCCTATACTGGGGCATTGAGATAAAAGATTGTTCTTGAGTCTACCACTTGATGTTTCTTTTCACTTTGTTAAGTTTTCAGACATGATCTCTTCATCGCTTTATCCTCTGATAGTTTGGTTTTCTAAAACTTAATTGTATTTATTTTATTTTTTTATAAATTGTACTTATAATAAAATGTTTTACTGTGTCTCATAGCTTTTATATATTTTTCATGCTTTCACTTTTAACCTGGTCTCCTTCTATTATTGGATTCACATTTGATATTCATCTTGTTAAGGTATGTCTAAACTTTGCCACATTTTCTTTTGAAAAAATGGCCTTATATTTTATATTTGGTTTATTTTTAAGTAACTTTTATAAATTTTATTTTGTTTTTCAGGAAGACCATAAACTACAATCCTGCAACTTTTTTGATCTATTATTCTTAGTATTTTAATCACAGTCATATTAGAGTCATCCTCATCTGACAGGTTAAAATCTGGAGTGCTCTGTATTGATTAAAAAGTACACTGTCATTTACTTTTTTGTTTTGTTTCCTTCTTGTTTGGCTTCTGCTTTATTCTTCTTGTCTGCTGCTCTCCCTCCAAACACTACATTGAAGGTTGATTAATGGATATGAACAAAGTGTCATGGGTATTTTGAGCCATTGGTTTGTTTCACCTTTTGGAAGAGAATGTACCTTGCTTTCTCATGGGCAGTTCTTTGGTGGAAACTCTGATTTAGATTTGTAAGGTGTACTCTGTTTGATTTATTCTCGTTGTCCTTTCTGTTTTCTCTTGGAAATTGTGCGTGTCCAAGAACACAGAATAAAATTTCTCCCGAGCATTGTGAGTCTTACCCTGTGCTTTTGATCCTTAAGATTTCTAAACCACTATTTCCTGATCACCGTCTCTGCCCAAGGCTCTTCACTGCTTTGACAATAGCATATTTAAGGAAAATCGGATAAGGTTATTATTTCCCCCTTAACACATTCTGTTTCTCTCTGTGTTAACTCTACTGAATGCTTAGCCTACCTGGGTGCTCTGAACTGTAGTTATTTATCCCCAGCTTGGACCCAGTGATGGAGCTCCTCTCTGATTCTGTCCATTGGAAACCCTTCTGCCTTTTAAAAATGCATCAATACCTCCAGTGGAAAAGTAAGATTTCTCTGCTTACCACAGTTGTTTTTTCCCTCTCTAGAATTCTGCTCTTCAGGCTCTGTCTTTGTTGGTAACTCTCGAGCATTTTTTAAGAGATGGAATTGTTCTCTCTGGGCTCCATTGCTGTTGGAAGCTCAGTAAAAGTCCTGAAGATCATTTTGTGTTTTGATCCAACTTTTGTACTTATTCTTGCCAGAGAAACGTTGGTCACAGAACAAATGCTGGAATCAGCCATTTCATCTTTATTCAAAAGGAAATTTTGGTTCTTTTTCTTGTTGCTATTGTATTTTTGGATTCTAAAATGTAGATTTCAGCTCTTTCCTTAACATCTTCTGTTTAAAAAAAGTAGTTCCTCTGGTTTTGTTTTCTGGGTATTAATAATTAATCTTTAAAGCAGTTTCTAAAGACTGCTTTAAATGTCTTTAGGTTAATACCAACACATTTGCCATGTTGAATTTTTATCTGTTGGCTGGTTTTACTCATTTAACTTGACATAGACCTGGTTCTTAAAATGACAAGTTATTCTAGTTAATGTAGATCACCTGTTTTTTTTTAACACTAGGATGAGATGACAGTCAAACCCAGCTCACAGCTTCCAGTGACATCTACCACCCAAGAGGCAAGCACTGTGTAGTTACTGTTGGGTTGTGGGGAAGGTAATTTCTGCCCATTGTCTTCTCCATGCTAGCCATTCTAATGGAGAGAGAAGGAATCTCAAAGTCACTTTTCTCTGAGGATTAATCTTTATTGTCAACTTAACTTTATTTCTGACTACCTTGGGGTGGCACTTTTGGGGATGTCTTGAATCTCATTTCCACTTAGGTTTAACTGAGGAAAGAATACTTTACTCTGAATATGGATTTAATGGGCAAAGTTCTTGGACTTCTATATCCCTCCCTTGTGAAAGGCTCTGATTTATAAGACTTCAAATTATGAAAGAAAAGAGCTCGAACTGAGAATGTTGCTAAAGGGATTTCTCTGTTAATGTTATTAATAACAATAGAATAGTAATAGCAATAATAAAAACACTGTCTGGATGTGAGGAGCAGAGAAATACCTGAATGAATGCATGTTATTGACATGTTAGCATGTTATTGACATGTTAGCATGTTATTGACATGTCAGCATGTTATTGACATGTCAGCCTGTTATTGACATGTTAGCATGTTATTGACATGTCAGCCTGTTATTGGCATGTTAGCATGTTATTGACATGTCAGCCTGTTATTGACATGTCAGCCTGTTATTGACATGTCAGCATGTTATTGACATGTCAGCATGTTATTGACATGTCAGTGCCCCGATTCAGAATGGCTAAGTCTTCTCTGCATCAGGCACAGGAAAATGACAAAATCATGTGAAGATGCTGACAGGAGGTGAGGAACATGTCAACTGCATCCTTCTTCTCCCTGATGCTCACAGCCTTAAACTTCTTCAGTACAAATGCTCCAGGCTGAGATTAGCTAAACCAGCCTCCTTGTTTGGTTGTATATAATAAAACCCTTATCTATTTGGATGTATAAAATAATCAAGCATTCTGGGCTGCTCCGGGTACTCCACCCTGATCAGGGCACATGGTCCAACAGATCCCAGCTTTCCTGTATGTGGGTCTGTCATTTCCTCTTTACCCAACACCCCAGTTAGGCAAATCCCATGTGGGTCATGGCACTTAGGTGTTTCTCAGGTCCCAGCCAGCAAGACACACAGCTGCCACTTCGAGTTTCAAAGCTTTAGCTCTTACATTAAGGTATTTGACTCATTTCAAAACATATCTCTGCAGGGGAGAGATAGAGAGTGAGTGTTATCCTATTTTCATAGAAATAGTCGTTCTCAGTATCTTTGTTGAAGAGACTGCCAGTATTGTATTTTTTTTTTTTGAAAAACCTTGTCAAAAATTAGTTTGCTGTAACCACATAGGTTTTCTGTTTTGGGTGGGGGGCGGGGGAGAACAGGTTCGATATTCTGTTCCTTTGTCTACATGTCTGAAAGTTTGCCAATACCATTATTTTTGATACTATTGTTCTGTAGCATAATTTCAAATTAGGTGTCTACGACATTGCTCATTCTGGTTAGGATTTCTTTAGCAATCTTCTGACTTTTCTGTTTCTATTTGAATTGTATGGTTGATCTTTGGGGTTCAATGAAGACAATAATTAAAATATTTAAAGGAATTGCATAGGATTTGCAGACAACTTTTTTAGTATAGTTATTTTCACAATATTAATTCTGCCATTCTGTTGGCATGGGAGGTCTTTCGTCTTCTTATATCTGCATCATTTCTTTAGTGTCTTTATGTTTTCACTGTAGAGGAATTTTTGTATTCCATTTCCTTTATTTGCTGGTGTTCTATTTTTAATTTTTTAAATAGTAGGTTTTGTTTTTTGAAATTGTAATATAATTACATCATTTCCTCCTTCATGTTCCTTCCTCCAGCATCCCCCTTGTTCTCTCTCAATTTATGGGTTCATTATATAAATATAGACATAGGCATTAGACATTAGACATAGACACATACATGCATACATACATAATACATACATAGATTCATAGATACATATAAACAAATAGACACCTAGACACATATGCACATACACCTAATAGACACATATACATATATACATACATACATATATATATGTATATACAAATACACTATATTATATCTATGGCTATATCTATCTATATCTATCTATATCTCTCTGGCCTTGCTTAAGCAGCCATGTTGATGAGACTTCATGAGTATAGTCTTATTACATTGTCTGTTTTGATTTCTTTAGAAGAAGCTTCATTACTAATATTTAGAAAACATTGATTTTATGTGTTGATTATAGTGCTGCTTTGCTTAAAATATATTTAGGAGTCCTGTGAAGTCCACAGGGCCTTTAAACTATGCTATCATATCACCTTTAGCTACAGCATCTTGGCTTCCTCTTTTCCTGTTCATTTCCCTTTAGATTTGTTTGTTTGTTTGTTTGTTTGTTTTTTGTTTTGTTTGTTTTTTCTTTCATCTCATTGCTCTAACTAGAACTTCAAGCACTATGTTGAATAAACCCGCAGTGTGGGCACTTTTGCTTCGATGTTAAAGCAAATAATTTCCATTTCTTTTCTAGCTCAGTACCTCTTTGGACATACGTTTGGCCTATAAATGTATTATGTCGTAGCTTGCTCCTTCTATCCTCTTCTGATGGGAGGTTATTGAGCTTTACCAACAGCCCTCTGTAGCTTATGATAATTATATGATTTCTGTTCTTGAGTCTGTTTATGTATTATTTTACCTTTATTGAGTTACAAACCTGAACTAAACTTGGCCATAAGAAAATATATTCTTTTCTTAATATATTTTTGTGCTGTGTTCTTTGCAGCTGGGTCCAGGAACCATTGCTGAGGATGGTGAGTGAATGATAGGGCACTTCTATAAAAGCTGAGGCCAGGTAGGCTATGCACGCACACACACACACACACACACACACACACTCACACACACACTCACACACTCACACACTCACACACACTCACACACACTCACACTCACACACACTCACACACTCACACACTCACACACTCACTCACACACTCACACACTCACACACACTCACACACACACTCACACACTCACACACACTCACACACTCACACACACTCACACACTCACACACTCACACACACACTCACACACTCACACACACACATTCACACACACATACACACGGAACCACACCTACTACATGCAACTTTCAGTGTGGTTACCATGCACAGCAAAGGGGGATGGGTTGACTGCTCTCTGTAAGGGGTTCCTCAGTGGAACATTCTCAGATCAGGTTGGAACCATCGGTAAGGAAGAGACTGCAGTTGATAGTTTTCGTGCACAGTGGTCAGTTACCCACACTTGGACAAGAGAAAGAAGGCTTTGCCAATTCCAAGCCTGACACGTATGGGGAAAGTTTTGCCAATTTCCCATAGGTTCAGAGCCTTAGTCCTTGTGTTCGTTATGACTGCGCCCACATCAACAATATACATCAATCCAGCATTTCACTTTCCCTGGCATTCTCTACTACACTACATTCTTGAACTCAAGATTTCTCAGTTAACAATTTGTCTTCTACATTTATCCAAAGAAATTGGTTGTATAGTTTCCTTTTTCTCGTGATGTCTTTACTTGGTTTTGATATCAGAGAAATGCAGGCATGGTAGAATATGACTGCTATTATTCCTTCAGTACCTTACTGAACCCCTGGGAGACATTAGATAGATGTCAGCTCTTCAAAGGGTTGAGAGTCAACCTCCCAGGCTCAGGGATGCTCTTGCTGGTAGACTTTTCATTACTATTCATCCTCTTGTTATCCATCTGACTAAGTTGTTTATAGCCTCTTTATTTAAATTGTGTAGCTAATATATGATTTATGACTATTAATTCCTTTGTCCTATTTTTTGAAGTATAATGTTCCTTAGTATTCCATAATTGTCTACATTTCATTAGATTCTGCCTCCACTTCATTGCCAGTTATATTAATTTGATTCTTTCCTCTGTTTTGGTTAGTTTGGTTGGCATTTGGCCATCTTGTTTATTTCTTGCTCTTTTGTTGGTTTTATGAATTGTCGTTCCCTTTGTCACCACCCCTGCCTTAGTCTTCACTACTTGTCATCTGCTTCTTTCATTCTGTTACATTTCATTGTGGCTTTTATAGTCATTCCATAATCTTTTTCAACTTACTAGTATTTCAATTGCCCTTTCTTAACAATTTAAATGTGTACATTTCTTATTGAAACTAAACTGTAGAGTGGATGGAGGTGGTCCTGTGCACTAGGAAAAGCAAGAAGGTTAAACGCACAGGGTAATCTCCTTAGAGGAGGAGGTGTCTGCATGTTTCCACCCCAAACTGGGAGTAGATCTGGTTCATGGCTCAGCAATTGTTGCTACCAGTAGGGCCAAGCCACACCCGAGTTTCTCCACACCATAATATTTATCCTAGACTTTTCTTCCCTAGACCTTTATCTTGAGCATGTTTCCCAGTCAATAGACCCCTAGGGGAGATGTCACATGTACTTTGGAGAAGCTTGGTTACCTCTATGATGTCCTAGACCACACCAGATCCTCCCCTAGGCACTTACACCATAGAACCCATTCTTACGGAAGAGGTCACATGGACTCTGTATGTACTTCGTGAAAGAGTTGGGCTGTGGTCACATCTCAAGCATTACTGTGATCCTGGTCGACAGTGAACTTTTTCCAAAGTTGGACTGCTTTAAAGTATGTCAAAAATAAACTGCCCCAGGGTCAAAGTGGAGGGGTTTAAACCAACACCCCAACACTGGCTAACTAAACTGTGTTGAACTGATTTCCTTCTTGTCTCATCCAAAAGGTTACTCTGCCATCATTTGCAGGGATCTTACCCTAAAGTTCACATCCATTTTACTCTCTACCTATGACCAACCACACTTCCTAGTCAATTCTTCCTCCAGTGTCTACTTAAGGGTACCCCAGGGGTTTCCTTTGATTTTTCCTTTGTAGTCAAGTGTATCTCTAATCAGCATTTGACTAGATATTTTGCATTTATTTTTCTCTTCTTTTATAATTTTCCCAATTAAAAAAAGAACAGTGATTTTTTTCCCCAAGAAGATACAGCAGACAAGACATTCAAATGAAAAATAAAACTAAAATCTGACTTCCCTTTCAAAAAATTTTTCTGCGTATACTGTAGCTAGCTGTCTTCAGACACACTAGAAGAGGGTATTGGATCCCATTATAGATGGTTGTGAGCCACCATGTGATTGCTGGGAACTGAACTGAAGACCTCTGGAAGAGCAGTCAGTGAGCCATCTCTCTAGCCCAAAATCTGATTTCCTTATCAACTGCTAGTGAGGCAGGCATAGCATAGCAAACTTTCTACATACAGTTTCACTCAGCCAAACTTCATATCTCTCACCATAATATTTTGATTTGCTTAGACATGTGTTTCCAATTCATTGTAATTCTTTTATTGACCCCCGTCAAGTCCCTTCAGGCAATGTCAGTACCTAGCTTAAGAGGGTAGAAGCAATCGGAGGATTGTCAAAATGATGCCATTTTATGCTTTAAAATAGGTTACCAGCACTTGTGGTAAAGTGATAGTTTTGAAGAGAACAGAAGATATTGAGCTCTGTTTTTGTGTTATTTGAGCTATTCATGATTTTTGTCTCACATCCATAATACTTGAGCAATTCAGAAACCCTCTAGTCAGCTCAGCACCTCATCCACTCTCACTGCATTTCTAAGTATCGCTGGGCTGCTCCTGTCTTGGGGTTTCACGGGCTGAAGGCACTGCTATCAATTTCTCTTACACCTTTGTGGCTCATTTCAAAACTACTTTAACTCTGCACTTAGAATTGATGCTTTTAAAGACAAGTATTATCGTATTTTCAAAATGTAAAACTCTTTAAGAAGTTCTCTTTACTTTGGAAATGGAAGGGGGGGGGGAAGGCTACAGTGATCTACCCTGTAGCTTAGTACCATAGACAAGGTGATAAAATAAGAAAGATACGACAGTGATATCTAGGTCTATGGCAATGGTAGCAGTTATACTGACATGCCCTTTAGGGAGAGGGGGATCATCATCTGACTCTTGCCTGGACTTCTGTCCATCTGCTCCCATCTATCCCAAAGTTATATGCAATCTGAAGGTTGCTGACGATAATGATGTCAATCGAGAAGGTTAACTGAGCTGGTCTTTCACTGAAATAGCCTTTGTGAGGTTGCCACTCACATTGAGACTGGACTGTGCTGTGTTGAATCTACCATACTTCTGTAAGGAGCCACATGAAGTCATTGTTCCAATTTGGATTTGGATGGAATTATTTCTTTTGCTTGCTGTCCACATCCTATGAGGTTAACAAATGTTTCCTCGTGGCTTCTGGGGGTGCGGATCATAAAGCAATATAAATTTTACATAAAGGAGTGATGCTGATACTGGAAGGTGATAATATGAATATGGTTGGGATTCTCGGTTCATTTACTTTAACACTTCCATAAGTGTATCTGCTTCCTGATAGGCTGCTCCAAAGTTCTTCTACACTTAACACATTGAAGGGAAATAAGTAGTCTGGTGTGGACAACTGTGGGCACATGCATCACCCTTCCTATAGGCAGAAGCAGGATTAATGAGATGACCATAGGAGACAAGGCAGGAGTACAGAGAGGAGACAGATTAGGGGCTTCTAAAAGCCACTCTGATTCCCTATTCCTGACGGGAGTGTTATTCTTTTAAATTAAGTTTTACCTCATATATATTCTAGTCAACCCCTCCCCCAAATCCTTCTTCCTTGAGATTCTGAACTGGTCTTTGGAATAAGAACAAAAGGAAAAACAAGTATCTTTCTCATGTCGCTTAAAATCATTAAATTCCTTTTCTTTACTAGCTGAACGAACTTATTATGAAGGACAATTTATTTAATGCATTACTGATGCTCAATCAATTTTTTTTATTACAAAGATAGATTTTTTTGTACTTAGAAATTTTTTTGTGCATTTTCAATGATTTTTATACAGGCAGATATTGGGGTTTGGCGAGCACCTCTAGTGGGGTTCGAGGTTCTTTTGTCCTGGAATAAGGAATCAGAAGTATGCACTCCCCCATTTTCCTGCCTCAATTTCTATGTAATCTTTGACATGGTGTTCCGGTTCAACATAGTTTTTAAATAAAGCTACTGATAATATGGCCAAATTATCTAAATTGCCTTCTGGAAATGTTCTGTTAATTAAAACTTCCATTAGAATGGATTTAATTTTCTGGCTTTTCCTGTAATTAAAAAGAGGTAAACGTCTTGGGGAAAGACACTGTTGAACGGCAAAGTTGTGTTACCTGCTCAAATGCAGTGAGTGGCCATTTTCCTACCCCCCATGCACCTATGGTGCTAAGAAGCCCCCATGTGACAGAGACACGAGACACTCCTTGCAAAGTCTGCAGACACAGACACGGAGCAGCTACTGACTCCTGGTTCTACGATAACAATATTGATGTTACTATTTCTATTTCTGTCAGATTTTGGCATAAAGGACAGCTAGTTCTGCAAATACCGAAGCTGTTTCCCACTGCCAACATGTTCTAACGAGGACTGCAAAACCTGCCAGCTGCAGTTCCAGAGGGCAGACTCTTCTGATATTCCCATCTTTAGGAATGGAAAAAGAGGATTACAAAATGGATGTGGATGTGAAGCCTGCAACATAGAAGACTAAACCTTTCCAGTCCCGAGCTTGCTTTTTTGAACTGACTTCCTGCACTTGTGGGGTAAAACTCCGTTTGCTCTCTTACCAGGTCTTCTGTTTATAGTGTGGACATCATGTCATATTAAAAACAAACCAACAAACAGTGGTTTGCTTCACTGTGCGTCTTATGAAGCCATCCCCATGGAATGGGTGCTTCCCTTTCATCTCTGCATTTGGCATGCCCTTCTCTGTAGGTGGCTCTGATCAGAGCTACAGGGGGAATGGGTAAAGCTGCTTGGAAATTAACAGCCACAACTAAACTCAGCCAATGACAAGGCAACTACCTCCCTGGGGTTCTCTGGGAGCGGGAGTGGGCAGGTTAATTGCACTCTACAATCCCCAAGGCCACCTGGCCATGGAGTTCTCATTTATATCAGCAGTGGCCCTGTCAGCTTGATTACATACTGGAAGCCCAATCTGTTTTGCATAGGTTTGGGGAGCAGATCAGCTGCTTAGATCTTGGGAAGCACTAATGACCAGGAGTTAGAATGACTGCAAAGTTCCAGGCTTGGTTGTCTCAGCTCCCGAGCCCCTGCCAGTATGGATTTGTCTTAAAGACAAACTGGAAAATGGGAAATCAGATCGTGATATTTAGCCTTCAATAATAAATACGTATACCGTTCCCTGAAGTCTTATTTTAGAGACCGTGAATAAAATTGCATGCAATCCTCCAAATCTTACCTCATAGTTATTTTGTTTTTTATTTATTTAAGGTGAGAAAGCCAGGGTTCTGAGGACTTCAGAGAATTCCCTTAAAACACACAGCTAAATCAATTGGAGTCAGTATTTATTCAAGACTTCCTGACACCATGTCCTGGGCGCTTTCTCCCAGGAAATATCATTGTCACAGCCTTCATCTTCATCATCAGTGAGGGAACTGATAACAGTGGCCACCAGGATAGGAGGAGGCACAGAGAATACTATTGTGGGGAAGACAATGTCAGCTAGATACATTAGCAGAGATAAGGGGACATAATCTTTAGTTAGCTAGAGAGGTCAACATGGAGGGAGATTGTTATACTTACAGCTATTAAAGCATCATGCTAGAGATCTAAACACCTCATGTGCCTATTGGCTCAGTGGCTGTAACTCCAGCCTTGTACTTCCAGTCTGCGTTTCCAAGAGCTTAGAAATCAAACCAGATCATGTGCTCCCGTATCCACAAACCTTGCATGCATTTCCATCACCATAGTGATTAGCTGCAAACTCAAGTAGCAAATTGAGTTGTTCCTTCTGACCACATTTCTTCCCCATCCTCTCTTAGTATACCCTTTCATTCCCAAATTATGAGAAGTCCCCTGGGCAAGTCCTCTTTCCTGGTGTCTCTAAGGCATTTGGCACACTTCTTTGCAGAAGTATCCTATCTCATTCAGTTAACCCTTCTCTCACTTCTATCTTCAAAACTCAAGCTTCCCCAAAAGCATTTCCTCCCTAATCATCCTTATTACCTCTCTTGAGGCCAAGAGTTCTTCCTGTTGCTTTAAGTTGGCAGTGAATGTAAGTTGACTGCATTATGCCAAGATGTGACTTAGTAAAATTAGCTAAAAATCCTTTCTTGATAGGCTGTTTATTTCTCATTTTACTCAGTGGTACATATTAGAGTAATTAGACACTAAATTCAAAGGATCAGAGAATGTTTGAGTTGGGATATTTTAGGTTATGTCTATCTTTCATGAAAATATGTAACTGATTTAACATAGGTTCATTTTCAAGTATCTGTTGGATGTTTATTGCAAGTTCCTTTGGAAAGTTAATTTCAAATAGTATTTTATGAATTTTGTGTATCCCTTTTGCACCTCTTTTCTCAACTCCAGCAACTCCTTTTATTTAAATTAAAAAACAATTATATCATTTCCCCTTATGTTTCCCCCTCCAACCTTTCCATTGTACCCTCCCCCTTACACACACACACACACACACACACACACACACACACACACACACACACACACACACGGTAATGCCTGAAAGGGTTTTTCAATAGCTTTGATTGTTTACTTTAGTAGGGAGGGGGCCTAATAAATCTGCTCAGTTTTAGGGTCTTCCTGAAGCTATTTTGAGTGGTTTACCTTACTGTTTTAGGGGTATCCCTATAGAAGAGAATGTTTTATTCTTGGAGAAATCTGTTATTTTCAAAAAATGTTTAGTACAATACCCAAGACTCAGTTCAGCTTATAAAATATTGTCTCTGTTGCTAGGTATAAGAGGTAAATGATACCATGTTTTGGAAGAGTGAAAAAGTGAAAGTCAAATATGTACTTATACAACTTCACATGAGGTAAACATTTGGAAACAATATGGATTTGTTTCACTTTGGGTATATTTTGCCTATATTTTTGTTGCATAGGAAGTTAGACAAAGAACAGAAAACAAAGTTGGTTTAATGAAAATTGTCATGTTTGAGATTAATATGTAAATAATTTAAATGCTCCTTCATGAACAATGATCACGGATCCTGTATGTCTTTAGCATGAGTGACCTAAGACATGTGGACATACTGTCTTATTAGATGCAGCAATATTAACCAGAAGTGGTCAACCACAAGAGAAATTCAGGAAGTCTGGGTTCTCAGAACATCTCATAACTCCACTGCTGGTAGAGTTGAAGTTAAATACCCAGAGGACTATAATGACTTGGCCAGTGTATAGTTCTCACATATTCATGCACAGTTTATCACATCATATAATTTATAATGCATTTTATTCAGAAGTGTCATTTAACAATTCCTCTTTTAAGGGGTTAGAAAGATGGCTTATAGGTTATTATCACTGGGTCCTCTTACAGAAGACCCAGGTTTGGTTCCCAACAAATCACATGCCATCTCAAAATTGTACATAATAGAGTCCTGTTTCCTGGGGATCCAATTACTTATTTTGATCCCTGCATGTGTGATGTAAATGCATGTATGCAAAGAAAACACTCATATACATGAAACATTTATTTTTTTTAAGAAAAGAAGTCATATAACTCCATAACACAGTTACATATGTCTTTTTCATTTTCAGAATGATTTTCTAATATTGACAGACTAGACACTCTCTATGTCTATCTGTCTCTCTGTCTGTCATTCTGTCTTTCTCCATCTCTGTATCTCCCTATGTCTTTTTTTTTCTGATTCTGATTCTGATTCTGTCTCTGTCTCTTTGTCTCTCTGTCTCTCTGTCTCTCTTTCTCTTTCTGTGTGTGTCTATTTACAAATGTACTGCTTTTACAAGTCCTTCATGTTTAAGAGTTTAGAAAACAAAGAGGAGTAGAGTTGATCAGTGTGGTCAAATTCTAATGACTTATATCTAGATGGCTTATCCCCTATGCCTTAAGCTTTTCTAAGCCAAGTCCCAAGTAGAGTTAGGAGATTTCTTTCCATGTAATTTTGTGCAGTTTGTACTTATGTGCTTTGTGTCTTCACTACCTATGTAGCTTAAGAAGTCACATGTCTACCCTTATAAGCATAAAATTAATCCACACTTAACTAACGACTTGACTTCAAAGGACATAAGTGAGTTGAAAGGCAGTCTGCATGATCAGCTGCAATAAATGTTATGGGTCAGTCCTGAGGACCTTGTCCTACTCCTACAGGCATCCTGTATGAAAGATCAAATGTATGACCAACAGCTCAGGAACAGCTCCTGATGTACTGTGCTCACTTCATGACAGAAAGCAGAGCAGAGTTAATAGGAAGGTCTCTCACACAGTGATATCCTGTCAGCTTTCCCTTTAACTACAAGAACGCATACCTTGCTTCACTAATTGCTTCCACCACATCTTGTGTCCATATAAACATTCACTTGAAAATATAGAACTTTATTTGCATGTATTTTAAAACAGAATTCTAAAAAAAACAAAACAAAACAACAACAACTTCTCTACTTGAAGTGTGTTACAGGGTGAAACTTCATTCAGCCTAACTTAAAATAGCTAATAACTCTGATTAAATATTTGATATTTGAAAAGATAAATATTTTAGCCTTGCACCCCTTGGGGGCTTTTAATTTGGGAATCTGTTTACTGTTTCATTAGGTGAGCAGTGTAATCAGAGACCCATAGTAGCTATAGAAACTGAGAAGTTTAATGATTCAGGAATTCCCCTGAAGTGAAAGTAATAAGCAGACTGAATAATCTAAATTGATTAGTTTTGCCGGTATCATGATATCTCTTGGGACCACAATATTAAACTTATCACTCCAGCATTTCCATTACTTCATTTCATGTCTATTCTAGTTTCCACAAGCAATTCTGCAAATGCAGTTTACCATTTCATTATTTTTTTCAGAATTGCATTTAGCTTCATTCTTTGGAGACTTTCCATTCTTATCATTCAAATTCATTATGTCAATCTCACGACAACATCAAGAGTCATTTCCAACGGAGGGTCATCTCTCTTTGCCGTGAGCTATGTGATGAAGCATATGAGCCTTGTTCTGACCATTGTCAAAGGCCATTCCTTCCGGAGTCAAGTTGTTACACATAGAAAAGGGCATGAGTATGCACGTATGCCTAGGGAGCTTACAAACTTTGATTTTGAGAAGACATCATATAAAATGGTCATTCTCAAATGACATGACAAATTGAGCATGTTTAAAGATACTTATATGTAATTCATATACAGAACTGATTTCTCTGTGAGTCACTTAGTAAACTCTTTCTCTGCTGATTCTGTGGACAACAATGCATCATAAGGATTTTCTTGTCATTTGGATTCACTTTCAGAGTGATTTACAAAGGCCATAGAAGTAACTACATCATTTTGACCTGTTTTCTTTAAACTTGAAGATACTGGACTACTTGACTTTTACTGATTTTCAAATCACATTTTTTTTATAACAAGAATATGAACTACAAACATTTGTATTGGTATGTTAGAGGATAATGCTATAGAATTTCAGAAGAATGGGATTTAGGTAACAATCAGAAGGGATGACCATTACTAAAAGAGATACGAGGAGGAGGAGGAAGAGGAGGAGGAGGAGGAATAAGAAGAAGAGGAAGAGGAAGAGGAGAAGGAAGAGGAAGAGGAAGAGGAGGAGGAGAAAAACAGAAAAGAATTACAAATTACCAAGTAAATTGATTGCTTAACTATCAGTGTTGGAGGCCTGAGAACCTCAGGGTAAAGGACACTAGGAAAGCCCAACCTGGAAGCAACCTAATTCAAGTTCTTCAGCAGATTAGATGATACCTTCCTACACAAGATGAGGGCAGACCTTCCTGATTTTATAAAATAGAATGTAAATATCACCCAAAGATGCTTTACAGACACAAGTAGAAATACCATTTAACTAGGTATATGGGTATCCCAGAATCAATACTCCCTAGTTTTACATCAACATCACACAACACAGAGCCATTTTGTAAGAGGGAACCTAAACTGAGAAAACAACCCCTCCAGTTTGGTTGGTGTGTGTGTGTGTGGTACATTTGATAGACTGATTTTTGCTTTTAGAAGGCCCAACTCACTGTGGGTAGTGCTACCCCTGAACTGGGTGCTATAAGAAAGAGGGCTGAACAAGTCATGAAGAACGACAGGCAGTATTTAGCACTCCTCCATGGTCTCTGCATCACTCCCTACCTCATGTCCCTGCCTTGCTTAAACTTCTGCCCTGATTTTCATTCAGCGATGGACTGCGATATTGAACTATGAGTTGAAACAAACCCTTTCCTCAGCAAGTTACTTTTGGTCATGGTAATTTATTCTAGCAATAGAAATTCTAGCTAAATAGGACTAAATAGGTAGGTATGGGTAACACAGACCTTTGATCTCAGCTCTCAGGAGACAGAATCAGGCAGACCTCTGAGTTCAAGGCCAACCTTATCTATAGAGTGAATTATAGAGAAGAATTTATACTTCTGGGAGAAAAGATGAAAAGGTGTAGGATCACAGTAATGTTTTGACAGAGAAGAAGAAGGAGGAGGAGGAGGGGAAGTAGAAGAGGAGGAGGGGAAGTAGAAGGAGGAGGAGGGGAAGTAGAAGAGGAGGAGGGGAAGTAGAAGGAGGAGGAGGGGAAGTAGAAGGAGGAGGAGGAAGAGGAGGAGGAGGAGGAGGTGGTGGTGGTGCAAGGCCTTTGTTAAATTGCAGAGAAATGTGAGGAAGCTTGTGGAAGAGCAGGTCAAGACCATGAGGGTTTGTGTGTCCCAGGCTTAAAGAGAAGAGAATCTTTGTCTTTGAAAACTGAGGCAATTATAAGTTTTTTCTCTCACTCACCCCAATATCTATTGATGTGCATCCAACTCTCATCTACGTTTTTCAGCATACAGTCATATAAAACTACTTTTTCCTTCGAACATCATGCTCCATTTCAGGTTCCCACACAACCATTCATTTAATTTCCCACATCCCTAATGGTAACCACAAGTCATAGTTCTAACTATTAAACTGGAAAGAGAAGAAGAGGAGGAAGAGGAAAGAGAAGAAGAAAAATGAAGTAGAGGAAAGAGGAGGAGGAAAGGGAGGAAGAGGAAGAGTTTTTATGCTAAATATTAGCCACCTAAATATCATTCCACAATCGTCTATAACACGTGCTTGCTTTGTAGAGAATACTATCAGCAACCTAAAAATAAATTGGTGACTGACACACAGTTTGCATGAATGAGAGAGAGATGGCCCTTTAAAAAAAAAAAAAAAAGGTCAGAGCACAATGCAACAAAAAAGCTGCTTTTGTGTGAAAACATCATGACAGTCTTAGGTATCACTCTGATCAGGTTTGTCTGACTGCTAATTTGCATATGACAGCAAGTGGCTTTTAGTTATGAGATCCTGTCACACCTTACCCGACACCATTTTAATAAGATTCTGACAGGATCCAGAGAAACCGTTTTGCTCACTGCCACTCTGCGTACCTCTCAGGCGTTTAGGTAATTATTAGGTTAGCATACTAATTATTATCGTGGTATTTACCCGGAGTCTTGAGAACAGTTTCAGACAGAAATGGCCACCACGTCGCCATGAGCTCCAGTGTTTCCATTGTCTCTAGTCCTTTCATGGCACTCTCTGTATTTAATTGCAACTTGCCCTTTGTTTCCCTCAGTATTAACACACTACTTTAGGACTTGCAGAACTGTTATACATTTTCCCACATTTGTGTGCCTAATAGAGTACATGTGAATGAATGAAATGAAAGAATAATGTGCTATGTTTTCCTCATGGTACCCCTTTTGACAACTCTATCAGTGGTGAGTAGAGAGTCCTGTAGAGATTATTAAGATGAGGCTGAATAGATAGCCTATTGGTTGACAGCGTATACTGGTCTTAGAGAGGGGCAAAAATTGGTTTCCAGAACCTATTATGGCCAGTTCACAACCACCTCTAACTTCATTCAGCTGCAGGGAATTTGGTACACTCTGTTGGCCACTAAGGGCACCTGAAATCACACACACACACACACACACACACACACACACACACACACACACACACACCCCTCCTAATTCTTCCCTAAACAGCTCCATTCCCTGGTGATTAAACATTCAAACATATGAGCCAACGGGGTCTATTTTCATTCAAACCAGCACAGACTGGAAATCTATGTTTGTGAAATAAGCAAAGGGGACCTTCTTGATTCGACAAAGTAGAGAGTTCCTTTTTGTGCTACATTGGATTATTATTGCTAAAAGAGGGTCATCGTTAAATTAAACATATATTTATTCAAAATCATATGTAGATGTTGGTTATAAATTTAAGCAATTACTCACTTCATACTGAGTTAGAGACTGGCTGATTTAACTGCTTTGAGTGTTTAAAACTCCCAGTTTCTCTAGACACCTACGGTTTATAATATCATGGCTGCTTAGGATTCATAACTGGGTCTGGTTATTTTTAATAGTTTATTGTCACATGTCACAAAGAAGAAATGTGGAGGCCGTGATACTCTTTTCTGAGGAGTTTTGTATAACATGCTCTGAAAGAAAAACCTGATGTGGCCATAATTGGTAACAAATCTGGGTTTTAAAATCTCATCGCTACATTGATTTGCTGCCTCACACAAGGAGGCAGATTCTAGATCTCTACAACCTGCATCAAGATTCCGCATGCAGCTGGGCTGCTCAAAGGGCTTCTGGGCTGGTAAACAACTTGGCCGATAGAAAAATATTCTTCTGACATATTGTGACCTTTTAAAAATAATTTAAATCAATATAGGACAATAGATAACTAAAGACAGATAAGTCAGTGAAGAAAGGGACAGTTGTATAGGAAAAAGAATCTCTTACCCTAGCAACTCTGGGAAATAAGAAACGCAATGGTTATTAAGGTGTGAGCCAAAGAAATTGAGGACTTGAAGGCTGAAATAAACTGCAAGAAGAATCAATCTTCCATGAATGCTAAATCAAAAAGTATTTTAAAACAATAGGTAGATGTGACAACAGTTGAAATCCATCCTTGGAGCCAAAACTGCAAACTGTTTTGAGCTGAAATTTATAGTAGCAAGGCATAGTGGCATTTGAGGGCCTTCTTGTACAGAGCCAGATGCAGTTTCAAAGGCAAAACACAAAGAAAAGTTGTTTTCTTGTTAATTAGAGCAAAACAATAATATGAATTATGAGGATGAACAGCAGGTCCGTTCTGCTAAGATGAAAATATTAAACCAGAACAAAACCGTAAACTGTCGAATTTAAGGTAGGTAGCCAGCATCCCAACAGAATTTCGCAAATGCCTAAAGTGGAATCTCCTTGTGAAGTGCAAGTCGGAGTTTGGACTTGTGTGGAAAGCTAGCAAATCTGCCTTCTGCTGTTCCTTCCTGCTTTTTTATCACTGCCTGTTCCACGGCTTCCTGCACTCCCATCCCTCAGGTGATAGCGGCTGCCTCTGCTGATCCTTCATCCCCCACCCTTCCCACCACAGAGCTCTGTTCCTACAGCACCTTTCTCCTGCCCTTCTACCCACGACTTTCGCATAGCTGCTGGCCTTCGTGTTGCTTTCCAGTGTCTGCTCAAGTGTGACTTTATCATGTGGCACTTTCTGACATTGATATTTAAAATAGTACACTCTTCCTTCCACTTTGTAAAACGAACGGCAAACAACCGTGGCTACAGTTGGGCTGTGACAAAAGCATTATGACGGACAATGCACTGTAGCAAGGGTAACATGATGGGACCATGGGGTGGAAGAACATTATAGATATCGTAATGCCATTAGGAAAGTCAGCATAAGGTAAAAGAGTAGAGGAGGTTTAAGTTTTTGCAACCTACTTTTAATAAGGGTTCAAACTCTCCTTTAGCCCCCCACCCAGAAGAGGGAGCAGAAGAGAAAAGTTATTAGGATATAGGAGAAGTAGACCTGTTCAGCAGTAGTTCTTTGGGGGCGAGCTCGATCTTCACTTTTAGAAATTCAGTCCCACAGCAAACACCAAATACTACTTAGCACCCACAGACCAGTCCTCTAGGCAGGTAGATACTACACACAAATCAGCAGCTTACAGTCCAGTCCTCTCAGCAGGCAGACACCAAGTGCGAACCAATAATTGTTGTTCAATCCTGAAGAAACCACCAGGCTTACCAACTGGCCTGAGGTGAGGCACAGAGGCAGCAAGTTACTGCAGTAATCTCACAAGCAGTTCTTGGGCGAGTTTCTCTCAATGAGGTGTTACCACAAGTGGAGCTCAACTATGCTATGCCAGGTGAACCAATACATGTGTGTTCTTAGTGAAGGATAACAAGGCAGAGCAAACCAAAGCTCAGTGCTCGTCTCTCACTGTCTGTGGGGTCATATTTATACTCCTTCGTCAAGAGTTCTTTCACTTGTGTGGTATATCCAACCATCCATCCACCTGTGACTGCTTCAGAGAAACAGTCTTTCACGTGTTTGCTTTAGCAAGACGTCCTTTCACCTGTGTAGCCCAGCAACACATCATTTGACGTAACTTTCCAAAGAAACTAGAAGTTTTCACATCAAGAGATAGCCACTATGGACAGCATGGTGGGTTGGACAGGGAAGAGCAGGAGGCACACAGAGAGAAAGAGGGCTTGAGGGTATGTAGCCAGAGAGACCGAGATCAAACGCAGCCTACTCCTTATCAGTTTGTTTCTCGTTTCCTTGCTTCAATTCTTCATGGCATTCACAGCTCTAATGCATTATGTACACATCTCTCCATGCACCACGAGGGGGTAAACTCTGACTCATCATTATATGTTTGGTGTCTGAACGGTGTTTCAAATATTATAGCATATCCTTGATAAAGGTTTTTCAAGTGAATAAATGACAAGTGGTGGCACCATGTGTGCCTATGCAGTGGGCATATTGATTCTTTTAGATTGCCATTAAAATAGCTATTATAAAGGAAGAATTTTTCCTGCTTAGTCATGAGAACTCAGAGTCCTAGGATAGTGGTGTGTGTGTGTGTGTGTGTGTGTGTGTGTGTGTGTGTGTGTGTGTGTAATTTCTCTCTAGCATCTGGCATTGCTGGTAAGAAAGCATAACATATCATCAAAGGCAGACAGTTAAAAAGCAAATGATCAATTAATAGCTGGAAGGAACAGAGACACAAATAACCCAAAAGAACAAGTACTGGCAGAATCCTTAGACACACGGGTAGACTCATAGACATACACACAAACACACACAGACACACGCATGTCTCTCAGGCACACACACACACACACACACACAGAGAGAGAGAGAGAGAGAGAGAGAGAGAGAGAGAGAGTAAATCATCCCACTCTTAAAGTACAAAGCACTTATCTTAAAGAGAAGGGAATCACTTTCTTCTGTTAATCATTATTACAGATCGTGTGTGTGTGTGTGTGTGTGTGTATGTGTGTGTGTGTGTGTGTGTGTGTGTGTGTGCATGTGTACCTGAAGATTTCTGGTTTTGTTTCTTTATTTGTTTTCAACACTGGCAAAGAGTCTTGATCATCCTAGACAAGTGTTGAAATGATGAGCTATATTCCCAGCTCTTGTTCTTGGCATTTCTTTTTATTTATTTATTTATTTATTTATTTTTATATTTTCTTCCATTTTTATTAAATTGGGTATTTCTTATTTACATTGCAAATGTTATTCCCTTTCCTGGTTTCCTATCCATCAGCCCCCTAACCCCTCCCCCTCCCCTTCTATATGGGTGTTACCCTCCCCATCCACCCCCCATTACCACTCCCCCAAATCCCCTACACTGGGGGTCCAACCTTGGCAGGACCAAGGGCTTCCACTTCCACTGGTGCCCCAACAAGGCTATTCACTGCTACCTATGGAGTTGGAACCCAGGGTCAGTCCATGTATAGTCTTTGGGTAGTGGTTTAGTCCTTGGAAGCTCTGGTTTGTTGGTATTATTTGTTCTTAGGGGGTTGCAAGCCCCTTCAGCTTCTTCAGACCTTTCTCTAATTCCTGCAACAAGGGTTCCATTCTTAGTTCAGTGGTTTGCTGCTGGCATTCGCCTCTGTATTTGATATGTTCTGGCTGTGTCTCTCAGGAGAGATCTATATCCGGTTCCTGTCAGCATGCACATCTTAGCTTCTTCAATGTTACCTAGTTTTGGTGGCAAAACTAGTTATATGTCAAATGTGGGGCAGGCTCTGAAAGGCCATTCCTTAAGTCTCTGCTCCAAACTTTTCCTCCCTAACCCCTCCTATGGATATTTTTGTTCCCGTTTGAAAGAAGGAGTAAAGCATCCGCATTTTGGTCATCCTTCTTGAGTTTCATGTGGTTTGTGCATCTTGGGTAATTCAAGCATTTGGGCTAATAGTCACTTACCAATGAATGCATACCATGTGAGTCTTTCTGTGATTTGGTTACCTCACTCAGGATGATATTTTCCAGTTCCATCCATTTGTCTATGAATTTCATGAAGTCATTGTTTTTGATAGCTAAGTAGTACTCCATCGTGTAGATGTTCCACATTTTCTGTATCCATTCCTCTGTTGAAGGGCATCTGGGTTTTTTCCAGCTTCTGGCTATTATAAATAAGGCTACTATGAACATAGTGGAGAATGAGTCTTTGTTGTATGTTGGAGCATCTTTTGGGTATATGCCCAGGAAAGGTATAGCTGGGTCCTCAGGTAGTGCAATGTCCAATTTTCTGAGGAGCCTCCAGACTGATTTCCAGAAAGGTTGTACCAGTCTGCAATCCCACCAACAATGGAGGAGTGTTCCTCTTTCTCTACATCCTCCCCCGCATCTGTTGTCACCTAAGTTTTTGATCTTAGTCATTCTGACTAATGTGAGGTGGAATCTCAGGGTTGTTTTGATTTGCATTTTCCTGATGACTAAGGGTGTTGAACATTTCTTTAGGTGCTTCTCATCCATTTGATATTCATCAGCTGTGAATTCTTTGTTTAGCTCTGTACCCCATTTTTAATAGGGTTATTTGGCTTTCTGGAATCTAACTTCATGAGTTCTTTGTATATTTTGGATATTAGCCCTCTATCAGTTGTAAGATTGGTAAAGTTCGTTTCCCAATTTGTTGGTTGCCGTTTTGTCCTAATGACAGTGTCCTTTGCCTTACAGAAGCTTTGCAGTTTTATGAGATCCCATTTGTCAATTCTTGATCTTAGAGCATAAGCCATTGGTGTTCTGTTAAGGAAATTTTCCCCAGTGCCCATGTGTTTGAGACTCTTCCCCACTTTTTCTTCTATTAGTTTGAGTGTATCTGGTTTGATGTGGAGGTCCTTGATTCACTTGGACTTAAACTTTGTACAGGGTGATAAGAATGGATCGATTTGCATTCTTCTACATGCTGACCTCCAGTTGAACCAGCATCATTTTTTGAAAATGCTATCTTTTTCCCATTGGATGGTTTTGGCTCCTTTGTCAAAAATCAAGTGACCATATTTCTGGGCCTTCAATTCTATTCCACTGGTCTGTCTGTCTGTCTCTGTACCAATACCATGCAGTTTTTATCACTATTGCTCTGTAATACTGCTTGAGGTCAGGGATAGTGATTCCCCCAGAAGTTCTTTTATTGTTGAGTATAGTTTTCACTGTTCTGGGTTTTTTGTTATTCCAAATGAATTTGCAAATTGTTCTTTCTGTCTCTATGAAGAATTGGATTGAAATTTTGATAGGGATTGTATTGAATCTGTAGATTGCTTTTGGTAAAATGGCCAATTTTACTATATGAATCCTGCAAATCCATGAGCATGGGAGGTTTTTCCATCTTCTGAAATCTTCAATTTCTTTCTTCAGAGACTTGAAGTTCTTATCATACAAATCTTTCACTTGATTGTTTAAAGCCACACTGAGGTATTTTATATTATTTGGGAATTCTTGGCATTTCTAAAAGGAACATACAGAGTAGCTAGTAAGACCAAATATTTTGAACCTTTCTTAATTTCTCTTGCCTTTTGATTTAGGATCATTTTTACAGAAGCTAATTACTCTAAGATAACAATCAGAATGGGTCTTTTTCATTTAGAAAATGGAAAGAATACTAGTTTAACCAAAATTGAACTATGTTTTGTAATAGGAATTCCTGGAATGTATAAGGTATGTCTCAAACATCAGGGAAACAAGGTCTGTAGGGATCCCAGAAACTACACTAGTCTATGTCTTTCAGAGTCTCCTTTCAATGTTTGCAAAATGTACAGGACTGAGATATTATTGTGTTTTCATTCTGTAACCTGCACAAAGGAGTTACACTAATGTTGGACAAATTTACTGTTTCTTATTTTGTGACTGTATATTTGCCTATGGGGTGTGTGTGTGCGTGTGTGTGTGTGTGTGTGTGTGTGTGTGTGTGTGTGTGTGTTTATTTGTTTTTGTATCTAGAACATATGTATCTTTTTGTTTTGGTTTTGTTTTATATTGGATATTTTATGTATTTACATTTCAAAAGTTATCCCCTTTCCCAGTTCCCCTCTCTCCCATCTCCCTTATACATATATGTATGTATTTTAAAAAATAATTAACTTTTAAAAAGTCTAAAATGTAATGGTGGAAACTTTGTCCCCATTAAAGATAAGTGAGAGCTCACAAAACTGTGGGAAAAGATGAAAATGGACAGGTTAATTCAAAGTTTATTCAGCCACATGGCAATCAACATTAGCAATCTTCTATACCTTTCGTTTCCTCTGATCACTCTTAAGTGATTTAAAGAGGAGAGCTGAGGCTGCTGACTACCCCTCTCTCTTTTACAGTCCACAGAGGCCTCCACTAGATTAGCATGCGTGTCTTCTACACTCACCCTTTCTTCTTTCCTACGAAGGAAATGGGGACCATCTCTTTGGTGGGTCATAGGGCTGATAATCTATTGAAATACCTTAGTGAGATATCAACTATTTCTTCCCATCTTGCCATTGCCCCAAATGAGCTAAAAACCTAGGTGATGGGATTTGCTCTGTAGCTGCATGTTTCCATAATAGTCAATCCCCACTTCCTTACAAAATTTATGCATTCCTGTAATGACTGGAAATGTTATCCTGCTGAACTGAGGAAATAATTTTTAGAAGAATTTTGGGTATACCAAATGTCATAGAGTCTTTTTTTAATGCTATAATAAATTATCTTTGCAAGAGCATTCTGAAGGGAGTGGGGGCTGAAAGATGCCTCAGTGGTCATGAGCACTTATTCTTCTAATAGACCCAAGTTCAGTTCCTAGCATCCATACTGGGTAGCTCACAGTCATCTATGATTTCAGTTCCAGGAGCTCCAACATCCCCTTTGGCCCATGCATGACAGACATAGAGACACGTGCATATACACATGAATACAAGTATGTCTAAAAACATAATTAATGGAGAAAGTGTTTATTTCCGCTAATAGTTCAAGAAAGAGAAAGCCATGGTGGGGAAGCCACGAGAGCAGGAGCCTGAAGCAAGCATTCACATCAAGATCCTGAGTTCAGGATCTCCACCAGAGAACAGTGCCATGGATGGTGGGGAAGATTTCTCATCTCAGTAAACACAATGAACAACCATTCACAGGAGTGCCCAGGGGCCCATCTACCACATGATTCTAAATTCTACCAAGTGGACAAAATTTAACATCATATAGGACATACATCACATCTAGTTATTCCTGTTGTTGACTTGTTCCAGGAGTGGGCGTATCTGCAGCTATTAGTATATGAACAATAAACACATTGTTACCTAGAGCCCATGTACTATTCAAAGATAGTTACATTTTACCTGATGACATGTTTTTCCCTCCAAAAGCATACCATATTATATGTGGTCATTGTGCCATTTTTAGTTCCTCTTGGCTGTGACAGTTTCCAGGTTTCCCTTGTTTGGATGAACCTGACATTTTTTGAGGAATGCAGCCATTCTATTGGGATTTGTTGATCTCTTTGTCATGATCAGAGTGAGATAAATGTTTTAGTGATGAAGACACTGATTATTGTTTCCACCTCTTATTAAGAGTACACACTACAGATATGCCTTTTTATTATTGTTTGTGCCTTAGTATGGGTTTCGATTGCTGTGAAGAGACACCATGACCAAGGCAGCTCTATTAAAGAAAAACATTTAATTGCAACTGGCTTACATTTTTAGAGGTTCAGTCTGTTATCATCATGGCAGAAAGCATGGCAGTGTGCAGAGGGACGTGATGCTGGAGGAGCCGAGAATTCCACATCCTGATCTGAAGGCAGCCAGAAAGAGACTGTCTTCCAGGCAGCTAGGAGGAGGATCTCAAGAGCCCACGCCAACAGTGACACACTTCCTCCATAGGCAACACCTCCTAATAGCGCCACTTCCTGGGCCAAGCATATTCAAACCACCAGTTTGTTTTTGTTCTTTTGAGAGAGCCCCATACCATAGCACAAACTTTCAACAAATTCTCTATGCATCCCAATGTTTCTGATGTAGCCTTAGGCATCCTAGACTTACAGGTATGTGCCATGCCCAGACCCCAATCACGATTTTTCATTATTGACATTAATCTTGATCTAGCATTTGCCAAGTTTCTCCACCAAGAAGCCATTCTTCATCCCTCTTCTAATTCTTTTTTTTTTTTTTTTTTCAGAGCTGGGGACCGAACCCAGGGCCTTGCGCTTGCTAGGCAAGCGCTCTACCGCGGAGCTAAATCCCCAACCCTTCATCCCTCTTCTAATCAAGCATTAATGGAAAGCAGTTGCTATGGACAGTACCCAACAGTGTATAGACAGTGCATAAGAGTGTATAGTGAGCATGATGCCCCTACTGTGAGTACCATGCATAACCTGTTCAATTTTAACCTTAGGCATTCCTGTATGTGTTCATTACTGCGTACATTTTACAGAGTGATCATGCAGGTCTGTTTTTTTTTTTTTTTTTATTTTCTATATCGTTTTTTTTTTTTTTTTTTTATTAACTTGAGTATTTCTTATATACATTTCGACTGTTATTCCCTTTCACAGTATCCGGGCAAACATCCCCCTCCCCCCTCCCCTTCCGTATGGGTGTTCCCCTCCCAACCCTCCCCCCATTGCCGCCCTCCCCCCATAGACTAGTTCACTGGGGGTTCAGTCTTAGCAGGACCCAGGGCTTCCCCTTCCACTGGTGCTCTTACTAGGATATTCATTGCTACCTATGGGGTCAGAGTCCAGGGTCAGTCCATGTATAGTATTTAGGTAGTGGCTTAGTCCCTGGAAGCTCTGGTTGCTTGGCATTGTTGTACTTTTGGGGTCTCGAGCCCCTTCAAGCTCTTCCAGTTCTTTCTCTGATTCCTTCAATAGGGGACCTATTCTCAGTTCAGTGGTTTGCTGCTGGCATTTGCCTCTGTATTTGCTGTATTCTGGCTGTGTCTCTCAGGAGCGATCTACATCCGGCTCCTGTCGGTCTGCACTTCTTTGCTTCATCCATCTTGTCTAATTGGGTGGCTGTATATGTATGGGCCACATGTGGGGCAGACTCTGAATGGGTGTTCCTTAAGTCTCTGATTTAATCTTTGCCTCTCCCTTCCCTGCCAAGGGGATTCTTTTTCCTCATTTAAAGAAGGAGTGAAGCATTCACATTTTGATCATCCGTCTTGAGTTTCGTTTGTTCTAGGCATCTAGGGTAATTCAAGCATTTGGGCTAATAGCCACTTATCAATGAGTGCATACCATGTATGTCTTTCTGTGATTGGGTTAGCTCACTCAGGATGATATTTTCCAGTTCCAACCATTTGCCTACGAATTTCATAAAGTCATTGTTTTTGATAGCTGAGTAATATTCCATTGTGTAGATGAACCACAATTTCTGTATCCATTCCTCTGTTGAAGGGCATCTGGGTTCTTTCCATTTTCTGGCTATTATAAATAAGGCTGCGATGAACATAGTGGAGCACGTGTCTCTTTTATATGTTGAGGCATCTTTTGGGTATATGCCCAAGAGAGGTATAGCTGGATCCTCAGGCAGTTCAATGTCCAATTTTCTGAGGAACCTCCAGACTGATTTCCAGAATGGTTTTACCAGTCTTCAATCCCACCAACAATGGAGGAGTGTTCCTCTTTCTCCACATCCTCGCCAGCATCTGCTGTCACCTGAGTTTTTGATCTTAGCCAATCGCACTGGTGTGAGGTGAAATCTCAGGGTTATTTTGATTTGCATTTCCCTTATGACTAAAGATGTTGAACATTTCTTTAGGTGTTTCTCAGCCATTCGGCATTCCTCAGCTGTGAATTCTTTGTTTAGCTCTGAACCCCATTTTTTAATAGGGTTATTTGTTTCCCTGCGGTCTAACTTCTTGAGTTCTTTGTATATTTTGGATATAAGGCCTCTATCTGTTGTAGGATTGGTAAAGATCTTTTCCCAATCTGTTGGTTGCCGTTTTGTCCTAACCACAGTGTCCTTTGCCTTACAGAAGCTTTGCAGTTTTATGAGATCCCATTTGTCGATTCTTGATCTTAGAGCATAAGCCATTGGTGTTTTGTTCAGGAAATTTTTTCCAGTGCCCATGTGTTCCAGATGCTTCCCTAGTTTTTCTTCTATTAGTTTGAGTGTGTCTGGTTTGATGTGGAGGTCCTTGATCCACTTGGACTTAAGCTTTGTACAGGGTGATAAGCATGGATCGATTTGCACTCTTCTACATGTTGCCCTCCAGTTGAACCAGCACCATTTGCTGAAAATGCTATCTTTTTTCCATTGGATGGTTTTGGCTCCTTTGTCAAAAGTCAAGTGACCATAGGTGTGTGGGTTCATTTCTGGGTCTTCAATTCTATTCCATTGGTCTATCTGTCTGTCTCTGTACCAATACCATGCAGTTTTTATCACTATTGCTCTGTAATACTGCTTGAGTTCAGGGATAGTGATTCCCCCCGAAGTCCTTTTATTGTTGAGGATAGCTTTAGCTATCCTGGGTTTTTTGTTATTCCAGATGAATTTGCAAATTGTTCTGTCTAACTCTTTGAAGAATTGGATAGGTATTTTGATGGGGATTGCATTGAATCTGTAGATTGCTTTTGGTAAAATGGCCATTTTTACTATATTAATCCTGCCAATCCATGAGCATGGGAGATCTTTCCATCTTCTGAGGTCTTCTTCAATTTCTTTCCTCAGTGTCTTGAAGTTCTTATTGTACAGATCTTTTACTTGCTTGGTTAAAGTCACACCGAGGTACTTTATATTATTTGGGTCTATTATGAAGGGTGTCGTTTCCCTAATTTCTTTCTCGGCTTGTTTCTCTTTTGTATAGAGGAAGGCAACTGATTTATTTGAGTTAATTTTATACCCAGCCACTTTGCTGAAGTTGTTTATCAGCTTTAGTAGTTCTCTGGTGGAACTTTTGGGATCACTTAAATATACTATCATGTCATCTGCAAATAGTGATATTTTGACCTCTTCTTTTCCGATCTGTATCCCCTTGATTTCCTTTTGTTGTCTGATTGCTCTGGCTAGAACTTCAAGAACTATATTGAATAAGTAGGGAGAGAGTGGGCAGCCTTGTCTAGTCCCTGATTTTAGTGGGATTGCTTCAAGTTTCTCTCCATTTAGTTTAATGTTAGCAACTGGTTTGCTGTATATGGCTTTTACTATGTTTAGGTATGGGCCTTGAATTCCTATTCTTTCCAGGACTTTTATCATGAAGGGGTGTTGAATTTTGTCAAATGCTTTCTCAGCATCTAATGAAATGATCATGTGGTTCTGTTCTTTCAGTTTGTTTATATAATGGATCACGTTGATGGTTTTCCGTATATTAAACCATCCCTGCATGCCTGGGATGAAGCCTACTTGATCATGGTGGATGATTGTTTTGATGTGCTCTTGAATTCGGTTTGCCAGAATTTTATTGAGTATTTTTGCGTCGATATTCATAAGGGAAATTTGTCTGAAGTTCTCTTTCTTTGTTGTGTCTTTGTGTGGTTTAGGTATAAGAGTAATTGTGGCTTCATAGAAGGAATTCGGTAGGGCTCCATCTGTTTCAATTTTGTGGAATAGTTTGGATAATATTGGTATGAGGTCTTCTATGAAGGTTTGATAGAATTCTGCACTAAACCCGTCTGGACCTGGGCTCTTTTTGGTTGGGAGACCTTTAATGACTGCTTCTATTTCCTTAGGAGTTATGGGGTTGTTTAACTGGTTTATCCGTTCCTGATTTAACTTCGATACCTGGTATCTGTCTAGGAAATTGTCCATTTCCTGAAGATTTTCAAATTTTGTTGAATATAGGTTTTTATAGTAAGATCTGATGATTTTTTGAATTTCCTCTGAATCTGTTGTTATGTCTCCCTTTTCATTTCTGATTTTGTTAATTTGGACGCACTCTCTGTGTCCTCTCGTTAGTCTGGCTAAGGGTTTATCTATCTTGTTGATTTTCTCAAAGAACCAACTTTTGGTTCTGTTGATTCTTTCTATGGTCCTTTTTGTTTCTACTTGGTTGATTTCAGCTCTGAGTTTGATTATTTCCTGCCTTCTACTCCTCCTGGGTGTATTTGCTTCTTTTTGTTCTAGAGCTTTTAGGTGTGCTGTCAAGCTGCT
The DNA here is from genome assembly GCF_021556685.1 of Rattus norvegicus. Lineage (NCBI taxonomy): Eukaryota > Metazoa > Chordata > Mammalia > Rodentia > Muridae > Rattus > Rattus norvegicus. Next base: position 40,584,969 of record NC_141542.1, on the reverse strand, counting down.
GACATATGCTCTTTCCTGTTTCTTTCTGCAGGCACTCAGCGCTATGAATTTTCCTCTTAGCACAGCTTTCATTGTGTCCCATAAGTTTGAGTATGTTGTATCTTCATTTTCATTAAATTCTAAAAAGTTTTTAATTTCTTTCTTTATTTCTTCCTTGACCAGGTTATCATTGAGTAGAGCATTGTTCAATTTCCACGTATATGTGGGCATTCTTCCCTTATTGTTATTGAAGACCAGTTTTAGGCCGTGGTGGTCCGATAGCACGCATGGGATTATTTCTATCTTTCTGTACCTGTTGAGGCCCGTTTTTTGACCAATTATATGGTCAATTTTGGAGAAAGTACCATGAGGAGCTGAGAAGAAGGTATATCCTTTTGCTTTAGGATAGAATGTTCTATAAATATCCGTTAAGTCCATTTGGCTCATGACTTCTCTTAGTCTGTCGACATCACTGTTTAATTTCTGTTTCCATGATCTGTCCATTGATGAGAGTGGGGTGTTGAAATCTCCCACTATTATTGTGTGAGGTGCAATGTGTGTTTTGAGCTTTAGTAAGGTTTCTTTTACGTATGTAGGTGCCCTTGTATTTGGGGCATAGATATTTAGGATTGAGAGTTCATCTTGGTGGATTTTTCCTTTGATGAATATGAAGTGTCCTTCCTTATCTTTTTTGATGACTTTTAGTTGGAAATTGATTTTATTTGATATTAGAATGGCTACTCCAGCTTGCTTCTTCTGACCATTTGCTTGGAAAGTTGTTTTCCAGCCTTTCACTCTGAGGTAGTGTCTGTCTTTGTCTCTGAGGTGTGTTTCCTGTAGGCAGCAGAATGCAGGGTCCTCGTTGCGTATCCAGTTTGTTAATCTATGTCTTTTTATTGGGGAGTTGAGGCCATTGATATTGAGAGATATTAAGGAATAGTGATTATTGTTTCCCTTTATATTCATATTTGGATGTGAGGTTATGTTTGTGTGTTTTCATTCTCTTTGTTTTGTTGCCAAGACGATTAGTTTCTTGCTTCTTCTAGGGTATAGCTTGCCTCCTTATGTTGGGCTTTACCATTTATTATCCTTTGTAGTGCTGGATTTGTAGAAAGATATTGTGTAAATTTGGTTTTGTCATGGAATATCTTGGTTTCTCCATCAATGTTAATTGAGAGTTTTGCTGGATACAGTAACCTGGGCTGGCATTTGTGTTCTCTTAGGGTCTGTATGATATCAGTCCAGGATCTTCTGGCCTTCATAGTTTCTGGCGAGAAGTCTGGTGTGATTCTGATAGGTCTCCCTTTATATGTTATTTGACCTTTTTCCCTTACTGCTTTTAATATTCTTTCTTTATTTTGTGCGTTTGGTGTTTTGACAATTATGTGACGGGAGGTGTTTATTTTCTGGTCCAATCTATTTGGAGTTCTGTAGGCTTCTTGTATGCCTATGGGTATCTCTTTTTTTAGGTTAGGGAAGTTTTCTTCTATGATTTTGTTGAAGATATTTACTGGTCCTTTGAGCTGGGAGTCTTCACTCTCTTCTATACCTATTATCCTTAGGTTTGATCTTCTCATTGAGTCCTGGATTTCCTGTATGTTTTGGACCAGTAGCTTTTTCCGCTTTACATTATCTTTGACAGTTGAGTCAATGATTTCTATGGAATCTTCTGCTCCTGAGATTCTCTCTTCCATCTCTTGTATTCTGTTGGTGAAGCTTGTATCTACAGCTCCTTGTCTCTTCTTTTGGTTTTCTATATCCAGGGTTATTTCCATGTGTTCTTTCTTGATTGCTTCTATTTCCATTTTTAATTCCTTCAACTGTTTGATTGTGTTTTCCTGGAATTCTTTCAGGGATTTTTGCGATTCCTCTCTGTAGGCTTCTACTTGTTTATTAATGTTTTCCTGTGTTTCCCTAAGTGTGTTCATGTCTTTCTTGAAGTCCTCCAGCATCATGATCAAATATGATTTTGAAACTAGATCTTGCTTTTCTGGTGTGTTTGGATATTCCATGTTTGTTTTGGTGGGAGAATTAGGCTCCGATGATGGCATGTAGTCTTGGTTTCTGTTGCTTGTGTTCCTGTGCTTGCCTCTCGCCATCAGATTATCTCTAGTGTTACTTTGTTCTGCTATTTCTGACAGTGGCTAGACTGTCCTATAAGCCTGTGTGTCAGGAGTGCTGTAGACCTGTTTTCCTCTCTTTCAGTCAGTTATGGGGACAGAGTGTTCCGCTTTCGGGCGTGTAGTTTTTCCTCTCTACAGGTCTTCAGCTGTTCCTGTGGGCCTGTGTCTTGAGTTCACCAGGCAGCTTTCTTGCAGCAGAAAGTTTGGTCTTACCTGTGGTCCCGAGGCTCAGGTTCGCTTGTAGGGTGCTGCCCAGGGGCTCTCTGCAGCGGCAGCAACCAGGAAGACCTGTGCTGCCCCTTCCGGGAGCTTCAGTGCACCAGGGTTCCAGATGGTCTTTGGCTTTTTCCTCTGGCGTCCGAGATGTGTGTGCAGGGAGCAGTTTCCCAGGCTTGTCTGCCTCTCTGAAGGTTTAGCTCTCCCTCCCACGGGATTTGGGTGCAGAGAACTGTTTATCCGGTCTGTTTCTTTCAGGTTCCGGCGGTGTCTCAGGCAGGTGTCCTGCTGCTCCTGGGCCCTCTCCCACGGGAGCCCAGAGGCCTTATACAGTTTCCTCTTGGGCCAGGGATGTGGGCAGGGGTGAGCAGTGTTGGTGGTCTCTTCCGCTCTGCAGCCTCAGGAGTGCCCACCTGACCAGGCGGTTGGGTCTCTCTCTCATGCAGGTCTGTTAATAAAGCCATTTACAGTAACTGACATACTATTTTGGTTTGGGCAAAATGTTGTCCAAAAGCACGGGGTAATGAAAGAACACTTGGTTCTTTGTGAGAAGTACTTTGTGATCTAGCCTCTAATTCAATGCTGTAGGTTGAAAAAAAAATCCATTTTCAATCAACGTCATAATGGAGCATAAACATAAAATATGTTTTTTCAATAGCAAATACAGACTAGGATCCATTTGACAAAATTACGTAGATGCACATCAAATGGGTTGTACAGCAAGGAGATAATCTCCACAGAATGGTGCAGTTTTCTAGAACAATCTAGCGGAAATAGACACATGGGTAGATTGTTCAAATACTTACCCTGTGATCCACTTGCTTATTTAGAGCAGTGGCATGATGGTCTGCAGTCAGCTCTCATTGCAGAGTCCCATAGGCTCTGAGGAAAGCATGATTCTCCAAGACGATTGTGAGGTAAGACCACTGTAGTGGAAACACGGCCCCATTTTATCTGAAGGGATTTTCACACAAGATGCCTGTGTTAATTCACCTAACTTCTGTTTGGAATAACAGGTGACTTTTCTTCATTTCCTTTATCCAAAGTTGGGGCTTCAGATCTCTTGCTACCACTTGAGTAAGAGGTTGCCAAAGGTTGTTTCTGCTGCTACACGCCAGGATGGTTATAAATGGTATAAAGACAGTGGTTTTCACAGTTAAACAATTTTGGAGTTCACAAGTCTTAGTGACCTTGACATTTATTTCCGTGTTATTATTAATTCATGAAATCTGGAACCCAAACCATCATAACTCGACTTCATTGTCTTCAGTATTAAAAGCGTCTGATTCTGGGCTGGAGAGATGGCTCAGTGGTTAAGAGCACTGACTGCTCTTCCAGAGGTCCTGAGTTCAATTCCCAGCAACCACATGGTGGCTCACAACCATCTGTAATGGGATCTGATGCCCTCTTCTGGTGTGTCTAAAGTCAGCTACAGTATAATCATATACATGAAACAAAGAATGTTTGAAAAATAAAAATAAGAAAGTGTCTGATTCTGTCTGGTATGCCGCCATGTTTAGAATGATTCCCTTGTAAATCCCAAGCGTTGGGAAATCATTGTTGGCATCCTCTCCTTGCTCTTGTCTAGGGTTGCTGTTATTTTTTTTTCCTTCTTTCTAACTGTGATTTTGAAAGACTCACTGAGAGTGAAAAAACTGGCATAAAAACCACACAGGGGAGGAGCAGACTTTGTGTATCATTTACATGAATCAGCAGCCTGGTCTGCTATGATTGTTTTCAAGAACAAAAACTGCTAGTTCAGTCAAAATGCTAAGAGTGGCAGAAGAGAAAGGTAAAATGAATTTTGTTTCCTATAATATCACCCAGAAAACAAAATCAGAAATCCCAAGGCCTTGTATTTGTGAGCTAACAGCTCTTGCTTCTGATTGCCCAGGTTTTTAGACAAAAGTTATTTGTTACTTTTAAAAGAAGAAACATAGGAAGGAATTTGGGGATTTAATTTTTTTTAAGATCTAATTTTGCTTTAGTTATGTGTATGTGTATGTGTATGTGTATGTGTGTGTGTATGTGTATGTGTATGTGTATGTGTGTGTGTATGTGTGTGTGTATGTGTGTAGGTATGTGCATATGAGTACAGGTGCCCACAGAGACTAAAATAGTGTGTCATAGCCACTGTAGCTAGACTTATAGATAGTTATGAGCTCTCTGATGTAGATATTGGGAACAGAACTCTGGTTCTCTGAAAGAGCAGTAAGTGCTCTTAAAACAGTGTGCCATCTCTCCAATTTGGACCTTTTTGCAGGGTATGATAAATATAATTTTCTCTTTTCTTAGTTGTGCTATTTGTGTGTGTGTGTGTGTGTGTGTGTGTGTGTGTGTGTCTCACAGAGAGAGAGAGAGAGAGAGAGAGAGAGAGAGAGAGAGAGAGAGAGAGAGAGAGAGAGAGAAAGGGAGAGACAAGGTCTCTGTTGCTCATGTTGACTTTGAACTGCAGATCCTCTTGCCCTATCCACCCACCCCTGCTGGCCACACCCCCCCACCATATATTGGGATCACAGACATATGTCACTATGTCCAGTTTTCACTTGGCTGACTTGAGAACCTGATCTTTATAAGCAGGTAATTATACTAAACATCTTTTTTCAAAATTAAATTTAATTAATTTCTTCTTCTTCTAGCTATATTTTGGGGTATTGTGATAAGCAACATTTTTTTTCTCTTGGGATTCTACACCACTCTATAATTCTGGGTCTCATTGTGTCTCAGTGGTCTTGGCCTTTAGTCACAGTTTACACTGGTTAGATACTTGACCTAGTGAGATCACTTTTAAAGTCTTACAAGATTTGCATGTTTGAGGTGTGACTCAGTTGTATTAGCTCTTGGCCTGAGAAGTGATGTAAATTAACGTCTAGGCAACCCTTGTGTTGCACTTTCAATGTGATACACTCATTCAAAGGCTCCCTGTTCAAGGCTTGGTCCCCAGTACAGCGGTATTTGGCAACTGAACTTTGGCTAAGTTACTGGACCATGGAGTTTCTGACTTTTATTGTTCATTTTATTATGGATAGTCTGTTGAGAGGTAAGGGAATTTTGGGAGTGAATATTAGTTGATGGACAGGGTCCTGCCCCCAACTGCTTAGAGCTATATCTTGCCCCTACACTACTGATTCATATTTTCTCCCCAGCACCCCCAGCATCCAAGATATAAGCGCCTTGATCCTTCATGACCTCTCTACCCAGCAGTTTTCCTCAGCACGGACCCATAGAGGTGGGGCCATATGGCCACAACCTAAGATTTCTGAACCCATGACCTCATAGAAATGGTGTCAAGCTATCTCAAGTGTTTATCATGGCAAATGACATCACCGCACACAGCCTGCGGAACCTTGTGCATACTAAAGTAGAGACAGAAAGTCCTAGGAATAGAGAACAGTTAAGGGAAAAGAAGCAGAAAATAAGAGGCCCCAAAGCTCCGGAGAGACAGAAACTCATTTTCTCCTTTAATTATTTGGATCCATTTGCTTCTGATGATTGACCTCTCATTCCATGGGATATGGTTATATTTGGTAATGTTTAACCGTTTTGTTGAAAGAAAATGAGAAGATTTATGTTATTTAAAACCTTTAAATACTTGATAAAGGTAATTGTGAATCATGGTTTTTTTTTAGTACTGTTACAAATTTCATTCGTACTAATTTCCATCTGCATTGCATTTGAACTACTCAGTGACTTATGTAATCTACCTTATTAGTTACAATAATAAGAGAGAAAAAAATTTTACTTACTCGTACTTTGAAATCCCCTAAATAATGAAGCATTATACTTCATCTAGATTATGGATTTAAAATATGTGTTGAAAGGAACATAGCCTGAAGGAGAAGAAAGGGTTTTTTTTTAAACAGAAAATAACTGCCTAATTTAAATACCTTAGAAATAGCCCAAACCACTGAATAAAGATGTAGTCAAATAAAAATCGTTTTGTTTATAAAGTTATTTAACACAATCAAATCTCTTTTTAACAATAATCAACACTTGCTGAGAAGTGCTTCAAAATCACAAGGAATTCCTTTATACCCTTTTGGCATATTGCAGAAGATTAAGGAGTTCTTTTTAAAACAAACATGTTTCTTTTTTAATTAACCTGAAAGCAATGAATTTTAAATGGGATTCTGTTGACAGCGATCTTTGAACTTTTATCTAGAGGATGCATTGCGGTAGAGGTGATTTTTTTTTCTACTTATTCTTCTTTAAAGAGTAGACAGGCTGGGTGACCCTCTTTGAATAGTAAGAGTCAAAGGAGCCCTACAAATATTGTTATCAGTATTTCATGGCTGTTACGTTCCCAGACATGTCCAAAGACACCAAGCCTTTGGGATTGAAGCTTCTGGAATCCTGGGCTCTGCAGTATGAGAGAGCCAATGTTTGACTACCCAAATCATATCCTGTAAGCTGATTCAGTAAATGTTCTTTTGATACAAATAAATAAACAAGGACAGAAAGAAAGGAGGGGAGGAAGGGGAGGGAGGAAGGGAGAGAAGGAAGGAAGGAAGGAAGAGCTGGATTCAGTGTGCACGCTAGCTTCCCGTAGTAAGTCTGTCAATGAAAGCTTCCTTGAGTGGCTTCTTCCATCTAGCGTAGTTTGCTCTCACTCTTTCCGGGAAATAAAATGTAATTTTTTTGGACAGAATTATTTATAAACTGCTATCGGGAAACTTCCGTTATGAAATGTTTTCCATCTTGAGGTATTTGACGGTTTTATATTTACATAATTTACTTTCCACACAACACTAGATTCACCTTAAAGAAGGCTTTGCAGGCAGGTTTGACCACACCACCAGGAAATGCCCTTCTCGGACTACTTCTGTCACGATGGATTCAGGAATCCTTTACTTCCTGGTTGGAGCTGGGCCTCTATACACTCTGTGGCCGTTTGTTTCCAGGACTTGAGTTGCACTTGATGATGACCCTTGGGTAACCAGCAAGAGTTGTCTAGCTAGAACTTGTCACTCCATGCCTTCTGAGCCGTACACCTCCCCATGCTTCATGCTTTAATATGCTCGCAGGCAGACATAGCTCTCATTTTGTCAGGAGCATTATTTAGGGGAATGAGAGCATATCAGGGAATTATTAGAACATGTTAGGGAATGGACTATGGGTAAGGGTCTAAGCTGTTGTTCATACTTAGAAACCACAGTTTCTGTTTGCGGCCTGCAGTGCCCGCCACCCTACTATACCAGCCCTTGAGGGTTGTGGATGAGGTGGCATAGAATCAATGGCTCAGATTCTGGGAGCAAATGAGAATTGCACAAGGACTGCCCTTTATACCCTCCACCCGTGTCCCATTGGTCCCAAGCAGCAGAGTCTTCCAAGTGGCAGTTCCCCATTGGCTGTCATTGTCTCTGTTCTCAGGCAGGCTTCAGTTTGGCTCTCTTGAGGAAGTTGCTTCTCGGGCTGTGCGCCTCACGACCCGTGTTTATGTGGAAGTGGTCACCGCCTTGTCAGTGAGGCCTGCCATTCTTCCTACAAATCAGAACTTGGAAAAGCAAGCAAGCAAGCTGAGCAGTGGGGCTTTGTAAGAAATTGCATCATGGGAGAGCCAGTGGGGCTGGTAAGTATGTTATCTCATTAAAGCGATATTTGAGGACCACAATGTGGGTCCTGGGAATGGAAGCTTGGTCCTTGGAAGAACAGAGCACTCTTAACTGCTGAGCCATCTCTCCAACCTGACAGATAATCTGAGTAATTAAAACTGCCGATGTATCATTATGCACCAAATCATTCATGGAATAGTAATTAACCCAAATGAAGCCGGTGACAAATGGAATTTCAAGTATTTAGAGAATAGTGCATAGTTAAAATTTAAATAAAATTTACAATAAATCATCAATAAATTCTAAATATTCAAAAGGGGACATTTCAGAATGCCTAATGAACTAATTTGTTCAATTCCACTCTGTTCATGAATGTAGTGTTAGCTTCAAACTGATGTTGGCAGTGTCAACAGAGAGTAAGCTTATGTGGTACTAATATTGACTTTGTGATCCTCTCTGTTTTTTATTTTTATAGACTTTTTTAAAAGAGAGACTGATTGATTTTTAGTTTATGTGTATAAGCGATGGTCTACACATTTGTCTGTGCACGTGTGTATGCCTAGTGGCTAGGGGCCAGAAGATGGGGTCAGATTCCTTGGAACTGCAGTTACAGATGGTTGCAACCCTCTATGTAGGCCCTGGGAACTGAACTGGGATTCTCTGAGCTCTCTCTCCAATCCTTAAAAACATTTATTTTTAATTTTCTTGGCCACTTCTGGGTCAGTAAAAGGAGTTCCAAAATGAAACTCCTTCCTTTAGTTCCTTAATGAATTAAGGAGAAACGGCCTCAGGGGGAAGTTTAGGTAGGTGAGAATGTAGCTTAGTAGCCCATGGTGTTGCTAGGCTTAAGCTACACACACAGACATACACTCATGCGTGCACACACCTTTCCCAACAAGGCACGTAGCAACCTGAGAATTACCAAAGCACATGATCTTTGTGAGCACCCTTCTCCTAGCAAAGGCAAACAGGTCTCTTTGACCACAGCTCTATAGCAACCCTTAGTGTCTCTCTCTCTCTCTCTCTCTCTCTCTCTCTCTCTCTCTCTCTCTCTTTCTGACTCTCTCTCTCTCTGACTCTCTTTCTGTGTGTGTGTGTGTGTGTGTGTGTGTGTGCGTATAATTAAAACATCATGGAAGAACAGTACATGCACAGTGAATGAAAACAGCAAAGCATCCGCAGTTCACTACTAAGCAACCGGTTCCTCCTCTTGGACTCCTCAAAAGCAGTATCTAAACAGTAACCAGGCACTCTCTGGTGAACCTTGGGAAGAGCCTACAGCTCTCCTGCAGTGTGTCTCACCGGAGCCTTGTTTTGTCTTCAGAGTAAAAGCCCTTGTAACCTTGTGATTTGTGGGGGAGTCTTCAAACCCAGTCATAAGACACCAAGAACCTCGAGACACCCTGTCTAGACAGAGACTGTTGAAAACGTGTTCAAATGAACCAAAGAATTCCCCTTCTTTCTACGACTTTTGTCTCTTAGAAACATTGTCATTGTCAGTGTGGAGTGGACAGAGAGAACGCCATACTGACTCCCTCAAAGGCTAAGAATGTTCCTCAGCTTTTAGAGGTCAGGATAAGGTGTGTGGTTTCTATACTGCAAAGGATGCCAGAACTAATTGGCTTATGAATTAGAGCTGGAGGTTTTATTAAAGGCAGTTTAATATAAGCTTAAACATTGGGGTTAAGAGAGGGGTGCTCAGAAGAATAAAGATACATGCAGGGTGTGGTGGTGGGCTTCTCAAGGGAAGAGTCAGAGAAGGTAAGATGTATCAGTGTGGGCTTCCCGGGGCAGGTAATTGTTTCGGAATTAGCCATAGTCATAAGCCTCTTTGTTGAATCTCAGGGCACTTCTCAAAAGGACTGTTAAGGAGTCCCACCCCTTTCTTTCATTTGATAGTTGATTACAGGTGAGGCAGAGTCGAAGAAACTGTGGATGGAATTCAAGTCTGATAAAATGAATCTGGAAGGCATTGGGGCTGCATAGGGAGTTAAGTTCACACCCTTTCCTTGTAAAGCAAAGTTTAGATGGGATTCTTGGAACACTGCAGGTTTACAGATAAAAATGGACTGTTGGGGTTTGCTTTGTTGCTATGTATTGTCAGGCTAAAGTCTGTACCAGAAGGGCAGGAAGGTGTAGGCCTAGGGGTGAATTATCTGGTTTACAGTCTTTTGTTGTGCAAAACATTGTTCCTGAAATTAAAACTATTGGTTAAATAAAACTGGGCACAGCAAATTATTGGAAGGATTAGAGGTAGGTGGGTTTTGAGTGACCTGGTTGGGGGTGGAGAAGAGAGAGGAGAGAGGAGAGGCCAAGGGGAGAAGGAGGAAGAATGAGAAAATGAAGTCACCATGAAGGGAGAGGGACCATGAGCACATGGCCAGGAGAAAGCAAGTATTTGGGGTACACTGCTGGGGAGGTATCCAGGGCAGCAGTTAGAAAAGTAGATAAGGGTTATCCTTTCTTCCCCCAATAATTCTCAAAGCCAAACAGAATAGCTATAGTCTGAGTCTCATTTGTTTGTAAGCTAGTCGGGAATAAGCGTAAAGTGGTTCTACTACAATGGATGGTAGTTTTCATCATCAACTTTATTTGGGCTGGTTGCTACTCCATGAGCTCTTTGATGCACAATGAGATGATGATAGATTTCATTATTTAAAAAAGATGGCCTGCTAGGTTAGAGAGATGCCTCAGCAGTTAAGAGCACTGGCTATTCTTCTAGAAGATCCACCTTCAATACCTAGCAACCATGTGGTAGCTTGTAACGCTCTGTAATTCCCGTCCCAGAAGACCTGACACCCTCTTCTGAGCCCTGTGGGCATTGCATGCATGTTGTGTGGACATTCAGGTGACAAAATATCTACACACATAAGTATAAAAAATAAAGAAAAAGATTTAAAGTAAAATAAAAATTTTTGATGGTCTATTTCCTGGGTCTGATCCAGGAGACAGACTGGTGAAGCAATGAGTGGGCCTTGAGCTGTATTGGTGAGAGGAAAAATGTACCCACAAATCCTCCGGAAGAAGAACCAACTGTTGAATTGGTGAATGGTGTTTGATAGTGACTCAAACCGAGCAGCATGGCAGAAGAGAAAGGGGTGAAATGTGTGGACTTCACTGTTGCTGTACTTTTAAGCCATTCCCCCTTGAAAGCTTCAGTAATGGCTGCTGAAAAAAAATCTTTAGGAGATTTTTACTTTTTCAACTGTTGCTTTTGATTCTAGGAGCTCTATGCCAAACAACCAGGGCAAAGTCTGTCTTCAGCTGATGATGTACCTTAGACAGACACAGGAAGGTTACCGCTGAACGACTGTGTTGAGCTCCTTCAGCAGATACGAGTGGAAGAGCAAGTCACCCTGTATGCATATTGAATATGTGCACAGCGTGGTTCTTGCTGTAAAGTGCTGGTTAACCGAATTCGGTGTACTTAGTCAGTCAACATATTGTATTGACACAGTCCATCTGTGAGACTTTACCTTATCCATTTTATTGAGTTAAGACAAGTCTAGGAGATTAGTGGATGACTCCTCGGGTGTGTCTTTTGGGCACAGACATGGTTAGGTCAAAAGCTCCAATAATGGGTTAATTAACTTAAGGATTCAAAATTTTAGTAGACTGTTGGAAGGTGGGGGAACTCTGGAAGACAGGTCAGGTTGGATACTGTGGATCAGTAGGAGTTTCTCGTTGAAGGTGTTTCTTGGCCTCATCCCCTTCCTATTATTCTCCTTTGCTTCCTGTACACTGAAAATGACATCAGTGCTGACACATCATCGTGCACATTGAATAAGATGGCTCGTTCCATCATTTTTATAGACTCTGGCTAGACATAAGTACATGGACACAGCTTTATTAGCATAGCCATTGGTCATGGAATTACTCATTTGATCACCTAATGTCCATTCAGCCTGAACTCCGCTGGATGCATTGGTGGGAGAAATAACTTCCTCAGATTGTGCATGAGTGAAGAGCTAACCGTGATGATGATTAGGTTACTGCCCAGCCTCTACGCTAATGAGAGAATTGCTACAGGGTAGTTTAAGCACAAAACAAGGAAGCTATTTTGATGTAGCACAGATTGGGAAAGATACTGACTGGCCTCTTTTCTTACTCCGTACCTTCCAAACCAGAGCTTTCCTATAAAGTGTCACAAAGGATGGCCTGTAATGGCTCAGGGGCGAGAGGTTCTCTAATAGCACAGGTATAGCTTGATAGGACGTGATATTTTTCTAGCAAGTTAACAAACATTGGTCGTAACATACTGGTTACAGAGTTTGGCACCTAGATTTTTGGATTGGGGGAGGTTTCAAAGCAATCTGCTTCAAAGTGAAGCCAACAGCGTGTTTCTGCCAAGAGAGGATGACAGTGTTCTAAATGGAATTGCCTCATGATGGCACCAAGGTTTTTAATTTTTCCTCCCTCGTATGCCATATCCTTTTTGCAGTTGGTTAATAAAATATAAGTGCAATTCTCTTGTGAAACAAGCCTTTAAACAACTCTGTTCCCAGAGAGTTTCATCTGGGGTGTGTTTGACACACATCTATTTATAGAATGCTATGACACTATTATCCACCTTGCATGCTGCTGGGTATCACCTAGTAACGGAGCCACCACGTTCCTAGTCAGGGCTTATGTAAAGCATATGTTTACTTCGGCAGCTGGGGTGGTTATTTCTTCCATTCGTTGTAGTCTAAAAACCAACCGGAGCTTCACATCTGACCCTAAAGACCTGAAAATCAATAACTGACCATCTCTCCTTCCCAAATGGAGGCTGAAGAAATTTGAGACAGGGAGAATATATGGACCTATAAACATTTGAAATTAAATAGCAGCAGTGGGTTTTTTTTTATTATTTTAAGAGGATTGAGGGAGATTTGTGGCATACGTGTGTTCATGGACACCTGTCCAGGAGGGTATGTCTGACTTGGATTCAAAACAATGATTAAGAAGGACATATCTGTCCTCTCAGGAGGATTCCGCCTGCAAATGTGTTTCTTGTTGCTTTTGGGGTCAGTGGTGGACTCTGCTCTCTGTCAATGCTTTCACTCCTACTTGGAGAATTTAAATTCGGTTTCCAGTCTAGGGTCATTGTTTTTGTCTCCAGTCAGAATAATATCTCTGGGTAAGTTCCCGTATTTGATATCCAAACTTTAGGAGGCTCTGTAAATATTTGGGAGTGTTTAACTGAAAAAAAAAAAGAAACGAAAACACTCTCCACTTACCCTGCCCCATTCTCTGTCAGTCTACCAGGGTCTCTGCTAATTTCCTTAGTGGGGTGTAGGGGGTGGGGTTTATCTTTGTTCACTGCTTTGAGCATGCATGGTTATGTGACATTAATAGTGTTCCTTTTGTATGATGCTGCCTTTGTCTTTTACCAATTTTCACCTTTATAAAGATTTATAAAACATATATATCACCCATTACATATATACACACATATATATTTTGATAAATATGTTACTTTTTAATCTTAATATGTATGTTACAAAAATGTCCTTGGATGCTATTATCACATTGTATATGTCTCTATGGGCGTGGGCCATGTGTAGGTTTATGTTTGCAAAGGCATATTCTACTGCTTAGTGGAGACCTAGAATCATCGGCTTCACAGGGCTATGTTGTTGAAACAGTCACCCATTTTAACTCATTTCCCCCTTGACATTTCCTGGTCCTCCTTGGTCCTCTATTTACAATTCACACTTTGAGGATTATTCTGGCCTTGCTGCTATAGAGAAAGGATACATGAGCTAAAATAGGTAGAGGAAGTATTTTTGGCTTTTCAGTTTCCAGAACCTAGAACATGCAAGTATCAGAGAGACTAAGAAGTCCTACACTAGTCTCTCTCTTTCTGAATATTAGGAAAACCATATAGACCAGTATGCATGACTTTGGTGAGTGGTAAAGCACACTTACCAGGGCGATGTATGTGAGCAGAAGGGTCCTGGTCTCTCGGAAGTATATTTAGAACAAGAAATCCTATAAAATGATAAAGTCTGAGATCCACAATAGATCTCCAGGACTGTAAAGTACCTAGAAAATCTTTCCATATTATGCTAGGAACTTAAGGCCCTAGATATTCTACAAGCTTAGCTCTCTGGGACACGAGTTCTTTATTAGTTTTATTTGTTTCTTTAAATTATATTTTTATTATCACTGGTGTGTATGCTGTGTGTGCGGATGGAGGGTGCCCATGATGCAGTGCATGTGAGAGGTCAGAGGACAACTTTGTAGAGTCAGTTCTGTCTTCACAGCTCTATATGGGTTCTACAGGTTGAAGTCAGGTTGTCAGGCTGTATGACAGGCACCTCTGCCTGCTGAGTAAGATATCTCACTGGCTCACAAACCTTTATACTTGAGAGCAGAAGAAAAAGAAAATCAGAGGTTGATCATGAACGTGTAGAAAACTCACACATAATGAACGAAAGTTAGCTCAGTTTTAGTGGAAACAGTATGTAAGGTTGCAGGGCTCTTGCTGCCCCTCCACACTAGGTCTTAGGAATGTGTAGACTTGTTCTGCAAGTGAATGCCAAAGAAACCTTAGTAAGGAGGCAAAGGGAGGTGTGAATGGAGAAAGGTCTATCTCATGCTTACTCACCGGGTATTCAGTGCTTAACTAGATAAGATGCCACCTTGCTCCCGAGGTCTAGTGCAGTCCTTGCATGGGTATAGCTTGCATACATGCTGTTGACTTCCCTCACCTGGGCCATAGTAGAATCCAGGTACAAAAGTGAATCACAACTCTGAGAAGCTAAGAGGTTTTGCTCCTCTCCTGATCACCCCAGGCATTAAACAACCTTGTGTTAGCAGCCTTGCAAAGCTCTCTCTCAGCCTCTGTGGGAGAGTGGAGCGTGCAGGTTTTACAGTAGATGGCAGAGAGCTGGGTCACACCCATAGCTGGTCATGTGCAGCCAGCTGTGTATTTATAAGCTGCTAGGGCTCATACTTCATCTTCTTTTAATCTGCTCTCTTGTTGACATCCTTAAACAGCTCTATAATTCTACAATACAGGCTCAGTTTAGTTGCCTGTACTCGCTAACCAGAAGCCATCTTTCCAGTTCCTCCATTTGGGGTCTAACTTCTATCCTTAGATCAGGGCTTGGCAAACATTTTCTTCAAAGAGACAGACTGTAAATATTTTAGACATTCCAGGCCATATGGTCCTTGATGCAAATCTTCAACTTGGCCACCGCAGCAGAAAAGCTGCCACATACAATATGCAAAGGATGAACGTGATGCGTACTGATAAAGTTTTATGAACTAAAGGCTGTTGGCCAGATCTGACCAGTGGGCTTACTTTGTCAACTTCTGCACGAGTCTGCTGCCTTCTGGTCCTGGGATGAGCTTGTCATAGTTTCATATAGGCACGGTGTCTTCAAATATTGTTTAACATAAGCTGTGAGAAATGAGTTGAGCATTAGTCCTAAGTATAGGAATCAGATAGACAACGGAAGTGGAAAATGAGATTTTGAAAGCAGTGAATTTTATCTCATTCTGGTCATAAGGAATGTATCTCTACTCTTGGGTGTGAACACATGGGTGTTGGGCTTAGGTTTGGGCCAACCCTCTTTCCTGAGGCATGGAATGTCAGAAAGATGTGTGGTCCTGTCATCTAGCAATTGCCTCCTGGGCTGAAATTCCCCTAGCCTAAAGCAACTGACAGCTATGGTGGTTTGAATATGAATGGTCCCATGGGCTCATTTTTGAATGCTTGCTCATTAGAGAATGGTGCTACTTGACAAAGATTAGGTGGTACGGCCTTGTTGGACAAAGGGTGCCACTGGGGTAGGCTTTGAGGTTTCAAATGCTCATGCCAGGCCAAGTGTCTTTCTCCTCCTGTTGCCTGCGGATCTGGATGTTGAACTCAAGGCTACCTCTTCAGCACCACATGTGTCTCTTCCCACCATGACAATAAAGGACTAAACCTCTGAACCTGTAAGCAACCCCCAGTTGAATGCTCTCTTTTATAATAGTTGTCATGGTTATGGTGTCTCTTTACAGCATTAGGAGAGTGACTAAGCCAGAAGGAATCAGTGAATGTTCTGGTTCTTGGCCTGAGAGGTTTGCGCAGAGGAGACAGTGTCCTCTCTACAGAGCCAAAGCGCCTCAGTGATGGTCATTGTGTGTTTGTGTAAATAAAGGAGTCAAATGATGGAGAGGAGGAAGCTCCTAAAATGCCGGGTAGCTTGTCTCAAACAAGTTCCCAGGCAGCTACCAGGAACTTTGTAAATAGGAACAGCTTTAGACAAATATTCAATGTGTCTGGATAATTAGAAATCACAGGGAAATGCAAGCCTGTTTCAAACTTGACAGCTGATGTGATGACTAAGAGAACTGGTTAAACCGTATTCCCACATCATATTCATGCAAGTATTGATACACAGTGTAGACTGTACTCTGAAGTGCTTTCGCTATTTATCTCCTATGGTGGGTTTTATTTATTTTCTTCAAATATTTGGGAAGATGCATGTTTTTCCCCTGTTGGAGTTTTTATAGCTATCTTTGTGAATTTAGTTCTTTTCAAATGGGTTTCTGCAAATATATGCCTAGAAAGAGATTTGCTGAGTCAAGCTTCACGAACATTTCAAGATCCTTGGTATGTGTTAACATTTTATTTCCATAGTGAAAGTGCCTGTCTCCTTTAGCCAAATAATGGCAGAGGCCATTGCTAATTCAATAGATAGTTAATTTTGCTTCTTAGACCACTTGTTATGGTGAACATTTCTTGTGTTTCTCATTTTCTCATTGTTTATACTTTAGCTAGTATAAGTATAGTATAATTAAGCATTTCTAGCATTTCTTTTTAGAAAAGGACCATGAAGCATAGGCAACTAGCATGGAATCTTCTGCGAAGACCTGGACCTTTAACCTGAATTCCAGTTCTCATCCAGTGCACTGTACAGGAGCATGAGAAAGAATAAGATCTGGAAGCCTCCCAATTTTCTGTTCATTTTAGATTCTTTCAAGGTATCCTCTCTGTCTCTGTCTCTGTCTCTGTCTCTGTCTGTCTCTGTCTCTGTCTCTCTCTCTGTGTGTGTGTGTGTGTGTGTGTGTGTGTGTGTGTCCCTCTCTCTTTATTAATTCCTAGAAATTACAACTGACACCAAAATCTCAGGAGAAATTTATGATAAGAGCTCACAAATTCTCCTTCAATGATGAAGGTCAATAGAGACAAAACAGACACAATTTCAATCCGTTTTAATGAATCAAGACTGATGGAACAGATTCCCTTCTGTGCATGGGAGAAATAAAGACGATTACTGACATTTCCTCTCAAAAGAAGATTCTGCTCAGTCTTCGATTAGACTAAAAAGAACATAATATTTTCAAGGACGAAACACACTTTTCCAGATGTAGCAACAAATTTTGCTTGGAGTCCATGTTTATTTTCTATTACAATTAAATTTGTTGGAAGTAGACATGAGAGTATTTTAAAGGATAGGAGAAAAGACTAAGGAAGTCTTTTAACAGCTGTTTCTGGAATGAATGATTTATGTTTAATTCTTGCCTTTATTCATGATAAAGTTTTAGCATCTGAGAGTTTAGAGTATTCTTTGTGCGTTATCTGCTGATATTTCTGCCTTCTAGAACTCTGACTTCACAGTATAGAAGTCTTATACTTTTTTTCCTCTAAGAATTCTTTTGTGTATATTTAAGATATATAGGCTGTAGGAGAATACCTATTTTGGTGGTTAGTTTTATGGATTAATGTGGGAGGGACCAGTTGACCTTGGGTGGTGGTATCCCAGGGCAGGTAGTCCTGAGTTGTATAAGAAATCAGGCTGGGTAAACCTAGTACTCCTCTGTGGTCTCACTTCAGTTCCTGCCTTCAGGTTTCTTACTTGAGTTCCTGGCTTGATTTAATAATACACTGTTAGGGAAGTATAAGAGAAATAAACCCCTTTCTCTTTAAGTTGCTTTTGGTCATGGTGTTTTATCACAGCAGTTGAAACTAAAACAAGACTGTGGTGGTTTGAATATGCTTAACCCATGGGAAGTGGCACTATTGGGAGGTGTGGCCTTGTTGAAGGAAGTGTGTCACTGTGGGGGCGGGCTTTAAGGTCCTATGCTCAGGCTCCCCAGTATGGAAGGATGCATCTCCTGGTTGCCTTTGGGTTAAGATGTAGAACTCTTGGTTCTTCCAGTATCATGTCTGCCTGGATGCTTTCATCCTTCTTACCATGACGACACTGGCCTGAACCTCTGAAACTGTAAGCCACCCTCAATTAAATGTTTTCTTTTTAAGAGTTATGTTGGTCATGGTGTCTCTTCACAGCAATAAAACCCTAACTAACACAAAGACAAACACTAAATAATCCTTTTCAAGTGTCTTCTGAAATGAGGATCTGACCTAGGGGTTTCTCAGTTCCTTGGAGTTGATAGTTACAACTGGCTTCTACCACACACTGCTAATGAAATGGCCTGCTTCCAGTGTCTTTTCTTGAGTAGTATCTCATAAATCTATATTGGAAGGTTGACGGGTATGGGGCAACATAAAGATATGACTTGGTTTGCAGGACTTTGGTTTCTGACAGGGAGAAGAGCAATTGCCCAGGAGAAGCCAGGGACCTTTGTTACAACCAAAATTTGTTTGAAATTTGTAAAGAAAAGGACTGTGGAGACTCATGTGAGATCTCTTTTCTAAAGCTGGGAAGCGAGTTACAGATTTGGAGCTAGGCCAGAGTGATAAACAGTGTGAAAAGGAAAACTTTGAACACAGTAGGAAGATATTCAATATCTAGATACCTGGAAGATAATGTTAAGTGTTTCTAACATTTTTTAATAAGAACCATGTGACATTTTCACCCTGCTATGATAGGAGGACTGAAAGGAGAGTTTTAAGGGGATGAAATGTGTGGTATGTGTGTAACTGTAAGTTACATATATATTTATATTATTTTCCAGTTAATATTGAATATTAATTGTAAGTACCAATAAAACAGTAGTTCTTTGAAATAAACCATTATGAATACAAGTAAATTTTAACTAAATTGTTAATTAACTGATAGGATTGGCTAATGTTTTTACTGTCTTATAGTTTCTTGATTCATAAGCTAAAACTCTCTCATATTTCAAAATATTAAAAGACTCTTCTAAATCCATGTTCTGTTCTGTATCAACATAGATTATGTTTATCTCCTGGTAACTCAAGCATTTATGTGTATGTTCAATTTTTATTTTCAAACAAAATTTCAATAATCTAGACAGTAAGCATTATTACTGTGAATACATTTCTCTTTCCTTAACAAGAGAAGTTCAATAATATGTAAATAAAATCATATAAAGATAAAAATTAAAATCAGGATAAGGACTGATATCAATAAAGGGTAGAATTAATAGTCTCTTCACCCAACCCATCTTTAGTTATTTGGGAACAACTAGGTGGTTTTCACTTGGTTGTCATTTTCCTTCTGTGTCGCTTCCAGCAAGAAAAACAACAACCCTAATTACCTTTTCTAACTATATTTTCTTTCTTAATCAATATATGATACATTTAAGATTAAAATATCTGATAAAGTGGTGCTCTTCAAGACACTAAGAGCCACACATTTTCCATATTTGTAGAAACCTAGAACTTTCAAATCGAGCTGCTCCACATATTAAAGCACCTGTTGAAGATAAGCTCTTCTCTGGTAATCAGAGCCGTGTGATTTCACTTTAATTTAAATCGTATTAAAGAAAGGTCTCCCTGAGTGATGGGGCTACTGAGTTTAGGAATTCCCAGCATCAATTAAAGGACGACTGACTTTCTACTTATTGGTCTCTTGCTTATTTCTTTAACTTAAACAACAGGTCTTGATTTCATAATTAAGGGAAGGAGTCCAGAATGCTTCAAATGGGAATGAGAAAAGAGGAAATACTCTCATTCTGTGGAAACGTTAGAAGCGATGGAGGTGGTAGAACATTGAGAGGGCCATGACTTTGGTGTTATGAGTAACTCTCCTGTTGTAGAACAGCCAACGGCCAGATCCTACTTTGTCCTTCAAAGAGCTGGGACCCTTCAGAAGTCTATTTAATTTACTGAGATCCAAACTTATCACTGTAAAAGAGAGGCATGAATAGTTCTTCTTCAAAAGAGTTTCAAATTTTAAGTGGGATAATTGCTATGGTAATTTATGATATGCTTGTCCTAAGCTAGGCAACCAACTGCCAACTCATGGTTACCATTTTGGTTATTATTCTGAGTGAATCTGTCTCTTTCTTATTAGATGAGGGAACTTGAATTCTGAGATAACTAATGGCATATCCAAAGTACTACAGTTTATATTATCATTTGATGACAGATTTAAATAATCTATTCTGGTTACTTAAGGGGAACAAGGATTATATTATAAACGATGAAACAGCAAACGTTCCTTGACATCCATCTCTGTTGAGAAATGCAAAGATATAGCCACTCTACTGTTGAAGGAGGCAAATGGTAAATGGGATCATATTCCCACAATAAAGTATACTTACTTACACAGAGAGAAACGAAATACACCCATTTTTGCTTCCTTTGTTCACTTTAAAACATCTAATGCCTGAATGAACAAGAGAATGTCTTCACATTTATTTTTTTGAAAGTTTTACTCTGGAGATATCTGTAAGTCTCTCAAAGTTAGACTTGTTGAGCTCCTGGAACACCCATGATCTAGTTCTGAAACCATTCCAAGTTCTTGTGTGTATTTCTACATCTGGACTGATGGTTGCCTCTATTACGATTTCACTTGCTAGATACTTTGCAGGTGAGAGGGATTAGTGAACAAGCTTTAAAACTTAGTAACTAGAAAGTAATTATGGAAGTTTATATGAAAACATGTTTCAGTTAACATGATGAAAAGAAAGCGTAGACTTTGAAGCTAAGAGAAAATAGTCAATAAGATTAAAACATTTTATTTTAGCTTAATCTACCTTGATACTTGATAATGTAGCAATTAAGTCTGATTTTTCAACTCTATAATTGTATGCTGTTTTATTTGCACTCCTGGTCTTTGAAATAATTTTATGTTTTGATTTAAACCAACCATATAATTTATTATTCAAAATCAAGCAATTTGAAAGAAACTGTTATTTATATGCAATTGTTCATAATTCTCACTTATAGTGTAGCTAACTTTGAAACAAAGAGGAAATTTATCAGGCATAAGTTGGAGAATATGGAAAGTAATAACATGATGTCATTAGAAAACTGGAAGCTGGAATGTCATTGGCCACAGAGATGCAGTCAACTAGTCATTGAGATCTGCCTTGTTGTCGTTACTTATTATGCAGATGTTAAATGTTTTTGATGGCTAATCTTGAAGGTCAATGTGACTCCATCTGAACTCAGCTAACATCAAGCTGGTGGATACTTCTGTGAGAGATTTTCTTACTCAGATTATTGGAAGCAGGAAGACTCACCCTCAATCTGGGCCACAGTTTTTGGTGGCATCCCACATAAATAAACCATGGAAGAAGGAAACTTCACTTTTTGTTTGCTTGCCCTCATTCTCGCTGACAAGTTAAACTATCCAGTGAACTGTAGACAGTATTAAATCAAACTTCCTCAAGATTCCAATATAGAATAAAGACCATCAGGTTTCCTGGAATTCTCCAGTGCCAGGATTGAACTACTGAACTGAGCAGTGCCAGGTTTGAACTGCTGAACTGAGAAACCACTGGAGTCTCTGCCTTTACTTTGTGAGAAGGGCATCGTTGAACTACTTGGACCATGTACTATAAACGTCCAGAAAGCCAATTGAATAAATAGTATATATGAAATATCATATTATTATAGTATATATCACATATACATGATATAAATATACTCATGTTAACTCTGTTCCTTTTGAGAGCCCTGAGCAATATAATAAATCATCCCCAACAAAATGAGGTCAGAGACTGAGAACAGGAAACATCACTACCATATTTTTTCTAGGCAAGAATGAGTGATGAGGGAAGACAATTATGACAATTCCTCTAAAAAATCCAGGGTGATTGTCAGGATATGGAAGCTGCTCATTAAAAGAAGAGAAGGGGTTGGAGCTGAGTCAGAAAGTTCAAAATATGTGAATTGATATTAATGTCCTAATTTAAAAGTGCCTTCAGAGTAATTGGAACTCATTCTGATACAATAAAATCGATGTCTTTGGAAAGCAGACAAGTCAAAATATAGAAAACTAGGAAGGGGTAGGTACAAATGGCATTCCAAACTAAGTTCAAAAGTTCTCTTCCAGTACGTTAAATTTCATTATTATTTGCGAGAAATCACTGATGCACAGAAAACAGAACCTTTGTTAACATTGTGTTTTCCAAAAAGATAACTTAATGCATACATTTATACTTCACTCTGTGTATTTATATCTACATGTTTAGAAGCTATTAACATTTGTAAAAGGGATACAGTCTTAATGAGAATGTGTTAAAACAAGTTCATCAAAATACTATGCACAGAACAGGAACAGAGTATATAATAATGTCAAGCTTAACAGTAAAATGAAATGCCTTACATTTTCAAGGTGTTAATTGGCATACTCAGAAGAATCACAGCATTGTAATATTTGAATTATTCTCTATTATTAAAATATCAGTCGATAGGAAAGTGGCTCCCAAATGACAAAGATGCCCTATATATTCAAGTGCTGTGATTTTGATATATTTTTACATAAATAAAACATGTTAATGATTCAGTTTATAGAACTCATTAATACTTGAACAACACTAGTGAACATATAGCAATATGGTTATTAGAATTCATAAGTTATATTTTATTTTATTGTCATACACACACACTCATACACACATACATGGATGCCTGCTTAACACAACTGAAACTATTGAAAATGTTAATATGTAACAGTGAAAACAATCTCAAAATCAATATGAGATTTGCATGAAATTAAACAAGAATATAGTTTAGAAACATCACTGCTTATGCCTTTATTCACTGTCAAGCCACATGTACTCAGCACATACTGTAGGCAGGCTCTATCCTGGGTATACCAGTAAATGCAATAGATACATACTATTGGAGGGGACATGGATAATAATCAAATATTCATGCCAGGTGATGAGAAGGGATCTGGTGAAATTTAAGCAGAAACAAAATTAGAGAGAGGGGCTGAGATGCAGAATTTTAGATAAGTAATTATTGAAAACCTTTCTTAAAAAAGAAATGGCCAAATAAAAATCACCCAAAGGCAACCCAAACGTAGTTGGAATGTCCCAGCTGTGTTAGGGAGTCAGGATGAATAGCTTGTCATGACCATAAGTGGGTAACAGTGAGATAGAGAATCAATGGAAGATCATCACCCTGGGGTGATAGAGACTGTAGTGGAGGTTAAGATTTATTTCCTTAAAATTGGCAGCTATTTAGAACATTTAGAGTAGGAAGTGACATGATATAACATAATTCAGATAGAGTTCCTTGGACCTTGAGTGGAGAAGAGACTGTAGGGGAAAGGTAGACTCATTAGAATAACAAAACAAATGCTTTATGGTAGTGATTCTTGGCAAGGCAAGTTTTTGAAAACCAAATACAAGACTTGGTGATTGCCCATTTTTCTCTTCTATTAAATTCAGTGTATCTGTTTTTATGTTGAGGTCCTTGATCCACTTGGATATGAGCTTTGTACAAGGATATAAGAATGGATTAATTTGCATTTTTCTACATGTTGACTGCCAGTTGAACTACCACCATTTGTTGAAGTGCTGTCTTTTTTCCATTGGATAGTTTTAGCTCCTTTGTCAAAGATCAAGTGACCATAGGTGTGTGGGTTCATTTTTGGGTCCTCAATTGATCTATCTGCCTGTCTCTGTATCAATATCACACAGTTTTTTTTTTATCAGGATTGTTCTATAATACTGCTTGAGACCAGGGATGGTGATTCCTCCAGAAGTTCTTTTATTGTTGAGAATAGTTTTTGCTATCCTGGATTTCTGGTTATTCTGAACAAATTTGAGAATTGCTTTTACTAACTCTGAAGAATTGAGTTCGAATTTTAATGGGGGGTTGCCTTGAGTCTGTAGATTGCTTTCAGCAAGATGGCCATTTTTAGTGTATTAATTCTACCAATCCATGAGCGTGGGACATCTCTCTATCTTCTGAGATCTTCTCAATTTATTTCTTCAGAGACTTGAAGTTCTTGTTATACAGATCATTCACTTGCTTGGTTAGAGTTGGTTGGATATTTTATATTATTTGTCCCTATTGTGAAAGGTGTTGTTTCTCTAATTTCTTTCTCAGCCTGTTTATATTTTGAGTAGAGGAAGGCTAATGATTTGTTTGAGTTGATTTTTTATCCAGCCACTTTGCTGAAATTGTTTATCAGGTGTAGGAATTCTCTGCTGGAATTTTTGGGTTACTTACATATACTATCATATCATGTGTAAATAGTAATAGATTGACTTCTTCCTTTCCAATTTGGATCCCTCTGACCTCCTTTTGCTGGGGCTTATGCCCTAAGATTAACAATCAACAAATGGGAACTCATAAAATTGCAAATCTTCTTTAAGGTAAAGGACACTGTCAATAGGACAAAACAGCAATGAACAGATTGGAAAAGATCTTTACAAATCCTATATCACATAGAGGGCTAATATCCAATATATACAAAGAACTCAAAAAGTTAGATTTCATAGAACCAAATAACCCTATTAAGAATTGGGATACAGAGTTAAAGAATTACCAACTGAGGAATATTGAATGGCTGAGAAGCAACTAAAGAAATGTTCAAAGTCCTTAGTCATCAGGGAAATGCAAATCAAAATGACCCTGAGATTCCACCTCACATCTGTCAGAATGGCTAAGATCAAAGATGCAGGTGACACCAGATGCTGGTGAGGATGTGAAGAAGGAGAAACACTTCTTCATTGTTGGTGGGATTGCAAGCTGGTACAACCACTCTGGAAATCAGTCTGAAGGTCCTCCGAAAATTGGACATAGTACTACCTGAGGACCAAGCTATACCACTCCTGGGATATACCCAAAAGATGCTCCAACACATAACAAGGACACATGCTCCACTATATTCACAGCAGCCTCATATATAATAGCCAGAAGCTGGAAACAACCCAGATGTCCCTCAACAGAGGAATGGATACAGGAAATGTGCTACATTTACACAATGGTGTACTACTCAGCTATTAAAAACAATGACTTCATGAAATTCTTAGGCAAATAGATTGAACTAGAAAATACCATCCCGAGTGAGTTAAGTCAGTCACAAAAGAACACACATGATATGTATTCACTGCTAAACGGATATTAGGCAAAAGGCTCAGAATACCCAAGATACAACTCACAGACAATATGAAGTTCAAGAGGAAGGAAGAGCAAAGTATAGATGTTTTAGTCCATCTTAGAAAAGGGAACAAAATACAGGAGTTAGAGGGCAGGAGGAGCTTGGAAGGAAGAGAAGAGGAAAAGGGGGAAAACAGGGGAAATCAGTTATGGGAGGAGACAGGGTTGATATACAGAGGGTCAGGAATTTGAACAGAGGTGTGTAGCAATGGGAGGTAGGGAATGGGAGGTAGCCACCAGCAAGTCCCAGATGCCAGATGCCAGAAAAGCAAGAGGTTCCGGGACCCAATAGGCATGTGATGAGCTGAAGTGCCCAAGAAAGGGGAGGGAAAGCCTGTAGAGATCATATCCAGAGGTTGGGCAAGACCCCCGGTTGGGAGATGGGGCCACCCACTCATTTCCTAGAATGGCCCTATCTAAAGGAAATATGGGAACAAATTGTGGAGCAGAGACTAAAGAAAAGTTCTTCCAGACACTGCCCCACCTGGGGATCCAGCTCATATGCAGCCAACAATCCCATCACTACTGACGTGCTTGTTGACAGAGGCCTGATATAGATGGATGTCTCCTGAGAAGCTGTGCCAGTGCCTGACAAATACAGAGGCAGATGCTCACAGCCAACCATTGGACTGAGCATGGGGACTCCAGTGGAGGAGTTAGAGAAAGGACTGAAAGAGCTAAAGGAGTTTGCAAACCCATAGGAAGAATAACAATACCAACCAACCAGACCCCATCCCAAGAGCTCCCAGGGACTAAACCACCAACTACAGAGTACACATGGAGGGACCCCTGGTTCTAGCTGTATAAGTAGCAGAGGATGGCCTTTTTGGGCACCAACGGGAGGAGAGGCCCTTGGTGATGTGAAGGTTTGATGCCCTAGTGTAGAGGAATGGCAGGGTGGTGAGGTGGGCAAGGGTGAGTGGGTGGGGGAGCACCCTCATGAAAGCATGGGTTGGGTGATGGGATGGGGGTTTGCAGAGGGGAAACCAGGAAAGGGGATATTATTTGAAATGTAAATAAATAAAATATCCAATAAAAAGTTTTTGTCATCTACTCAGTGTAGCATACTAGTAAATCGCATACCCTTTAGCTTTATTTATTTGTAAACCCAATAGAGTCTATATACTTTTAAACTTCCATTCTTTTTTCTCTGCATTGCTCTTAAAATTACACCACATTGTGACTCAGGACTTAACCATGAATACTACAGGTTATTCCATGGCAGGTGGAAATGTAGCTTATATTTTTTTAATTTTCACTTTGTTTAAAACTGAAAGAAAAACCCAGAGCTTTGTACATGCTAGACAGGCAGTCTACCACCCATTTACATCCTTAGCCTAAAATTAGGTTCTTAGGCGAGGTTTTGCTCTGATAAATGCTGCCTTTGGGAGCGTTGCTGTCCTTACTTCAGATGAGATTGGGCACATTCAGCGGGGTGTGGCCATAGACATGCTGTTCCTATTCCGGAGTACAAATATCAGATCACTTCTTTAGGGTATATAGCTCAAAATGAAATCTATACAGTAAAAGCACATGCCCATCTTAAACGTTTTAATAAAGGAGTCAAGTGATCCTGGACTGTGCTCTGTGGACCCAGAAGTCAAAATAAACCCTTCCTTCTTTAATGGCAGTTTTCAGGAATTTATCAGAGTTATTGAAAAAGAACGACGAGTATGCCACACATAATTACTAATTATGTTTTCTGAAGTGTGGAGTGCGACTAATCAATGACATCATTTAAACCAAGGATGATGATAAATATTCTCAACAAGCTCTAATGTGTTAACTCTGGCCTCATTTGATTTTTGTCCATAGACTAATATTAGCTATAAACAGTATTCTTTTGTTTTCTGCTTCTTATTCTTTTACATTTTTTCCTTTCTTGACTCACTTTACTAGCCAGTTTATAATTTCAATGCTGGATAAAAGTAGTTACAGGGCTGTTTTATTATTTTTAATCTAAAGTAGATTAAACAGTGACTTATTAATCTAACATGTCTTCAGATGTATTTATAGGCACAACTCACACAATCACAGAAAGCCCTGAATGGGCAAACTATAATTATAATTTAAAAGATACCAAAATGTCCCTTAAACTATTGAAATGACATGAATGTCTTTGAATAAGGTTGAAACCTTCTCCGTGGTTATGAGAACAAAAGTTAAGTGTCTTTATCAACCAGACCTGTGGAATATTTGAGAAGTACAACCAAGTTATTTGTGGCAAGGATGGTGGGAAACATGAACTATACTGCTTTTGGCTGCTTGGAATACAAAGCTGCCTGATTTATTTTTGGAGAAAAACTAGAGACACCTGCACTTTTCTTCCAATCAGTCTCTGTCTGGACTGGACACTCAAGGGTTCTCAGGGTCTTGTTCAAAGGAGCATATACGAAGAGCAAAGTCATAAGAGAAATGTAAAAGTAGCAGAGGAAATGCAAAAGTGTGGATTAGATGCACTGCAGGGGACAGGGGGGCAGCAAGCTCTGAGCAAAGTTGTTTGAGAATACCTGATCCCTTATAGGAACTTGTCTTATGGAGTCTGGAAGACGTTGCTTGTTGGGAGAGGGTATGGGTGATTTTCTGTGCTGATTGACACTTTGGGTAATGTAAGTCCTTATGCACTAACCGTGTCCTTTCCAATGTTGCTTTATGCCTGTCCAATCATACATAGATGTAAAATGGTAGGTAGGTAATTTTTTTCCCTAAAAGTCCCTCAGGGGATACTGTTCGCCTTACTATGCACATATTCCAAAAAGCTCTTGCTGGGTCAGTTCACCGCCTGTGGGTTTACAATAGGCTTCAGGATCTATTTGGCTACAAAAGGTGATTTATTAAAATTTTCTAGGGAACTATTGATCTAAGTGACTGATTTACTTTGTTTCAAAAAGGACATGCATACCACTCAATGTCAGTGGGGAATCAAACTCAGTAAGAATGTTGTTGAGAAAGAATTTGTATGTAGCTCAAGTCACTGAGGGCATAGGTGGCTAAGTCATTGTTAGGTTTGCCTACCTGATTTCTATCTATCAATATTTGTCTCTTGATCCTTCTATATTGTATTTAGAAATATATCCTTGAAATTACATCTCCATCAACACTAAAATATAATTATTATATATTATGTATATATGTATATATATATATGTATATATATATATATAGAGAGATAAAGGGTGAGTTAATAAGCTATAGAATGTCTACAGCTATAGAATCGTGTTTTATAAGTTATAAAAATGGAATGGCTTCTATAATGAACAGGAGATTTTCGTGCCTATATTGTGAAATAAAGTTAGAGTAGAGAAGATTAGCCATTGTATGCTAACTTTTATGTTTAAATGTAAATGTGCTTGCTCATTCATTAAAAATGTGCAGAGAAGTAGAGAGCAATGGAATAAGTGTGACAGGCTGGGAATGACTCCCTGGATTAGTTCACATCCTAGCTCCCACACCCTTGAAGTGCTATGTTATTTGGAAAAGGTTCTTTGAAGATGTGATTTGGAATCTTGAAGTAAGATGTTATCTGGGTAGGCCCTACATAGAGCTAAAGATCCTAAAAAAGAAGAAGAGAGAAGAGAAGAGAAGAGAGGAGAAAAGAAGAGGGAGGAAAAGGAAGAGAAAGAGAAGGAGGGCGAGGGAGAGGAGAGGAGAGGAGAGGAGAGGAGAGAGAGAGAGAGAGAGAGAGAGAGAGAGAGAGAGAGAGAGAGAGAGAGAGACAGGAAAACACTAAATGAAAAGTCACAGTTAAAAATGAACCTAATGATAAAACAACCAACCTACCTCACTTAAGGAGTAGAACAAAGGAGATGACCAATCCCACTTGAACATGTATTTCAGAGCATAGTCAAGGCTAATGAGAGACACAAAAGCATACCATTACATTGTCTTTTCCTAGTGTACTTGATATTTTATGGAGATAGAAAGTGATAGTCCTTGAACCCCCAGTGAACGTGATTGTTGCGGCAATGGGGGGAGGGTGGGAGGGGAACACCCATAAAGAAGGGGAGGGGGAGGTATTAGGGGGATGTTTGCCCGGAAACCTGGAAAGGGAATAACATTCGAAATATAAAAAAGAAATACTCAAGTTAATAAAAAAAAGAAGAGGGGCTGGGGATTTAGCTCAGTGGTAGAGCGCTTGCCTAGGAAGCGCAAGGCCCTGGGTTCGGTCTCCAGCTCCAAAAAAAAAAAAAAAAAAAAAAAGAAAGTGACAGTCCTGAGAATAATTATTCATAAGGGTGTGGTTTAAATGAGGAAAGTCTCCAATGCTCCAATGGGTTCACACATTTAAACCCTTGGTCCTCTCTTGGTGGTGCTCTTTGAAAGATCGAGAAACTTCTAGGAGTCCCACCCTTGTTCCAAGAACCTCAGTAGGCTTTGAGAGTTTAGAGCTTACTCCAATTTTAGTTCATTCTCTTCCTGTGTGAGGAAATATATTCCACTTTCCTGCTCTGGCTGCCTGCTGTCATGATTTCCTGACCTGAAGAACTCCCACTGTGGATTTGTAAGCCCAAATAAGTGTTTCTGTGTGTTGCCTTGACTGTGGTATTTTCTCACAGCAATGAAAAGTAATTGGTACAGTCAGAATGGAGAAATGAATGCATATAGATAGTGAGATTTCTCATTGACAGAGATAACAGATAACAAATAGAAGAGGCCTTGAGTAAATTCCGGAGTCAAATTAGAACCAAAGGTATCTGGATGAATGATGGTATTTATATATTTCTACATAACAGATCTGTAAATAGTTATGTGGAACTATATGCCAGTTGATATTTATATTAGCAACTGCATTTCTTAACTCAGTTCATTAGTAGACCTAAAAGCAATCATATTTCAGTGGCAATGAATATAATTACTAGCCAGATCTTCATTCCTATGTATTGTTCCCTTTAAAAAGTAACAGCGCTTATACAAAGTAGTGGATTTCAGTGTAGATTCTCCAACATACTTGTTTGCTCCAAAATAAAAAGCCTAGTATAAAATATGAGCTATTTCCCCTTAAGTTGTAAGTCAGAAGTGCCCCAGAGAACCCCCAAACAACATAGGCTATTGTTACTGTTTTGGTGGCCTACAAAAACTTGATGATAAGATCACGTTGCAGGAAATACTGCATTTTGGTCTCAGGATATGGAAAAATCAATCCTTATTAGCCTGGAAGCTTCTTCTGTGCTGCCTGTCTTCCATAGCACTGAAAAGTGCTCTGTGAGTACCTAAGGAGGGGGAAGGCATTAATAGTGTTAACCAATTGTGAACCCCATGAACGAACTGCCATAGCGACCAAAGCATGGCAACATAGGCACAAAGATGCAGTAGTGGCGCAACTGTTATGGAGGTAACCAGCAGCATTCAAGGCTCTCCTCACAGGAAGAAATGTGCATGTGGTGGGAGAAATCCACCCATAAACCTATGATTAGGGAACTGACAGAAATGAGCCTACTCTAGTATTTTCTTAAATGACTATATTATGAAACTGACTTCTAGATCTGTATACCGAAACCTTTTAGATTAGTGCAACTCTCAGACCTCATCCAAGATATTTCTTTGTGCAGTCAATTGCAGGTAATGTATAAACTTACAACTGGCCTACACTGCAAAAAATAAATGGCTGTGGAGTACTTAGCAACAGCAAGATATCTATACCACACTCTCTCCCAAGGCTCAGTGACCATCAAGAAAGAAGGTGTGGAAAGATTACAAGGTCTAGAGGTCAAGAAAGACTGGGGTAAAACAGAATATTCTGGATATAATAGGACTATTACTGTGTTCATGATCTCATAGCAGCTGTGGATTCATGAATCAGACCTGCAGAAGATCAAGACAATTAACATTCGATGCAGGATTTGAAAGAAGTTAAGGAGCCCCCACTTCTGACTGGGAAGCTATTGACAATTAGTGGCTTCAGAGTGAAGAGGATCAGGATGTTCTCTTTTACATGTAGGTTTTAGATGGTTGACCAAGCTCCACACCCAGGAATGTAGCACAGATTGGAATCAGTGTGATAATTATAAAGATAAAATATAAAAAGATGACATATACTTAGAAGGTAGCTACAGATTGTGAAGTATAGTCCTTACCGCTTGTCAAGGAAATTCCTCTTTCTAAATGACAAAGACCATTACAGAAAACCACAACTAATCAAAATGCAGCATGGAGCCCTGTTTCAACAGGTACATCTACAATTACAACTCCCTCACCTAATGCTCAAGGATCATTGAGGAAGAGTGGACAGAACGACTGGAATAACAAAAGGATCAGGGAGTTGCTGTAAGCTTCTGTCACCTATGCATGTTAGAAGCTATATCCATAAAGTCCCCACCAATATGTCTACCTAAACAGGAGCTGAGCAAGAACAACAGCAATAGACATACTGAACTGGCCAAAGAAAGACCACCAGGCTTCAACCCTGAATAAAGTACGACAGGCAACTAAGAAATTCTTTGAGCAGAAGAAATTGTCATCCTTAGGGAAGACAACTAGTCAACCCTGAAAACATGTAGACAAGAAACATTACACAGACTGAGCACTTTGTATTTATGTATTTAAGAATACACATATACGAGTTCTCTGCACCCAAATCCCATGGGAGGGAGAGCTAAACCTTCAGAGAGGCAGACAAGCCTGGGAAACCAGAAGAGACTGCTCTCTGTACATACATCTCGGACGCCAGAGGAAAACACCAAAGGCCATCTGGAACCCTGGTGCACTGAAGCTCCCGGAAGGGGCGGCACAGGTCTTCCTGGTTGCTGCCGCCGCAGAGAGCCCGTGGGCAGCACCCCGAGAGCAAACTTGAGCCTCGGGACCACAGGTAAGACCAACTTGTCTGCTGCAAGAAAGCTGCCTGGTGAAATCGGGACACACAGAGGCAGAATTCCTCTAGGACCAGGCACTTCCTGTGTTTACCGGAAGTCCCACACCCGCGGATCCCAGCCCGCAGCAGCTCTCTGCTCCCAGACCCCGTGGGAAAGAGACCTCACCGCCTGGTCAGGTGGGCACTCCTGAGGCTGCAGAGCGGAAGAGACCACCAACACTGCTCACCCCTGCCCACATCCCTGGCCCAAGAGGAAACTGTATAAGGCCTCTGGGCTCCCGTGGGGGAGGGCCCAGGAGCGGCAGGACCCCTGCCTGAGACACCGAAGGAACCTGAAGGAAACAGACCGGATAAACAGTTCTCTGCACCCAAATCCCGTGGGAGGAAGAGCTAAACCTTCAGAGAGGCAGACAAGCCTGGGAAACCAGAAGAGACTGCTCTCTGCACACACATCTCGGACGCCAGAGGAAAACACCAAAGGCCATCTGGAACCCTGGTGCACTGAAGCTCCCAGAAGGGGCGGCACAGGTCTTCCTGGTTGCTGCCGCCACAAAGAGCCTTTGGGCAACACCTCGCGAGCGAACTTGAGCCTCGGGACCACAGGTAAGACCAACTTGTATGCTGCAAGTGACCTGCCTGGTGAACTCAAGACACAGGCCCACAGGAACAGCTGAAGACCTGTACAGAGGAAAAACTACACGCACGAAAGCAGAACACTCTGTCCCCATAACTGGCTGAAAGAAAACAGTAAAACAGGTCTACAGCACTCCTGACACACAGGCTTATAGGGACAGTCTAGCCACTGTCAGAAATAGCAGAACAAAGTAACACTAGAGATAATCTGATGGCGAGAGGCAAGCACAGGAACCCAAGCAACAGAAACCAAGATTACATGGCATCATCGGAGCCCAATTCTCCCACCAAAACAAACATGGAATGTCCAAACACACCAGAAAAGCAAGATCTAGTTTCAAAATCATATTTGATCATGATGCTGGAGGACTTCAAGAAAGACGTGAAGAACTCCCTTAGAGAAACACAGGAAAACATTAATAAACAAGTAGAAGCCTACAGAGAGGAATCGCAAAAATGCCTGAAAGAATTCCAGGAAAACATAAATAAACAAGTAGAAGCCCATAGAGAGGAGACACAAAAATCCCTGAAAGAATATCAGGAAATCATAAATAAACAAGTAGAAGCCCAGAGAGAGGAGTCACAAAAATCCCTGAAAGAATTCCAGGAAAACACAATCAAACAGTTGACGGAATTAAAAATGGAAATAGAAGCAATCAAGAAAGAACACATGGAAACAACCCTGGATATAGAAAACCAAAAGAAGAGACAAGGAGCTGTAGGTACAAGCTTCACCAACAGAATACAAGAGATGGAAGAGAGAATCTCAGGAGCAGAAGATTCCATAGAAATCATTGACTCAACTGTCAAAGATAATGTAAAGCAGAAAAAGCTACTGGTCCAAAACATACAGGAAATCCAGGACTCAATGAGAAGATCAAAACTAAGGATAATAAGTATAGAAGTGAGTGAAGACTCCCAGCTCAAAGGACCAGTAAATATCTTCAACAAAATTGTAGAAGAAAACTTCCCTAACCTAAAAAAAGAGATACCCATAGGCATACAAGAAGCCTACAGAACTCCAAATAGATTGGACCAGAAAATAAACACCTCCCGTCACATAATAGTCAAAACACCAAACGCACAAAATAAAGAAAGAATATTAAAAGCAGTAAGGGAAAAAGGTCAAGTAACATATAAAGGCAGACCTATCAGAATCACAACAGACTTTTCGCCAGAAACTATGAAGGCCAGAAGATCCTGGACAGATGTCATACAGACCCTAAGAGAACACAAATGCCAGCCCAGGTTACTGTATCCTGCAAAACTCTCAATTAACATAGATGGAGAAACCAAGATATTCCATGACAAAACCAAATTTACACAATATCTTTCTACAAATCCAGCACTACAAAGGATAATAAATGGTAAAGCCCAACATAAGGAGGCAAGCTATACCCTAGAAGAAGCAAGAAACTAATCGTCTTGGCAACAAAACAAAGAGAAGAAAAGCACACAAACATAACCTCACATCCAAATATGAATATAACAGGAAGCAATAATCACTATTCCTTAATATCTCTCAACATCAATGGCCTCAACTCCCCAATAAAAAGACATAGATTAACAAACTGGATACGCAACGAGGACCCTGCATTCTGCTGCCTACAGGAAACACACCTCAGAGACAAAGACAGACACTACCTCAGAGTGAAAGGCTGGAAAACAAATTTCCAAGCAAATGGTCGGAAGAAGCAAGCTGGAGTAGACATTCTAATATCAAATAAAATCAATTTTCAACTAAAAGTCATCAAAAAAGTTAAGGAAGGACACTTCATATTCATCAAAGGAAAAATCCACCAAGATGAACTCTCAATCCTAAATATCTATGCCCCAAATACAAGGGCACCTACATATGTAAAAGAAACCTTACTAAAGCTCAAAACACACATTGCACCTCACACAATAATAGTGGGAGATTTCAACACCTCACTCTCATCAATGGACAGATCATGGAAACAGAAATTAAACAGAGATGTAGACAGACTAAGAGAAGTCATGAGCCAAATGGACTTAATGGATATTTATAGAACATTCTATGCTAAAGCAAAAGGATATACCTTCTTCTCAGCTCCTCATGGTACTTTCTCCAAAATTGACCATATAATTGGTCAAAAAACGGGCCTCAACAGGTACAGAAAGATAGAAATAATCCCATGCGTGCTATCGGACCACCACGGCCTAAAACTGGTCTTCAAGAACAATAAGGGAAGAATGCCCACATATACGTGGAAATTGAACAATGCTCTACTCAATGATAACCTGGTCAAGGAAGAAATGAAGAAAGAAATTAAAAAATTTTTAGAATTGAATGAAAATGAAGGTACAACATACCCAAACTTATGGGACACAATGCAAGCTGTGCTAAGAGGAAAACTCATAGCGCTGAGGGCCTGCAGAAAGAAACAGGAAAGAGCATATGTCAGCAGCTTGACAGCACACCTAAAAGCTCTAGAACAAAAAGAAGCAAATACACCCAGGAGGAGTAGAAGGCAGGAAATAATCAAACTCAGAGCTGAAATCAACCAAGTAGAAACAAAAAGGACCATAGAAAGAATCAACAGAACCAAAAGTTGGTTCTTTGAGAAAATCAACAAGATAGATAAACCCTTAGCCAGACTAACGAGAGGACACAGAGAGTGCGTCCAAATTAACAAAATTAGAAATGAAAAGGGAGACATAACAACAGATTCAGAGGAAATTCAAAAAATCATCAGATCTTACTATAAAAACCTATATTCAACAAAACTTGAAAATCTTCAGGAAATGGACAATTTCCTAGACAGATACCAGGTACCGAAGTTAAAGCAGGAACAGATAAACCAGTTAAACGACCCCATAACTCCTAAGGAAATAGAAGCAGTCATTAAAGGTCTCCCAACCAAAAAGAGCCCAGGTCCAGACGGGTTTAGTGCAGAATTCTATCAGACCTTCATAGAAGACCTCATACCAATATTATCCAAACTATTCCACAAAATTGAAACAGATGGAGCACTACCGAATACCTTTTACGAAGCCACAATTACTCTTATACCTAAACCACACAAAGACACAACAAAGAAAGAGAACTTCACACCCATTTCCCTTATGAATATCGACGCAAAAATACTCAACAAAATTCTGGCAAACCGAATCCAAGAGCACATCAAAACAATCATCCACCATGACCAAGTAGGCTTCATCCCAGGCATGCAGGGATGGTTTAATATACGGAAAACCATCAACGTGATCCATTATATAAACAAACTGAAAGAACAAAACCACATGATCATTTCATTAGATGCTGAGAAAGCATTTGACAAAATTCAACACCCCTTCATGATAAAAGTCCTGGAAAGAATAGGAATTCAAGGCCCATACCTGAACATAGTAAAAGCCATATACAGCAAACCAGTTGCTAACATTAAACTACATGGAGAGAAACTTGAAGCAATCCCACTAAAATCGGGGACTAGACAAGGCTGCCCACTCTCTGCCTACTTATTCAATATAGTTCTTGAAGTTCTAGGCAGAGCAATCAGACAACAAAAGGAGGTCAAGGGGATACAGATCGGAAAAGAAGAAGTCAAAATATCACTATTTGCAGATGATATAATAGTATATTTAAGTGATCCCAAAAGTTCCACCAGAGAACTACTAAAGCTGATAAACAACTTCAGCAAAGTGGCTGGGTATAAAATTAACTCAAATAAATCAGTTGCCTTCCTCTATACAAAAGAGAAACAAGCCGAGAAAGAAATTAGGGAAACGACACCCTTCATAATAGACCCAAATAATATAAAGTACCTCGGTGTGACTTTAACCAAGCAAGTAAAAGATCTGTACAATAAGAACTTCAAGACACTGAAGAAGGAAATTGAAGAAGACCTCAGAAGATGGAAAGATCTCCCATGCTCATGGATTGGCAGGATTAATATAGTAAAAATGGCCATTTTACCAAAAGCGATCTACAGATTCAATGCAATCCCCATCAAAATACCAATCCAATTCTTCAAAGAGTTAGACAGAACAATTTGCAAATTCATCTGGAATAACAAAAAACCCAGGATAGCTAAAGCTATCCTCAACAATAAAAGGACTTCAGGGGGAATCACTATCCCTGAACTCAAGCAGTATTACAGAGCAATAGTGATAAAAACTGCATGGTATTGGTACAGAGACAGACAGATAGACCAATGGAATAGAATTGAAGACCCAGAAATGAACCCACACACCTATGGTCACTTGATTTTTGACAAAGGAGCCAAAACCATCAAATGGAAAAAAGATAGCATTTTCAGCAAATGGTGCTGGTTCAACTGGAGGTCAACATGTAGAAGAATGCAGATCGATCCATGCTTATCACCCTGTACAAAGCTTAAGTCCAAGTGGATCAAGGACCTCCACATCAAACCAGACACACTCAAACTAATAGAAGAAAAACTAGGGAAGCATCTGGAACACATGGGCACTGGAAAAAATTTCCTAAACAAAACACCAATGGCTTACGCTCTAAGATCAAGAATCGACAAATGGGATCTCATAAAACTGCAAAGCTTCTGTAAGGCAAAGGACACTGTGGTTAGGACAAAACGGCAACCAACAGATTGGGAAAAGATCTTTACCAATCCTACAACAGATAGAGGCCTTATATCCAAAATATACAAAGAACTCAAGAAGTTAGACCGCAGGGAAACAAATAACCCTATTAAAAAATGGGGTTCAGAGCTAAACAAAGAATTCACAGCTGAGGAATGCCGAATGGCTGAGAAACACCTAAAGAAATGTTCAACATCTTTAGTCATAAGGGAAATGCAAATCAAAACAACCCTGAGATTTCACCTCACACCAGTGAGAATGGCTAAGATCAAAAACTCAGGTGACAGCAGATGCTGGCGAGGATGTGGAGAAAGAGGAACACTCCTCCATTGTTGGTGGGATTGCAAACTGGTACAACCATTCTGGAAATCAGTCTGGAGGATCCTCAGAAAATTGGACATTGAACTGCCTGAGGATCCAGCTATACCTCTCTTGGGCATATACCCAAAAGATGCCCCAACATATAAAAAAGACACGTGCTCCACTATGTTCATTGCAGCCTTATTTATAATAGCCAGAAGCTGGAAAGAACCCAGATGCCCTTCAACAGAGGAATGGATACAGAAAATGTGGTACATCTACACAACAGAATATTACTCAGCTATCAAAAACAACGACTTTATGAAATTCATAGGCAAATGGTTGGAACTGGAAAACATCATCCTGAGTGAGCTAACCCAATCACAGAAAGACATACATGGTATGCACTCATTGATAAGTGGCTATTAGCCCAAATGCTTGAATTACCCTAGATGCCTAGAACAAATGAAACTCAAGACGGATGATCAAAACGTGAATGCTTCACTCCTTCTTTAAAAGGGGAACAAGAATACCCTTGGCAGGGAAGAGAGAGGCAAAGATTAAAACAGAGACTGAAGGAAGACCCATTCAGAGCCTGCCCCACATGTGGCCCATACATATACAGCCATCCAATTAGACAAGATGGATGAAGCAAAGAAGTGCAGGCTGACAGGAGCCGGATGTAGATCGCTCCTGAGAGACACAGCCAGAATACAGCAAATACAGAGGCGAATACCAGCAGCATACCACTGAACTGAGAATAGAACCGCCATTGAAGGAATCAGAGAAAGAACTGGAAGAGCTTGAAGGGGCTCAAGACCCCATATGTACAACAATGCCAAGCAACCAGAGCTTCCAGGGACTAAGCCACTAACTAAAGACTATACATGGACTGACCCTGGACTCTGACCTCATAGGTAGCAATGAATATCCTAGTAAGAGCACCAGTGGAAGGGGAAGCCCTGGGTCCTGCTAAGACTGAACCCCCAGTGAACTAGACTGTTGGGGGGAGGGCGGCAATGGGGGGAGGGTTGGGAGGGGAGCACCCATAGGGAAGGGGAGGGGGCAGGGGGATGTTTGCCCGTATACCGGGAGGGGGAATAGCACTCGAGATGTATATGGGAAATACTCAAGTTAATAAAAAAATGAATAAAATGTAAAAAAAAAGAATACACATATACACATACACACATGTGTATAGCAACAAACAATGCAAGGAAGAGGCCATGAATTTGAAAGAGAACTGGATGGGTATGAGGTAATGGGAGACTTTAGAGTAGAAATGGGAAAAATAAAAAAGTGATCTGATTATGTTGTAGTCTAAAACAATAATAACAACAACAAAAAGCAAAAAAAGAAAAACCCAAAACGACAACAAAAACAGAGTTGCCCCTAGTAAGTTGACTCTGCTATGAGAAGCAGAAGGTCTTGCACATCAGGAATACATGGGACTGAGTTATGCTGTGGAGAGACTGTCTATGTGACGAAATTAAAGGATAGGGGCACCATGCAATGTAAATCATGAAGCTACGAAGTGTTTAAAGGAAATGAAGTGCTTTGACGTCTGTGGGAAAGTTAGTTATAATAAAGAAACTGCCTAAAATGGTATTTCTTTAAAAACTTGCAGTGCTAACAGCACTGATAACCACAGAAATACTATTTTGCTTTTCATCCCTGTTTTGCTTTGAACATGTACTCTGTCTCGCTTGCAGTTGAACTTTGATTCTTAATAATATCCTCTGGCATGTTTTGTTTTAATATTTCATATGAGGTAAGTAAAAAAGGATTTAAAGTTAAGCATTGGCCCCTAAGAAAATGCTCTTAAGCAAATCTCCTACATTTTGCCTGATAATCAAGTCATTATATCACAAATAAAAATTTTCTGTACTCCTGGCATTTGCTTGGTATGTCAATAAATGAATATTCTCTCAGCTGCCGACTCCCTGCCCCACCCTCATCTTCATTATCGTCATCATCCAGCAGGTCGCTCTCCTCAGCGGAGTCATCTGCATCTGCCTTAGACTCCGTCCTCGCAGCAGTCTCATCCTTCTCCATAGAGGCGCTGCTCTGGCCGTCATCATTATCTCTTCGTGTTTGCTTTGTTCCTTTTCAACCCCCACCCCACCCCCCAAGGCTTTCCAATAGAGAATCCACTTTTTGTTTTAGCTGAATCAGCTCCTTCATCATGGCCTGAAGGTCATCACCTTTCATCTTTCCAGACTTGGAAGAAGATCCCCGTTGTCCACTCATCGAATTGAACCTACTTTGCCCCAACACATGCTGGCGTTTGGAAGGCACCGCGGCTCAAGCAATAGTAGAAGGAGGAAGAAGGGGAGGAAGAGGAGAAGGAGAAGGGACACGTGTTAGGTAACTGTATATCCTGACATAATAATCCCGTTGAAAGTCATAGGCCAAGCAAATCGAGGAACCGTTCATCACTACTGCAGATCGTTTTCACAACTGGCTTTTCCTCGGTTGACTTTTGGCTCTACAGTCCGGTTAATATCTAAAACCTGGCCAGCGATCATTTATTTGGCCTTCCTCTCCAGCTCCAGCAGTTCCGGCATTTCTCTCATCAGCATGCTGGACAAAGGCAAATCCCTTATGCGCAGAGCAACCCACAATTTTGACATACTTTGAAAAGATGGCTTCCACATCAGACTTCTTGATGACCGGAGTGTTGAGATTCTCAGTGAGTACATAGGAATTCATGGAGAGAGGAGCTGTCTTGTTGGTAACATTGGTAGCCATCTCCTTTGGTGATAAGGTTTCTGAAAATATCGCTGAAAAAAAAAACCTCACAAGAAGAAGGAGAGAGAAGAGACTGACTCATCTACTGATGGTTTACACCGAGATATGGAGCTACAGCAGCAAAGAACTAGAGGACCCTAGAGGACCATTTGCTCTTAATCTCCTCACCAAGATAATGAGGGGGGGGAATGGGAAAGGGTGGGATGGGATAACATTTTAAATGTAAATACATAAAATATCCGATAAAAATAAAATAAAAAAGATAATGCAATTTTAGAACACCTTGAAAATTAGTTACCAAAAGAAAAGTAATGTTTATGTTGCTGACTGGAAAAGCATCAGATTGTCTGGGCTTCTGAGATGTATCCCTATTACTTCCTGATTTGCCTGAACTAAGTCATGTCTCTTCTCAGGAAATCAGGCCATAACACTCTGTGATGATCTGGAGTCACAGCTAATTACTACCCAGTCACACTGCTAATGCAAATGCAGGCTCACTGTCACCTGTGTGCTTCTCATTATTGATGCATTTTCTCAGGCAGAAAAAGCCAAATCCCATTGACTATATTGTCATCCCAGATGTAATCAAAGACCCACTCCTTTTCTTCCCCAAACAGGGGAGGGATGGCATCTCTCTTGTTCCCAGTCCCCTCCCGAAAGTACTGGGTGTCCTCTGTCATTCATTGTTGGCCAGTTTAAACACTTGGCATACTAGCCTGCAGGGCAGGCGCCCTGGGAATAAGGGAAATTCTCAAATTAATGAACAGATGATGTCATTTCTGGGGAATAGAAATCAACTTGCAAATAATTGTTGGAGGAGTAAAAAAGATCTGAACATGGAATTCAGAAAGGAATGTATATTTTAATTTTAAAACTAGAAATTACAAGTAATTAATTAAAAGATATTGTGAAAGGTATATTGGTTTTTACACAAACACCTTAATGTATTAATAGGAAAATATTTTTTCAGGTCATTGTAACAATTATAAACGAGAATGCCTTGACATATTTATATTTCATACAGGCATAAACTAAAAAAATACTATATACTTCTTTCTTTTTTTAAAATTTTTATTAGATATATTTCTTTACTTACATTTCTTTTTTTTATTAACTTGAGTATTTCTTTTTTTTTCTTTTTTTTTTCTTTTTTTTTTTTATTAACTTGAGTATTTCTTTTTTTTTTTTTTTTTTTCCAAACAATTTTTTTTTTTTATTAACTTGAGTATTTCTTATATACAGTTCAAGTGTTATTCCCTTTCCCGGTTTCCGGGCAAAATCCCCCTCCCCCCTCCCCTTCCTTATGGGTGTTCCCCTCCCAACCCTCCCCCCATTGCCGCCCTCCCCCCATAGTCTAGTTCACTGGGGGTTCAGTCTTAGCAGGACCCAGGGCTTCCCCTTCCACTGGTGCTCTTACTAGGATATTCATTGCTACCTATGGGGTCAGAGTCCAGGGTCAGTCCATATATAGTCTTTAGGTAGTGGCTTAGTCCCTGGAAGCTCTGGTTGC
Organism: Rattus norvegicus; assembly: GCF_021556685.1. NCBI lineage: Eukaryota > Metazoa > Chordata > Mammalia > Rodentia > Muridae > Rattus > Rattus norvegicus. The sequence goes on along the minus strand of NC_141542.1, from coordinate 40,543,262 downwards.
TTGACATTGTTGTACTTTTGGGGTCTCGAGCCCCTTCAAGCTCTTCCAGTTCTTTCTCTGATTCCTTCAACGGGGGACCTATTCTCAGCTCATTGGTTTGCTGCTGGCATTCGCCTCTGTATTTGCTGTATTCTGGCTGTGTCTCTCAGGAGCGATCTACATCCGGCTCCTGTCGGTCTGCACTTCTTTGCTTCATCCATCTTGTCCAATTGGGTGGCTGTATATGTATGGGCCACCTGTGGGGCAGGCTCTGAATGGGTGTTCCTTCAGTCTCTGTTTTAATCTTTGCCTCTCCCTTCCCAGCCAAGGGTATTCTTTTTCCTCATTTAAAGAAGGAGTGAAGCATTCACATTTTGATCATCCGTCTTGAGTTTCGTTTGTTCTAGGGATCTAGGGTAATTCAAGCATTTGGGCTAATAGCCACTTATCAATGAGTGCATACCATGTATGTCTTTCTGTGATTGGGTTAGCTCACTCAGGATGATATTTTCCAGTTCCAACCATTTGCCTACGAATTTCATAGACTCGTTGTTTTTGATAGCTGAGTAATATTCCACTGTGTAGATGTACCACATTTTCTGTATCCATTCCTCTGTTGAAGGGCATCTCGGTTCTTTCCATTTTCTAGCTATTATAAATAAGGCTGCGATGAACATAGTGGAGCACGTGTCTCTTTTATATGTTGAGGCATCTTTTGGGTATATGCCCAAGAGAGGTATAGCTGGATCCTCAGGCAGTTCAATGTCCAATTTTCTGAGGAACCTCCAGACTGATTTCCAGAATGGTTTTACCAGTCTGCAATCCCACCAACAATGGAGGAGTGTTCCTCTTTCTCCACATCCTCGCCAGCATCTGCTGTCACCTGAGTTTTTGATCTTAGCCATTCTCACTGGTGTGAGGTGAAATCTCAGGGTTGTTTTGATTTGCATTTCCCTTATGACTAAAGATGTTGAACATTTCTTTAGGTGTTTCTCAGCCATTCGGCATTCCTCAGCTGTGAATTCTTTGTTTAGCTCTGAACCCCATTTTTTAATAGGGTTATTTGTTTCCCTGCGGTCTAACTTCTTGAGTTCTTTATATATTTTGGATATAAGGCCTCTATCTGTTGTAGGATTGGTAAAGATCTTTTCCCAATCTGTTGGTTGCCGTTTTGTCCTAACCACCGTGTCCTTTGCCTTACAGAAGCTTTGCAGTTTTATGAGATCCCATTTGTCGATTCTTGATCTTAGAGCATAAGCCATTGGTGTTTTGTTCAGGAAATTTTTTCCAGTGCCCATGTGTTCCAGATGCTTCCCTAGTTTTTCTTCTATTAGTTTGAGTGTGTCTGGTTTGATGTGGAGGTCCTTGATCCACTTGGACTTAAGCTTTGTACAGGGTGATAAGCATGGATCGATCTGCATTCTTCTACATGTTGCCCTCCAGTTGAACCAGCACCATTTGCTGAAAATGCTATCTTTTTTCCATTGGATGGTTTTGGCTCCTTTGTCAAAAATCAAGTGACCATAGGTGTGTGGGTTCATTTCTGGGTCTTCAATTCTATTCCATTGGTCTATCTGTCTGTCTCTGTACCAATACCATGCAGTTTTTATCACTATTGCTCTGTAATACTGCTTGAGTTCAGGGATAGTGATTCCCCCTGAAGTCCTTTTATTGTTGAGGATAGCTTTAGCTATCCTGGGTTTTTTGTTATTCCAGATGAATTTGCAAATTGTTCTGTCTAACTCTTTGAAGAATTGGATTGGTATTTTGATGGGGATTGCATTGAATCTGTAGATTGCTTTTGGTAAAATGGCCATTTTTACTATATTAATCCTGCCAATCCATGAGCATGGGAGATCTTTCCATCTTCTGAGGTCTTCTTCAATTTCTTTCCTCAGTGTCTTGAAGTTCTTATTGTACAGATCTTTTACTTGCTTGGTTAAAGTCACACCGAGGTACTTTATATTATTTGGGTCTATTATGAAGGGTGTCGTTTCCCTAATTTCTTTCTCGGCTTGTTTCTCTTTTGTATAGAGGAAGGCAACTGATTTATTTGAGTTAATTTTATACCCAGCCACTTTGCTGAAGTTGTTTATCAGCTTTAGTAGTTCTCTGGTGGAACTTTTGGGATCACTTAAATATACTATCATGTCATCTGCAAATAGTGATATTTTGACCTCTTCTTTTCCGATCTGTATCCCCTTGATCTCCTTTTGTTGTCTGATTGCTCTGGCTAGAACTTCAAGAACTATATTGAATAAGTAGGGAGAGAGTGGGCAGCCTTGTCTAGTCCCTGATTTTAGTGGGATTGCTTCAAGTTTCTCTCCATTTAGTTTAATGTTAGCAACTGGTTTGCTGTATATGGCTTTTACTATGTTTAGGTATGGGCCTTGAATTCCTATTCTTTCCAGGACTTTTATCATGAAGGGGTGTTGAATTTTGTCAAATGCTTTCTCAGCATCTAATGAAATGATCATGTGGTTCTGTTCTTTCAGTTTGTTTATATGATGGATCACGTTGATGGTTTTCCGTATATTAAACCATCCCTGCATGCCTGGGATGAAGCCTACTTGATCATGGTGGATGATTGTTTTGATGTGCTCTTGAATTCGGTTTGCCAGAATTTTATTGAGTATTTTTGCGTCGATATTCATAAGGGAAATTGGTCTGAAGTTCTCTTTCTTTGTTGTGTCTTTGTGTGGTTTAGGTATAAGAGTAATTGTGGCTTCGTAGAAGGAATTCGGTAGTGCTCCATCTGTTTCAATTTTGTGGAATAGTTTGGATAATATTGGTATGAGGTCTTCTATGAAGGTTTGATAGAATTCTGCACTAAACCCGTCTGGACCTGGGCTCTTTTTGGTTGGAAGACCTTTAATGACTGCTTCTATTTCCTTAGGAGTTATGGGGTTGTTTAACTGGTTTATCTGTTCCTGATTTAACTTCGATACCTGGTATCTGTCTAGGAAATTGTCCATTTCCTGAAGATTTTCAAATTTTGTTGAATATAGGTTTTTATAGTAAGATCTGATGATTTTTTGAATTTCCTCTGAATCTGTAGTTATGTCTCCCTTTTCATTTCTAATTTTGTTAATTTGGACGCACTCTCTGTGTCCTCTCGTTAGTCTGGCTAAGGGTTTATCTATCTTGTTGATTTTCTCAAAGAACCAACTTTTGGTTCTGTTGATTCTTTCTATGGTCCTTTTTGTTTCTACTTGGTTGATTTCAGCTCTGAGTTTGATTATTTCCTGCCTTCTACTCCTCCTGGGTGTATTTGCTTCTTTTTGTTCTAGAGCTTTTAGGTGTGCTGTCAAGCTGCTGACATATGCTCTTTCCTGTTTCTTTCTGCAGGCACTCAGCGCTATGAGTTTTCCTCTTAGCACAGCTTTCATTGTGTCCCATAAGTTTGGGTATGTTGTATCTTCATTTTCATTAAATTCTAAAAAGTTTTTAATTTCTTTCTTTATTTCTTCCTTGACCAGGTTATCATTGAGTAGAGCATTGTTCAATTTCCACGTATATGTGGGCATTCTTCCCTTATTGTTATTGAAGACCAGTTTTAGGCCGTGGTGGTCCGATAGCATGCATGGGATTATCTCTATCTTTCTGTACCTGTTGAGGCCCGTTTTTTGACCAATTATATGGTCAATTTTGGAGAAAGTACCATGAGGAGCTGAGAAGAAGGTATATCCTTTTGCTTTAGGATAGAATGTTCTATAAATATCCGTTAAGTCCATTTGGCTCATGACTTCTCTTAGTCTGTCGACAACTTGAGTATTTCTTATATACATTTCCAGTGTTATTCCCTTTCCCGGTTTCCGGGCAAACATCCCCCTCCCCCCTCCCCTTCCTTATGGGTGTTCCCCTCCCAACCCTCCCCCCATTGCCGCCCTCCCCCCATAGACTAGTTCACTGGGGGTTCAGTCTTAGCAGGACCCAGGGCTTCCCCTTCCACTGGTGCTCTTACTAGGATATTCATTGCTACCTATGGGGTCAGAGTCCAGGGTCAGTCCATGTATAGTCTTTAGGTAGTGGCTTAGTCCCTGGAAGCTCTGGTTGCTTGGCATTGTTGTACTTTTGGGGTCTCGAGCCCCTTCAAGCTCTTCCAGTTCTTTCTCTGATTCCTTCAATAGGGGACCTATTCTCAGTTCAGTGGTTTGCTGCTGGCATTCGCCTCTGTATTTGCTGTATTCTGGCTGTGTCTCTCAGGAGAGATCTACATCCGGCTCCTGTCGGTCTGCACTTCTTTGCTTCATCCATCTTGTCTAATTGGGTGGCTGTATATGTATGGGCCACATGTGGGGCAGGCTCTGAATGGGTGTTCCTTCAGTCTCTGTTTTAATCTTTGCCTCTCCCTTCCCTGCCAAGGGTATTCTTTTTCCTCATTTAAAGAAGGAGTGAAGCATTCACATTTTGATCATCCGTCTTGAGTTTCGTTTGTTCTAGGGATCTAGGGTAATTCAAGCATTTGGGCTAATAGCCACTTATCAATGAGTGCATACCATGTATGTCTTTCTGTGATTGGGTTAGCTCACTCAGGATGATATTTTCCAGTTCCAACCATTTGCCTACGAATTTCATAAACTCGTTGTTTTTGATAGCTGAGTAATATTCCACTGTGTAGATGTACCACATTTTCTGTATCCATTCCTCTGTTGAAGGGCATCTGGGTTCTTTCCATTTTCTGGCTATTATAAATAAGGCTGCGATGAACATAGTGGAGCACGTGTCTCTTTTATATGTTGAGGCATCTTTTGGGTATATGCCCAAGAGAGGTATAGCTGGATCCTCAGGCAGTTCAATGTCCAATTTTCTGAGGAACCTCCAGACTGATTTCCAGAATGGTTTTACCAGTCTGCAACCCCACCAACAATGGAGGAGTGTTCCTCTTTCTCCGCATCCTCGCCAGCATCTGCTGTCACCTGAGTTTTTGATCTTAGCCATTCTCACTGGTGTGAGGTGAAATCTCAGGGTTGTTTTGATTTGCATTTCCCTTATGACTAAAGATGTTGAACATTTCTTTAGGTGTTTCTCAGCCATTCGGCATTCCTCAGCTGTGAATTCTTTGTTTAGCTCTGAACCCCATTTTTTAATAGGGTTATTTGTTTCCCTGCGGTCTAACTTCTTGAGTTCTTTGTATATTTTGGATATAAGGCCTCTATCTGTTATAGGATTGGTAAAGATCTTTTCCCAATCTGTTGGTTGCCGTTTTGTCCTAACCACAGTGTCCTTTGCCTTACAGAAGCTTTGCAGTTTTATGAGATCCCATTTGTCGATTCTTGATCTTAGAGCATAAGCCATTGGTGTTTTGTTCAGGAAATTTTTTCCAGTGCCCATGTGTTCCAGATGCTTCCCTAGTTTTTCTTCTATTAGTTTGAGTGTGTCTGGTTTGATGTGGAGGTCCTTGATCCACTTGGACTTAAGCTTTGTACAGGGTGATAAGGATGGATCGATCTGCATTCTTCTACATGTTGCCCTCCAGTTGAACCAGCACCATTTGCTGAAAATGCTATCTTTTTTCCATTGGATGGTTTTGGCTCCTTTGTCAAAAATCAAGTGACCATAGGTGTGTGGGTTCATTTCTGGGTCTTCAATTCTATTCCATTGGTCTATCTGTCTGTCTCTGTACCAATACCATGCAGTTTTTATCACTATTGCTCTGTAATACTGCTTGAGTTCAGGGATAGTGATTCCCCCTGAAGTCCTTTTATTGTTGAGGATAGCTTTAGCTATCCTGGGTTTTTTGTTATTCCAGATGAATTTGCAAATTGTTCTGTCTAACTCTTTGAAGAATTGGATTGGTATTTTGATGGGGATTGCATTGAATCTGTAGATTGCTTTTCGTAAAATGGCCATTTTTACCATATTAATCCTGCCAATCCATGAGCATGGGAGATCTTTCCATCTTCTGAGGTCTTCTTCAATTTCTTTCCTCAGTGTCTTGAAGTTCTTATTGTATAGATCTTTTACTTGCTTGGTTAAAGTCACACCGAGGTACTTTATATTATTTGGGTCTATTATGAAGGGTGTCGTTTCCCTAATTTCTTTCTCGGCTTGTTTCTCTTTTGTATAGAGGAAGGCAACTGATTTATTTGAGTTAATTTTATACCCAGCCACTTTGCTGAAGTTGTTTATCAGCTTTAGTAGTTCTCTGGTGGAACTTTTGGGATCACTTAAATATACTATCATGTCATCTGCAAATAGTGATATTTTGACCTCTTCTTTTCCGATCTGTATCCCCTTGATCTCCTTTTGTTGTCTGATTGCTCTGGCTAGAACTTCAAGAACTATATTGAATAAGTAGGGAGAGAGTGGGCAGCCTTGTCTAGTCCCTGATTTTAGTGGGATTGCTTCAAGTTTCTCTCCATTTAGTTTAATGTTAGCAACTGGTTTGCTGTATATGGCTTTTACTATGTTTAGGTATGGGCCTTGAATTCCTATTCTTTCCAGGACTTTTATCATGAAGGGGTGTTGAATTTTGTCAAATGCTTTCTCAGCATCTAATGAAATGATCATGTGGTTCTGTTCTTTCAGTTTGTTTATATGATGGATCACGTTGATGGTTTTCCGTATATTAAACCATCCCTGCATGCCTGGGATGAAGCCTACTTGATCATGGTGGATGATTGTTTTGATGTGCTCTTGAATTCGGTTTGCCGGAATTTTATTGAGTATTTTTGCGTCGATATTCATAAGGGAAATTGGTCTGAAGTTCTCTTTCTTTGTTGTGTCTTTGTGTGGTTTAGGTATAAGAGTAATTGTGGCTTCGTAGAAGGAATTCGGTAGTGCTCCATCTGTTTCAATTTTGTGGAATAGTTTGGATAATATTGGTATGAGGTCTTCTATGAAGGTTTGATAGAATTCTGCACTAAACCCGTCTGGACCTGGGCTCTTTTTGGTTGGGAGACCTTTAATGACTGCTTCTATTTCCTTAGAAGTTATGGGGTTGTTTAACTGGTTTATCTGTTCCTGATTTAACTTCGATACCTGGTATCTGTCTAGGAAATTGTCCATTTCCTGAAGATTTTCAAATTTTGTTGAATATAGGTTTTTATAGTAAGATCTGATGATTTTTTGAATTTCCTCTGAATCTGTAGTTATGTCTCCCTTTTCATTTCTGATTTTGTTAATTTGGACACACTCTCTGTGTCCTCTTGTTAGTCTGGCTAAGGGTTTATCTATCTTGTTGATTTTCTCAAAGAACCAACTTTTGGTTCTGTTGATTCTTTCTATGGTCCTTTTTGTTTCTACTTGGTTGATTTCAGCTCTGAGTTTGATTATTTCCTGCCTTCTACTCCTCCTGGGTGTATTTGCTTCTTTTTGTTCTAGAGCTTTTAGGTGTGCTGTCAAGCTGCTGACATAGGCTCTTTCCTGTTTCTTTCTGCAGGCACTCAGCGCTATGAGTTTTCCTCTTAGCACAGCTTTCATTGTGTCCCATAAGTTTGAGTATGTTGTATCTTCATTTTCATTAAATTCTAAAAAGTTTTTAATTTCTTTCTTTATTTCTTCCTTGACCAGGTTATCATTGAGTAGAGCATTGTTCAATTTCCACGTATATGTGGGCATTCTTCCCTTATTGTTATTGAAGACCAGTTTTAGGCCGTGGTGGTCCGATAGCACGCATGGGATTATTTCTATCTTTCTGTACCTGTTGAGGCCCGTTTTTTGACCAATTATATGGTCAATTTTGGAGAAAGTGCCATGAGGAGCTGAGAAGAAGGTATATCCTTTTGCTTTAGGATAGAATGTTCTATAAATATCCCTTAAGTCCATTTGGCTCATGACTTCTCTTAGTCTGTCTACATCACTGTTTAATTTCTGTTTCCATGATCTGTCCATTGATGAGAGTGGGGTGTTGAAATCTCCCACTATTATTGTGTGAGGTGCAATGTGTGTTTTGAGCTTTAGTAAGGTTTCTTTTACGTATGTAGGTGCCCTTGTATTTGGGGCATAGATATTTAGGATTGAGAGTTCATCTTGGTTGATTTTTCCTTTGATGAATATGAAGTGTCCTTCCTTATCTTTTTTGATGACTTTTAGTTGGAAATTGATTTTATTTGATATTAGAATGGCTACTCCAGCTTGCTTCTTCTGACCATTTGCTTGGAAAGTTGTTTTCCAGCCTTTCACTCTGAGGTAGTGTCTGTCTTTGTCTCTGAGGTGTGTTTCCTGTAGGCAGCAGAATGCAGGGTCCTCGTTGTGTATCCAGTTTGTTAATCTATGTCTTTTTATTGGGAAGTTGAGGCCATTGATATTGAGAGATATTAAGGAATAGTGATTATTGCTTCCTGTTATATTCATATTTGGATGTGAGGTTATGTTTGTGTGCTTTTCTTCTCTTTGTTTTGTTGCCAAGACGATTAGTTTCTTGCTTCTTCTAGGGTATAGCTTGCCTCCTTATGTTGGGCTTTACCATTTATTATCCTTTGTAGTGCTGGATTTGTAGAAAGATATTGTGTAAATTTGGTTTTGTCGTGGAATATCTTGGTTTCTCCATCTATGTTAATTGAGAGTTTTGCAGGATACAGTAACCTGGGCTGGCATTTGTGTTCTCTTAGGGTCTATATGACATCAGTCCAGGATCTTCTGGCCTTCATAGTTTCTGGTGAAAAGTCTGGTGTGATTCTGATAGGTCTGCCTTTATATGTTACTTGTCCTTTTTCCCTTACTGCTTTTAATATTCTTTCTTTATTTTGTGCGTTTGGTGTTTTGACTATTATGTGACGGGAGGTGTTTCTTTTCTGGTCCAATCTATTTGGAGTTCTGTAGGCTTCTTGTATGCCTATGGGTATCTCTTTATTTAGGTTAGGGAAGTTTTCTTCTATGATTTTGTTGAAGATATTTACTGGTCCTTTGAGCTGGGAGTCTTCACTCTCTTCTATACCTATTATCCTTAGGTTTGATCTTCTCATTGAGTCCTGGATTTCCTGTATGTTTTGGACCAGTAGCTTTTTCTGCTTTACATTATCTTTGACAGTTGAGTCAATGATTTCTATGGAATCTTCTGCTCCTGAGATTCTCTCTTCCATCTCTTGTATTCTGTTGGTGAAGCTTGTATCTACAGCTCCTTGTCTCTTCTTTTGGTTTTCTATATCCAGGGTTGTTTCCATGTGTTCTTTCTTGATTGCTTCTATTTCCATTTTTAATTCCTTCAACTGTTTGATTGTGTTTTCCTGGAATTCTTTCAGGGATTTTTGCGATTCCTCTCTGTAGGCTTTTACTTGTTTATTAATGTTTTCCTGTGCTTCCCTAAGTGTGTTCAGGTCTTTCTTGAAGTCCTCCAGCATCATGATCAAATATGATTTTGAAACTAGATCTTGCTTTTCTGGTGTGTTTGGATATTCCATGTTTGTTTTGGTGGGAGAATTGGGCTCCGATGATGGCATGTAGTCTTGGTTTCTGTTGCTTGTGTTCCTGCGCTTGCCTCTCGCCATCAGATTATCTCTAGTGTTACTTTGTTCTGCTATTTCTGACAGTGGCTAGACTGTCCTATAAGCCTGTGTGTCAGGAGTGCTGTAGACCTGTTTTCCTCTCTTTCAGTCAGTTATGGGGACAGAGTGTTCTGCTTTCGGGCGTGTAGTTTTTCCTCTCTACAGGTCTTCAGCTGTTCCTGTGGGCCTGTGTCTTGAGTTCACCAGGCAGCTTTCTTGCAGCAGAAAATTTGGTCTTACCTGTGGTCCCGAGGCTCAGGTTTGCTCGTGGGGTGCTGTCCAGGGGCTCTCTGCAGCGGCAGCAACCAGGAAGACCTGTGCCGCCCCTTCCGGGAGCTTCAGTGCACCAGGGTTCCAGATGGTCTTTGGCTTTTTCCTCTGGCGTCCGAGATGTGTGTGCAGGGAGCAGTCTCTTCTGGTTTCCCAGGCTTGTCTGCCTCTCTGAAGGTTTAGCTCTCCCTCCCATGGGATTTGGGTGCAGAGAACTGTTTATCCGGTCTGTTTCCTTCAGGGTCCGGCGGTGTCTCAGGCAGGTGTCCTGCCGCTCCTGGGCCCTCCCCCACGGGAGCCCAGAGGCCTTATACAGTTTCCTCTTGGGCCAGGGATGTGGGCAGGGGTGAGCAGTGTTGGTGGTCTCTTCCGCTCTGCAGCCTCAGGAGTGCCCACCTGACCAGGCGGTTGGGTCTCTCTCTCCGAGTATTTCTTATATACATTTCAAGTGTTATTCCCTTTCCCGGTTTCCGGGCAAACATCCCCCTCCCCCCTCCCCTTCCTTATGGGTGTTCCCCTCCCAACCCTCCCCCCATTGCCGCCCTCCCCCATAGTCTAGTTCACTGGGGGTTCAGTCTTAGCAGGATCCAGGGCTTCCCCCTCCACTGGTGCTCCCACTAGGATATTCATTGCTACCTATGGGGTCAGAGTCCAGGGTCAGTCCATGTATAGTCTTTAGGTAGTGGCTTAGTCCCTGGAAGCTCTGGTTGCTTGACATTGTTGTACTTTTTGGGTCTCGAGCCCCTTCAAGCTCTTCCAGTTCTTTCTCTGATTCCTTCAACGGGGGTCCTATTCTCAGTTCAGTGGTTTGCTGCTGGCATTCGCCTCTGTATTTGCTGTATTCTGGCTGTGTCTCTCAGGAGCGATCTACATCCGGCTCCTGTCGGTCTGCACTTCTTTGCTTCATCCATCTTGTCTAATTGGGTGGCTGTATATGTATGGGCCACATGTGGGGCAGGCTCTGAATGGGTGTTCCTTCAGTCTCTGTTTTAATCTTTGCCTCTCCCTTCCCTGCCAAGGGTATTCTTTTTCCTCATTTAAAGAAGGAGTGAAGCATTCACATTTTGATCATCCGTCTTGAGTTTCGTTTGTTCTAGGGTTTACTTACATTTCAAACGTTATTCCCCTTCCCAGTTTCCTGTCCATAAGCCCCAATCCCCTCCCCTCCCCCTCTCCCATATGGGTATTCCCTTACCAGTCTCAATCCCTCACGAGTATCTCTAATCCAAAGTTTCTTTGCAGTTTCAGCATCTCCCTTAACTTTTAACATCTTCAAGTTTCTCTACATTGCTCATCTCAACCTTTTGACCTAATTGGGTCCACTTGGTCTCAAGTTACCATCTTCCTATAACTAAACTCTTACTGCATTAATATCTGCATTCAGTTCTGTCACCTGTGGTCAAAGAGCACCAGGGAGACAGCATGTGATTGAGGATTATACAAGAATGTTTCCCTCATTAGAAAATGTGCCTGTTTCTTTAGAAGGGAGTTGCAGCCACGCTGAGCCTGGGGTTTGCTCGGAATAGGGGATAGGTGTGGAACTAGATTACTGGATAATATGCCATAAAGAGTCACTGTGTAACACAAAAGTCAAGTGAGGTGCTTCCCTGGGCAGAAAGGTTCATTACACAGGCATAATTTACCGGAGATAAAAGGGTACTGCTTTTCTATGGGCTGGAACATTTTAGCTTATGTGCTCAGAAGTGTGACTCCTGGGGAATCTTTCCAAAAAGGGTAACCGGAGCTTCATTTCTCTCCACCCGAGCCACCAAGACAGACACTTAAGCTGATAAATTTTCACTCTCAGAACCTGTTAGTGACTGTGATGGTGTGAGGTAATTGTTGCTAGCATCCATGCTCTCCTCCCTCTGCAGTTTCAGAATAGCTTCTGGCAGAGACAAATCTGATTTAGAATAGGTCAAATCTTGTGTTGTCCTTTAGATCCAGAACAGCAAATACAGTTGGTAACCTAGTCACCAGTACTTGTTTCCTTGTCATTGCCTAAAGTCATCAGTGCCAAATAATCCTGAGGGCTAGCGGGCTCAGTGGCTGATGACGTTAGCACGGTACAAAGTGAGGACAGGAGACACTACCTCTATGCCTAGAGGTCAACGAACCAGCCTGGTTCTGTGGGAATTTTGCTTGGCATCAATTTTCTTTTCACCATATTTTTTAACCCAATCTTGGAACCCTTTTTTCACCTGTTTTCTGAAATAATCGGGTTTGCTTAATCTTTCTCTCTCTTAGTGGTTATGTTTTCCCTGAATTTCATAAAATATCTGTGTCTTCCTGCACATAGAACATTTATATGCAACAGAAAAAGTATAACATCTACATATACCCACAGCAAGTAATATTACACTTCATGTATCCAACTACCAAATAGGATATAGTTCATTGAGCATGCTAAATTTGTAACATTATACATATAAATTCAGAATTTAATTATTCTCTCACTATTTCATGAGTAACTATTTTGAGACAGTTGTTGACTTAAGCACTAACAACAAGATGTGGATGGCATTAAAGGATATAAAAGCTCATAAAGTAGGTCTCTGTTATAACCAATGATATCTCCGAGGGAGGAGAGGCATAAGAGTTTGTATTACGTCTGCTGATACAATCTGTTAACTAGCTAAACGAACTTGGACAAGTTACTTGTCCTGTTGGAGCCTTTATATAATGGGGTTTAGAGAGACAACAATAAGCTCTCACAAAAAAAAAATCAGACGAAAATACATGTGCAGGTCAGAATTTTATTTTTATAGCAACAAGCATTTTTATGGACTCTAGCATGCTCATTGAACTATCCTATTTGGTAATCGGATACATGAAGTGTAATATTACTTGCTGTGGGCATATGTAGATGTTATACTTTTTCTGTTGCATATAAATGTTCTATGTGCAGGAAGACACAGATATTTTATGAAATTCAGGAAAAACACAACCACTAAGAGAGAGGAAGATTAAGCAAACCCGATTATTTCAGAAAACAGGTGAAAAAAAGGTTCCAAGATTGGGTTATAATAACCCTCATGAGAAGGAAGAATTCAATGATCTAAGTAACCTCTTCTTTCCTGGAGACCTGGGTTTTGCTTGACTCTAGGCGATGCACCAGTAAAGAAGAATAAACCGAGACAGAGTTTATTCTCTGTCTGGATTCTCTCAGCATCTCAAAGCACTTGCTGTTCTTCCAAAGGACAAGGATTCTGTTTGTAACACCCACATTGGCTGGCTCTAAACTACCTGTAACTCTAGCTACAGCGAATTGCCTCTTTCGTTGCACAGGCACATGCACATATCCATAAAATGAAAATAAAAATAAGTTAAGACAGAATATCTACCCTCAGGACTTGCTCAGTGAGAAGGTACAACAGAAACCTGCTGGAGGGGAAGCTAATGGAACAGGCAAGTCAGGCCTTCCTGAGAGCCCTGGGGAGACTTGGCCCAGTGCTTTGGAGACAGATCATAGGTTCCGATTCCAACTCTCTTAATAACTACTTGCGAGACCTTGGGGAGGTTATTAATCTCTCTCCGAACATCCGTTTCCAGATCTCAAACTCAATGGAAAAAGGGAAAACACAATAATACCTCTGTTAATCGAATAAAGGAAATGACACAGCTCAAGTTCAAAGGATGGTGCTTACAAGGAAGTACTGGGGGCATGACAGTGAGCTCTTGCTAATAATGGTGTGCTTATTAATAACATTAGAGTTATTAATGGGAATAAGAGAAACCCCAAATTCTAGTCACCAATTAATATAAAAAGGAGTACGAATGCTTTCAGTTTCCAGTACTAGTACCACCTGACTTAATCGATGATGACATAAGCCCAGTAGTGAAGGTTTGCCAGTTTGTGGTGGGAGGTCACCAATACCACGAGGCACCGTGGCTTCCTTCATTCTCTGCCTTCCTCAGCCTATTGAAATTTTTTATCCTCCTGATCACAAGATGGCCACCACCACTAACATAATGCCTGGCAGGGGGAGGGGCATTTTCATTGCAGCCCCGTAAAGAACTTGCCATTCTACTTTAAAAATACAAATTCTGGGGGGCTGGAAGCTCAGTGGTTAAGAGCTCTGACCGCTCTTTCAGAGAGGTCCTGAGTTCAATTCTTAGCAACCACATGGTGGCTCACAACCATCTGTAATGGGATCCGATGCCCTCTTTTGGTGTGTCTGAAGACAGTGACAGTGTACTCATATACACAAAAATAGGTAAATAAAAGTCTTTTTTAAATATACAAATTCTGGCTAAAAGAATGAATGGAGGATGTCTGCTGCACAGACAGGTTACAACGTCTACCATAATCTGATTATTTAAAAATGTCACGGGTTGCATTTTCAAAGGCAAACGAATTAACTACCTGTAACGGGATGGAAGTCTATGTAATATTTAGACTCAAAGACCACAAGAGAGGTGGTTGAAAAAGAGACAGACATGCTGTCAGACCTTTGGGCAAGTTTTTTTCATGGTGAATTTTAATCGTAATTGTGTGCATAAAACATAAATTTATTTTCAGATATGCAAATGAAGCACCTGGAATAACGGGAAATAATGTAGCTACATTTCGAATGCTGTCTCTCCCAGGCATATGTATTATTTGAAGAATCACAAGTCACTTAAGCTCAACTTTCCCTAAACCTTGCTCTAAAACCTCATTTCCCCTTTTTGCTGCCTCCTTACACAGCACGCTGTCGTAAGAGCTGACTCTCTTCTCCACACTTTTGCCACACTGGTGTTTCTTCAGCGGTTCTTCAAAAGGTCCCCCATCCCCTCCACACCGCTGCTCATAGCATTCGCTCCAATCTGACACACCCCAGCGCCTCTTCAGAACAGGGTCTCATCTCCTGCCACACTGACTGCTCCAGCTCCCACGGGTCCTCCCTAATGGCTCCTCCTACAACTTCAGATTGGAATATTAAAAATGCCTCCTTAGGTCACCGAGTTCCTCAGACTACATCTATTTTACCACTTGCATAGTCTCCCGCTGGTAAATTCAGGCCTGTTGCTTTAAACATCTTTAATGCCAAGTGTTCACCATGTCTCCGCTGGGGACCCTGCTGGACTCTGCGCGACCCCAGCATCTTAAACTCCTAGCAGTACTCCTGCAGTCGCATCAGCACCACCATGGCTCACGACCCCCAGATTAGTTTTTATTTACCCAGTTACTTAAGTGCAAAGCTCTGAAATTATTTTTAATTCTGCTTTTTATCTACTTGCCCTTTGTGAATCAATGGCCAAGTATTTTTTTTTCTTTATTTACATTTCAAATGTTATCCCCTTTCCTGGTTTCCCCTCCCAAACTCCCATCCCAGCTACCCTAACCCTGCTTCTGTAAGGGTGCTCCCCGACCCACCTACCCACTCCCACCTCACCCCTCTGGCATTCCCCTACACTGGGGCATTAAGGTCCTTCATAGGACCAAGGGCCTCTCCTCCCACTGATGCCAGATAAGGCCATCCTCTGCTCCATATGCTGCTGGAGCCATGGGTCACTCCATGTGTATTCTGTGGTTGGTGGTTTAGTCCCTGGGTGCTGGGGGGGGGGATCTGGTTGGTTGATATTGTTGTTCTTCCTATGGGGTTGCAAACTCCTTCAGCTCCTTCAGTCCTTTCTCTAACTGGGGTCCCAGAGCTCAGTCTGATGGTTGGCTGCAAGCATCTGCCTCTATATTTGTCAGACTCTGGCAGAGACTCTCAGGAGACATTCATATCAGGCTTCTGTCAACAAGCACTTCTTGGCATCAGCAATACATAGTGTCTGGGTTTGGTGTCTGTATATGGGATGGATCCCCAGGTGGGACAGTATCTGGATGGCTTTTCCTTCAGTCTCTGTTCCACACTTTGTTCCAGTATTTAGACAGGAGCCATTCTGGGAGATGAGTGGATGGCCCCATCCCCAACCAGGGGCCTTGCCTAACCTCTGGATATGGTCTCTACAGGTTTTCCCTCCCCTTTTGTTGGGTATTTCACCTAACCTCATGCCTACTGGGTCCTGGGAATCTCTTGCTTTCCTGGTATCTGGGACTTGCTGGTGGCTACTCACAGTTACCCATCCCCCAATGCTACACACCTCTTTTCCTGACCCTCTGTATATCATCCCTGTCTCCTCCCACACCTGATCCTGTCCGCCCTACCCCCCTATCTTCTTTTCCTCCCAAGTCTCTCCCACCCTCTATCTCCTGTATTTTGTTTCCCCTTCTAAGAAGAACTGAAGCATCCACACTTTGGTCTTCCTTCTTCTTGAACTTCATATGGTCTATGAGTTGTATCTTGGGTATTCCAAGATTCTTTTTGCCTAATATCCACTTAGCAGTGAATATATAGCATGTGTGTTCTTTTGTGACTGAGTTGCCTTACTCAGGATGACATTTTCTAGTTTAATCCATTTGCCTAAGAATTTCACGAAGTCATTGTTTTTGATAGCTGAGTAGTACTCCATTGTGTAAATTTTCTGTATCTATTCCTCTATTGAGGAACATCTGGGTTCTTTCCAGCTTCTGGCTATTATTAATAAGGCTGCTATGAATATAGTGGAGCATGTTCCTTGTTATATGGAACATATTTTGGGTATATGCCCAGGAGTGGTATAGCTAGGTCCTCACATAGTACTTTGTCCCATTTTCTGAGGAACTGACAGACTGATTTCCAGGGTGGTTGTATCAGCTTGCAATCACACCAACAATGGAGGAGTGTTTCTCTTTCTCCACACCCTTACCAGCATCTGGTGTCACCTAAGTTTTTGATCTTAGCCATTCTGACTGGTGTGAGGTGGAATCTCAGGGTCATTTTGACTTGCATTTCCTTGATGGCTAAGAATGTTGAACATTTCTTTACATGTTTCTCGGCCATTTAATATTCCTCCATTGAGAATTCTTTGGTTAGCTCTGTACTCCATTTTTAATAGTGTTATTTGGTTCTGTGGAGTCTAACTTTTTGAGTTCTTTGTATATATTGGATATTAGCCCTCTATCTGATGTAGGATTGGTAAAGATCTTTTCCCAATCTGTTGGTTTCTGTTTCGTCCTATTGACAGTGTCCTTTGTCTTAGAGAAGCTTTGCAATTTTGTGAGTTACCATTTGTTGATTCCTGTTCTTAGAGCATATGCTACTAGTGTTCTTTTCAGGAAAATTTCTCTTGTGCCCATGTGTTTGAGACTCTTCCCCACTTTCTCTTCTATTAGTTTCATGTGGTCTGTGAATTGTATCTTGGGTATGCCAAGCTTTTGGTCTAATATCCACTTATCAGTGAGTGCATACCTTGTGTGTTATTTTGTGACTGGGTTACCTCTTTCAGGATATTTTTTAATTCTATCCATTTACTGAAGAATTTCATGAAGTCATTGTTTTTGATAGCAGAGTAGTACTCCATTGTGTTAATATACCACATTTCTGTATCCATTCCTCTGTTGAAGGAAGGACATCTGGGTTCTTTCCAGCTTGTGGCTATTATAAATAAGGCTGCTATGAACATAGTGGAGCATGTGTTCTTGTTATATGTTGGAGCATCTTTTGAGTATATGCCCAGGCATGGTATAGCTGAATCCAAACTATTTTTAATGTAAGGATACAGTAAACATAAACTCTTCACTGTAGTGACACCTGATGTGTGCACAGAGATCATATACAGATTTAAGGCTACAGTTGTTTTGTTTCTTGAAACACACTCTTCAGTCCTTCTTCTTAATTTTCACATTGTTTAGTGAAAATATATATTATATCATATTATATAATATATTTTATCATATTATGATATATTTTACAATATATAATATGGTATTATGATATATTGTATAATATGATATAATATAATACAATATATATGCTGGTTGGTTTTTTGTCAACATAGCACGATCTAAGTTTATTTGAGAAAAGAGAACCTCAATCGAGAAAAATGTCTCCGTCAGAATAGCTTGTAGGTATGTCTTTGGTACATTTTCTTGGATGTTGATTGATGACAGTGGACCCAGCTCTCTGTGGTTGGTACCAACCTTGGGCAGTTTGTCCTGAGGTCTATAAGAAAGCAGCTGAGCAAACCAGTAGTCATCATTCCTCTGTGGCCTCTGTTTCAGTTCCTGTCTCCAGGTTCCTGCTTGATTTCATGACCTGATTTCCCTCAGGGTTGGACTGTGAGGTGGAGTTTGTAAGCCAAGTAATACCTCTTGGTTTCCAAGGTTGTTTTTGGTCATCAAGTTTGTCTTAGCAGTGAAAGCAAACTGGGACAATACCATATATTTGTTTGCTCATATCGCAATGAAAAAGAGCAGATACATCATAACTCATGTCAGTTTGGGAAATTGTTGCTGTGCATCATGTTTTGCAGGTATGGATACCCTTTGGGCATGGCCCACTTACTCTTAGCTCTATATTTAACTCTAAATATTTTGACTAGACTATCCTTCTTCACTGAGCAAATTTTAGGGGCAACTTTGTCTATATCTTGAGGTAAGAATAATCCTGGATAATCTGTAGTCTATTAGCAGAAAGCAAGTAGCTTTCTCAAGGAATAACAAACTGTAGGGGAAATGTGTGATGAACTGTGAAATGAACATCACTGAGCTGCTGGCTACTGATAAGTTGAGCATCTATGGAAAACAGTCATACAGTTCATTTTAAACAATAGCTGGAAAGGTTATGAGTCATTCTCAAAAAGAGGAAAAAGATATGAACTGCTTAAGAACATGATACATATCTGTATACATCAGTTACATATGATTTTGGTTTCCCATAGATAAAGAAAGGCATTAAGACATTTGGTTTAGAGAAAGACAGACAGCGGTTAGAACAGTAGTATCTTTTGTTGAGGCTCCTGTGAGGTGCATTTATTGTCTATTCTGGTTAAGAAAAGTCCGTGCGTGACAAAGAAAGATGAAGCCCCTGAGTTAATATAGAAAGGTATCGATCCAAGGACAGAACTAGGGCTACCAATTCAGGCATTCTGCATGGTAGAAATGTCCCCTTGGGTACTGAACCTTCAGAAGGAACTATAGTGCACTTTACCCATGAGCAGGCAGGCATGGAGCCAGTGTGCAGGAGGGTTGTGGAGCCCTCAGGAACATATTGGAACGTTCTGTTCCAATCTGGTTGAATTACTGCTGGCCGGGCCCTTTGCATGGCTACAATGACAGCATTGGACCTCTGCTCTGTGGAATTACCTAGCAGATCCTTTACTTCCCCCAAAGCTTATGCATTCTTGGCCTGGACTTGCCTTTCATCAGTCACTGACATTGCCGAGACAGCTCTGCATGCTCTCGATACACCAGTTCCCAGCCGTTTTGTAAAAGTGTCATTAAAAATAAACACTGTTTTGAGAGGAAACAAACCAGGGGAAGTCTGTAGCAGTTGGAAATTCAACAGGAGTCTTTGAGAGTTTTTGTTTGTCCCAAGTCAGTGGTTCACCATGTCTGTATCATGGATTCTACATAGTCTCTTCCTTAGTTAGTTTTGAGAGGAATGTGTTTGGGGAACTGTTCACTGTACAGGTCCTCTCTGTCTCTCTGCCAGAAGGCACACAGTAACTAACATGGAAAAGCAAATCATCATGTTCATATGGATGAATCACATGGGACATTTGATCACCAATGTCCTCTTTCCTATACACCTCTCTACCCAGCCATCTCCTTCCTCGGCCATATGAAAACAACCTTTTCCTTTTTATTTTAAGTCTAGAATTTTGGAGTTGCTTATAAAAGCTGTTAATGATATTTCTTGAATACTCACAAAATCAAGGAAACAACAAACATGTATTGGATGATATTAGAGAAGATCCTATTTACCTCAATTTTTTTCTAATAGAGAAAGATTTCTTGGGTATAGACACAGTATGTTCCAACACCAGGAAAAAGAATATATATCTATTTGGAGACCTTTGGGAGGGGCTACTATTTTAGGCTAGACGTTGAGTATTGCCTAAACAAATTAAAGATAACCCTTAAAGAGAGTCACAGCCTGGTAGGCACTTGGTTATAAATGCGCAGGTTCATAGAAATGTGACTTGGGTGTGTTGTGACACCATTAGGATGCAAAGAGGAAAGCACACCCGAGCAGATTGTCACTCCTACGTAGACTTACCATGGTCAGATCATATCATTATCCGGACTCATGGGCTGCTCAAAAATGCTCCCATTATAACTCTGCATTCTTTCTAGCAGTCATCCTTAGACCTTCACACTCGCTTTCCTAATGGAATGAATATTGCCAACACTCACCAGTAACCTTGAGGCAAAACAAAGACATTTTAATATTTTGAGGAGAAATTGCCCCCTCAGGGCCCCACAGAGTGCAAATCTTTCTTTTCTGCGGCACATGCATCTTTTACATGTGGAGGCCAGTCCTCTTGTTCAGTCTTATGCGTCACAGTCTTTCCTCAGGAATGTTACAGTAACCTTTATTTCTTTCTGACCCCTCCCTCTCCCTCACCTCTGTGTGTGTGTGTGTGTGTGTGTGTGTGTGTGTGTGTGTGTGTGTGTGTATGTGACATATGCACATGTGGGTACATGTTTGGACGTGTGTGTGCTTTGCCTGCTCAGGACCAAAGTTAACACCAGGTATTTGCCCATTGCTTCCTACTTTATTCATTGTTGTAGTCTGTCACTGAACCCAGAACTCAGCAATTTCAGCTGTCATGGCTACTAGCTTGCTCTGATGATTCTGTCTCTACCTCCTAAGGAGCCACCATACCCGTCCAGTTTAGGCTAGGTTCTTGGGGTCCAAACTCTGATCCTCAGACAGCTTTATTCATCTTACCCATCCCTGACTGACTCTACTCTTTAAAAACTCATCATCTTACCCCCATTACTGAAATAATATTCCTTTGGAAGTTATAATTTTGTAAAAGTGGACATCACAATGTGTTTTCCTTGGGCCTGGCAGATGGCTCACTGACTGAAGTAGCTCGCTATCCAGTCTCATGGCTTTCATCTCCTCCTCCACCCCTGACCTAATGGAAAGAAAGTTCTGGAGAGAACCAATTTGTTCAAGTTCTATTCTAACCTCTGCATGCACAGGCATGCACACACAGAAACACAGATCAATGTTTTTAAAAGCATGATTTCCCTGACTACTATGGTTTGAATGCTATGCATTCCCTGGATACTCTTAATGTATAATTTACTCAAAGCCCCCACATCTTGAAAACACCAGCTTCAGCTACCTATTTCAGTGTACTTCATACCATCAGTTAGTCTGTTACAGTCAGACCTGATTTCTGTGTCTCTATTGCTCTATACTTTGATTTGGTTTGATAGCAGTCACTGTTTACCTTCCTGAGTCCAATCCACCTCATAAGTAAGAGCTAAACCTTTATCTCATTAACGAGATGCTCTCTCAGTATCATGAACTTCCTCCCGACTACATCCAGCTATTATAAAGTCCTGTGAATACCAGAGCCTTATATCCCTCTTGTCCTGTGAGATAGTGCTGATTATCTAGACCTTACTAATCAATAGCAAACTTCTGAATGACAATGTCACATATCTTATTTTTTCTTCCACAGCACTCATCATAAACTGAGATAATATAATTTGTCATACTTCCTGGTTTTTGACTGATTTTTCCTATCTGTTCTGATAGAATGGCAGTTCTAGTCAAGGATGTACACTGACTATTCTGTTCCTTAATTACCTGTGAAAATAACCACTCAGTGAATTCATTGGTGAATGGAAGTGGTGTGCATGAATCAGTTCACTGGTTGGTTTAACTAAAGGAGGAGCAACAAAATAGGCTGTACACTAGTCCTTGTGTACTGTTATACCAGGAATCCTATAACCATTTAATGTGCATTGTCTTACCTAGGTTCCTATTGCTGTGATAAATTCCATAACCTAAAGCACTTCAGTGAGGAAAGGATCTGTTTCAGCTTACAACTCTTATGTCACCCTCTACCACTGAGCGATGTGAGGTCAGGAACCTGGAGGCAGTAACTGAAGCAAAGACAATGGCAGAGGGTGGCATTTCATTGCCTTGTTCCCCTGGCTTGGTCAGATTGATTTTTTTTTACTAATCATTTTATTTGTTTACATTTCAAATGATATCCCCTTCCCAGTTACCCCTGCATAAAGCCCCCATCCCATATCCCTCTCTCCAGTCCCCTTTTCCTCTATGAGGTGCTCCTCTACCAACTTACCCACTCTTGCCTCTACAGGACCAAGGTCCTTCCCTCCCATTGATGTCAGATAAGGCAGTCCTTGGCTACATGCATATCTGGAGCCATGGGTCCCTCTGTGTGTACTCTTTGGTTGGTGATTTAGTCCTTGGGAGCTCTGAGTAGTCCAGTTAATTGATATTGTTCTTTCCATGGGGTTGTAAACCCCTTCAGTTCCCTCAGTCCTTCCCTAAAAGGGGGGGGGGATAAGGTATTGCAAGGGACAGGAGAAAAGTACAAAGGGTCAGAAAATTGAATAGAAATACGTAGCAGTTGGCAATAGGGAACTGGTGGCAGCCACTAGAAAATCCCATATGCCAAGGAAACAAGAGGCTCTCAGGACCCAATGGCATTGACTTTAGCTGAAATACCCAGCAAATGGAAGACAGAACCTGTAGAGACCGGCTCTAATAGATAGGCATGGCCCCCAGCTAAGGGCTGGGATCACCAACCCATCACAAAACTTTTAGCCCAGAAATGTTCCTGTCCAAAGCAAAGACAGGGACAAAAAGGGAACAGAGACTCTTCAGAAAGGACAACGAGAGACCTCCCCATCAGGGGATCCATCCTGTCTGCAGACACCAAACCCAACTACTGCTGATGCCAAGAAGTGTTTGATGACAGGTATGGCTGTTCTCTGAGAGGTTCAACCAGCACCTGACCAATATAAGGGCATATACTCACAGCCAACCATTGGCCTGAGTCCTGGGATCCCAACAGTTTGATTTTTTAATGAAACATAGTTCCACCTTACCCAGGGTAGCACAACCCAGAGTGAGTTGGGCCCACTCATATTAATCATTGACCAAGAGAAGTCCCAGACAAAGTTTCTACAGAGCAACTTTGGAGGCATTGTTCTCAACTGAGGTCCCCTCCTTTCAGTTAAATCTAGTTTGTGTTGTTAAAGAAGAACAAGAAGAAAGGGGAGGAGGAGGGGAGGAGGAGGAGGAGGAGGAAGAGGAGGAGAAGAGGAAGAAGAAGAAGAAGAAGAAGAAGAAGAAGAAGAAGAAGAAGAAGAAGAAGAAGAAGAAGAAGAAGAAGAAGAAGAAGAAGAAGAAGAAAGATGAAGAGGAGGAGAAGGAGGAAGAAGAGGGAGATGAGGAGGAGGAAGAAAAGGAAAAAGAGGAAGAAGAGGAGGAGGAAGAGGAAGAAGAGGAAGATGAGGAGGAGGAGGAAGAAAAGGAAAAAGAGGAAGAAGAAGAGGAGGAGGAAGAGGAAGAAGGAGAAGGAGAAGAAGAAGAAGAAGAAGAAGAAGAAGAAGAAGAAGAAGAAGAAGAAGAACAACAACAACAACAACAACAACAACAACAACAACAACAATAATAGGATACACATTATTTCACCTAACATTTTCAATAGCCCTGTGAATTACTTCTACTATAGATTATGCAATGCGGGTTTAGAATGGTTAATGAATTTGTCTAATATAGAGCTGATAAAATGGCTCAGTGGTTAAGAGCACTGTCTGCTCTTCCAGAGGTCCTGAGTTCAATTCCCAGCAACCACATGGTAGCTCACAACCATCTGTAATGAAATCTGGTGCCCTCTTCTGGTCTACAGGCATACATGCAGGCAGAGGGCTGTATGATGTATACATAATAAATAAATAATTTAAAAAAAAAAAGAAAAGAAGAGATTTCAACTCAGATCTTACATTAACATTTTACAATGCAATTTTTTGGAGTTTTTGGTTATTTATTTATTTATTTATTTATTCATTCATTCATTCATTTACTTATTCACATTAAGTCCAGATCACTGCTCGCTTAGTCCCTCTCCCTGCCCCCTCCCTTTCTCCCTTCCACCTTGGGTATACCCCCTACCCTGGCACACCAAGTCTCTTCTGGGGCTTCCTCTCCCACTGATGCCAAAGTGGCCCAGCTAGAAGAACATAACCCACAGACAGGCAACAGCTTCAGGGACAGCCCCCAGTACAATTGTTTGGGACCCACATGAAGACCAAGCTGCACATCTGCTATAAATGTATATGTGGGGAGGGGTACTAGGCCCAGCCCATGTATGCTCTTTGGTTGATAGTTCAATCTCTGAGCACCCCCAAGGGTCTCCAGGTTAGTTGACTCTTGGTCTTCCTTTGGAGGTCCCATTCCCTTCGGTCTTTTCCCTACCTCTTTCATAAAAGTCCCCAAGCCTCCTTTAATGTTTGGCTTTGGGTCTCTGTATCTGTTTCAGTCAGCAGCTGGGTGGAACCTCTGATGCGTTTTAGCTGAGCTTTCTCAGAACAGTTGAAGAGAGCAGAAATCTCCATCAGTGGTATGTTAAACTACGGTTATTTCTGTTGATTTCTTTTTTTTTCTTTTTTTCATCTTTATTAACCTGGGTATTTCTTATTTACATTTCGATTGTTATTCCCTTTCCTGTTTTCTGGGCCAACATCCCCCTAATCCCTCCCCCTCCCCTTCTCTATGGGTGTTCCTCTCCTCCTCCCCTCCTTTATGGGTGTTTCCCTCCCTACCCTCCCTCCATTACCGCCCTTCCCACAACAATCACGTTCACTGGGGGTTCAGTCTTGGCAGGTCCAAGGGCTTCCCCTTCCACTGGTGCTCTTACTAGGATATTCATTGCTACCTATGAGGTTGGAGCCCAGGGTCAGTCCATGTTGATTTCTTATACAGGTAGAACATACAGCCTTTTGATTGTACAGTTGAGGGACGGTACACACATTTTTAAGATTCTAGCTAAACTAGTTCATTTATTTAATTTGTCACCTCTGACTGTACCTGCTATCCGATGTTACCCAAAGGAAGGGAGACTAGAGTAATAATATGGATTCCTGGTAGTGGGCTGCCAAGGGACTTAACTATGTAGATTTAAGCACTGAGAAACTTAACAGAGAAATAAATGGTTAAAAATTCTGTGTCTACATACACATTTTGCCAATCCCATATTTGACTTTCCAGGTTAAAATAACATGATCACGATTTTATAACAAGAAGGAACCCACATGAAATTATGCTGTTCTATTTTCTACCTTTGGCCAGATGACGTGCTACCTATATTTGCTTAGTGAGAGCTTAGCAAAGTTCAGTGTTTACCACATTTCACTGAAGAGAAGACCATGTCTAGAGGGAGCTTGAAGTCATGTTCTGGTGTATCGGTCCTTAGTAAGATGTGGGTCACCGAAAGACTCCCTCTCACCTGGGTACCTATTCTAATCTCCAGAACCCATGGATAAACTGAATTATGACAAAAGGGGCTGAAATTGGGGACCGTGAGAGAGTAACTCTTCTGGGCAACCCAGGTGGGATTCTACTCAGCAGAATCCATGCCGAACTGTAGTGATGTTTGTCTGACTAGTCAGAAGGAAACATGCAGAACACTAAAAGAAATGTCTGGCTTTGAAGATGGAGGGAAGGTCTCTTCAGTCACAAGTCCCTGCAGCTTCTGGATGCCGGAGAAGACAAGGAAATGACTGTCTCTTAATCCCCCTGAAACAGGAGTAAGGCCTCTGGTAACTTGATTTTAGCTGAGACTTCAGGCAGGCTTCCAACTTGTGATATACTAAATTGATGTTGTTCTAGGCCACACTTAAAATTAATGTTTTAATCTTTTATTTAAATTTGACACAGAGAACCTCAAAGTAGAACATGTTTTAGTAGCTGATTGAAAGTCATCTCTGGATGACCTAAGAACTGTTGGGACAGTTACTTTTGATTTTCTTTTTTGAACCTGTCTGGCACCTCTTGCACACACACACACACACACACACACACACACACACACACACACACACACACACACACACACAGTTGTTTCTCCTTCATCAGATGATAGGTAAAATTTCACAAGAAAGCAAGCCACAGCCCTGAGAGTTTAGTTTCTTTTTTTTTCTTTCTTTTTTTGTTCTTGATGCTATTAGCTAATATAGCTAATATATATAATATAGCTAATATAGCTAGTAACCTTATGAGTTTGGAATATTCAATGAAATTTTAGAGTCTTATATTAATAAAGGGCAAAACAAAGTGATGTGATGGGGGTTTTTAAGGACCTACCTGCTCCTGCCAGTTTCTGGGTGGTTTTAGACCGTGTAGGAACTATTGTTGCTCTGTCTCATTCATCACAGAAGGCGTAATCTTCTGGCTTATGATTCATCTTCCTCCCCTCTCTTAGAAGAAAGCAGAAGGCAGCTATACTGGGAATTAGAACTGTTATCAGGCTCAAAACACTTAATTAAACAATTCATTTGATTACCTCTAATCATGTTGAATTAATCTCCTTAGTTCTGCCCTTATATTAGTCAGGAAAGGCTAGGCTAGGATGTAGTAATACATTCTGATTAGCCAAGTCCCGGTGGCTATGCCAGCCCAAGTTATTTCTCCTGTAGAGTCTGTAACTTTCCAAAATCTTGCCTCCACATGCAGTGAGACATCAGTGTTTGTTACAAAGTAATGGTTTGACCTCCCACTTTGAGGCCTTTATGCATTCCTATGCAACAAAAGACAAAGAAATGGGTAATCCTAGCAGATACCCGTTTAAGTGCTTTGGGTTAAACGTGACCTGACCTTGTCTGCCTTAGAAAATTGTCACATGGCTTGGTTATCCTTTGAGTAGAGGAAGACTACTGATTTGAGTTAATTTTATACCCAGCCACTTTGCTGAAGTTGTTTATCAGGTGTAGGAGTTCTCTGGTGGAATTTTTAGGGGTCACTTAAGTGTAATCTCATATCATCTGCAAATGGTGATATTTTGACTTCTTTTCCAATTTGTATTCTTTGACCTTTTGTTGTTGTTGTATAATTGCTCAGGGCAGGATTTCAAGTACTGTATTGAATAGGTAGAGAGAGAGCAGGCAGCCTTGTCTAGTCCCTGATTTTAGTGGGATTGCTTTCAAGTTTCTCCTCATTTAGTTTGATGTTGGCTACTGGTTTGGTGTATAATGCTTTTACTATGTTTAAGTATGGGCCTTGAATTCCTGATCTTTCCAAGAGTTTTATCATGAAGGCATGTTGAATTTTGTCAAATGCTTTTCTCACCACCTAGTGAGATGATCATGTGGTTTTGTTCTTTGAGTTTGTTTATGTGGTAGAATATGTTAATGGATTTTCATATATTGAACTATCCCTGCATCCTGATACAGAGGTGGATGCTCACAGCCAACCATTGGACTGAGCATGGGGACCCCAATGGAGGAATTAAGGAAAGGACTGAAGGAGCTGAAGGGGTTTGCAACCCCATAGGAAGAACAACAATATCAACCAACCAAACCCCACACCCCGAGCTCCCAGGGACTAAACCACCAACCACAGAGTATACATAGTGGGACCCATGGCTCCAGCGGTATGTGTAGCAGAGGATGACCTTATCTGGCATCAATGGGAGAAGAGGCCCTTGGTCCTGTAAAGGCTTGATGCTCCAGTGTAGTGGAATGCCTGGGCAGGGAGGTAAGAAGGAGTAGGTGGTTGGGTGAGGGAGTACCCCACAGAAACAGGGAGGGGGAGTTGGATAGAGGGTTTCTGGAGGGGAAACCAGGAAGGGGGATAACATTTAAAATGTAAATAAAAATATTCAATAAAAGAAAAAAAATACTAAGGTAGGTTAATTGAATCCTATCCAAGATTTAGTTTGAATAACGTATGACCAAGTCCTAACATAGACTGTAAGAAAGAATCTGGATCCAGTGAAATATTCCAGACCATCCTCCTGACTTCAAATAGGCAAAACATCACACGAGCCTTTTAATCAAATAAAGGATTCATTTCCTCTGGCATCCTAAAAAGAAAAAGAAAAGAAAAGAAAATAGTCACATGGATTCTCTAGGTTCATGGCAACTGGAAATTCATGATGATGCTAGACATTCAATAAGAAACCTTCCTGTGAGTCTTAATATTCAATTTCACCAGTAAGTTCTCTTGAAATACAAAAGGTTCACTAGCAAGTTAAGGAGAGAAAAATCTCTAGGCAATACTTTGCCCTAAAAGGCCAACTTGCTAGCTATACCTTAAAACTCAAATGCAAGGAAGGAGCATTAGAAGCTGCTGCTGAGAGAATTAGATAAGGGACCTCAGCAGTAGAAAACACAGCATGGATAGTTGCAGACAGAGCTCTGTGTGAGCAAATGCTTGTTAATCCAAGCTCTAACATATTGTTGATTAATGCATGTTAAATTTACGAATAACAGGTGAGAGAATGGTCAAAGTAACCTATGTATGTCTTTTTAAAATATATTTTGATTGAAATAGATTATGACACTTCTTCCTCTTTTCTCCCTCCAGTCCTTCCCAGTTACCTCCCTTGAATTTCTCATGTCTCTCCAACTCTCAAATGAATAACCTCTATTTCTTTTATTATCACCGTTATACACATACATACACACATATGTGAGTATGTATGTGTATATGTGTATATATGTGTATATGTATATTAACAAATAGATAAACACAAGCTGCTGACTCCATTTTGTTGTTTTGTATGTGTGTGTATGGTTTCAGGGCAAACCGCTCTGCTTTGGACAATCAATGAAGTGATTTAGTTCTGGGAGAAGCTAATTCACCTTTTCCCAATAGTTGTTAGTTGCCAGTATTTTTGTTTTGTCTAAGGTGGAGACCCCTAATTTCCCCATCCCATGCTAAAATGTCCATTGATATTGCATTATTTTAGTCTTCTTCACACAGTCATTTCTAGGACAGATGATTCACAGCCAACTTCCTCCCCCTCGCATCAAAGTATAAAGACTTTCTACATCTGTTTTCTACAAAACAAGGCTGGTTGGATGATTTGACAATTTTCATATCAAAACTTTTATGAATTGTAGAACTACAGTCATATATCCTTCAGTGTGAACAATCCTACTGAGTTAGTCAATACAAGTATTCTCAGTGAGAAGTACGGAGACTCTTCCGGGTCTCTGAAGCCTTTCAGGGATTCTGGAGAAGTTCTATGAGGTCGAAACCATACACAAGGGAAAGAAAGGTAATGAGAGATAGACTGATTGGGTTTAATATCATATTATATAAACACTGAGCATTCAAGTTTGAGAGTCTGCAATGCAGGTAGTCTTTAGAAAACTGTATATTTAGCTTGAATGTACTATCAATGAAAAACATCTGGATTATTGGAAAGAACTCTTTTATGACTGTGTACCAGTAGAAACCTGATTCTATTCATAAACTTCAATGAAAGCAACGAATTGCAATGGATTGAATGATATAACAATTCTCCAAATCCAGCTGTGGCCCATCAATCTAGTCATGAGCAAGATTAGCAAAAATATAAAATGATGTTCTTCTTCTCACTACGACTTTGATGCTATACTTATTTTTCAGAAAAGAAGCTAGCTACATTAGAATGGTTTGCTATTTTTAAGTGATATGTGAAATCATTCAGTCTTTAATTTCTATTATGATATAATTAGCATTTAA